>NC_072376.2:4112000-4458000 GCF_028885625.2 Pongo pygmaeus | reverse complement strand
CCTCAGAGTCATGCCTTTCAAGTACCACCTTAAGACACTGGAAAAGAAACACAAAGTAAACTTAAATTATTTCCTTCCTTCTTAAAACAGAAGGAAGAAAATAATAAAAGATACACCAACTGTGAATGGAATAGAGAACAGAAAAATAGAGAAAAATCAATAAACGATCAAGTTGGTTCGTTGCAAAGACTGACACAATTGGCAAACTTTCAGCTAGACTGGCCAAATAAAAAGGAGAAAACACAAATTCGTCATCAGGAATCAAAGACAGGACATCACCACTGACCCTAAAGAAATGAAAAGGAATGTAAGGGAATATTGTGAACCACAGTATGCCAACAAATGACATGAAGTGGTCATATTCCTAGGAAGACACAGCTAACAAAACTGCCTTATGAAAAACTGAAAATCTGAACAGATCTACAATGACTGAAGAGATTGAATTAGCGATCAATAAACTGTCCACGAAGAAAAACCAGGGTTTCCATTGTGAATTCTGCCAAACATTTAAAGAAGAAGATCAATTATTCAAGCTCTTCCCAAAAACAGAAGAGAAGAGAATACTTCCTAACTCATTCTATGAGGCTAGTATTACTTTGACACCAAAACCAGACAAAGACATCACAAGAAAACTAGAGATAAACAACTCTTGTGATACAGATGCAAAAATCCTGAATGAAATTTTGTAAACTGAATCCAGCAACATATAAAAAAGATTATATGTGCCAGGCATGGTGGCACATGGCTGTAATCCCAGCTACTCGGGAGGCTGAGGCAGGAGAATCGCTTGAACCTGGGAGACAGATGTTGCAGTGAACCAAGATTGCACCACTGCATTCCAGCCTGGGTGACAGAGCGAGACTCCATCTCAAAAAAAAAAAAGAATCTTAAGACTCAATAATAAAAAGACAAATAACCAATTAAAAAATGGGCAAAGGGTTCAAATAGACATTTCTCCAAAGACAGACAAATGGCCAAAAAATACACAAAAGGCCAGGCACACTCACACCTGTAATCCCAACACTTTGGGAGGCCAAGACGGGCGGATCACCTGAGGTCAGGAGTTTGAGACCAGCCTGGCCAACACGGTGAAACCCCATCTCTACTGAAAATACAAAAATTAGCTGGGCATGGTGGCGCATGCTTGTAATCCCAGATGCTCAGGAGGCTGAGGCAGGAGAATCGCTTGAACCGGGAGGCAGAGGCTGCAGTGAGCTGAGATTGTGCCATTGCACTCTAGCCTGGGCAACAAGAGTGAAACTCCATCTCAAAGAAAACAAAACAAACAACAACAACAAAAACAAAAACACAGAAAAGTATGGTCAACATCATTAGCCATCAGGAAAATGCAAACCAAAAACCCAGTGAGAGACCACTTCACATCCACTAGGATGGCAATGAGCAAAAAGATACTAAATGCTGGCTATAGTGGCACATGCCTGTGGTCCCAGCTACTCTGGGGAGGCTAAGGCAGGAGGACAGCTTGAGCCCAGGAGTTTGAGACCAGCCTGGGTCATACAGCAAGACCTTATCTCTTAAAGAAACAGATAAATAGGCCAGGCGCAGTGGCTCATGCCTGTAATCCCAGCACTTTGGGAGGCCGAGATGGGTGGATCATGAGGTCAGGAATTCAAGACCAGCCTGGCCAACATGGTGAAACCCCATCTTTACTAAAAATACAAAAAAATTACCCAGGCATGGTGGCAGGCGCCTATAGTCCCAGCTACTTGGGAGGCTTAGGGAGAGAATTACTTAAACCCGGGAGGCGGAGATTGCAGTAGCCTAGATTGTGCCACTGCACTCCAGCCTGGGTGACAGAGTGAAACTCTGTCTCAAAAAAAAAAAAAAAAAAAGAAAAAAGAAACAGATAAATAATCACAAGTATTGAGAGGATGTGGAGAAATCAGACTCTCACGCCTTTCCAGTGAAAATGTAAAGTGACCCAGCCATTCTGGAGAACAGTGTGGCAGTTCCACAAGTGATCAAACATGGAGTGACCATGACTCAGGAATTCCACTCAGGTATGTACGCAAGACAACTGAAAACATCACGTCCTCAATGTGTGCAAGGCTCCCCAATTCACACCTCCAGACTCATGAGCTCATTTGGCAGTCAATGGCAATTCGCCACCTCTCATGTTCTGGAGATCCCCATACTGAGTGTTCACACTGAATTCAGCCTCTCAGCCCTGACCCAGCCTCGCCTCCTGCACCCCTGTTCCACACTGCCAGTCACCCAAGGATTACTGGAATTACAAACCCCAGTAACATGTTGGAATTCCCCTCTCCATGCGCCATAACCTCAGTACATTACCAAGTCCGCAGTGCATCTCTAACACCTTACGGAATCTTCTCATTTCTCTCCAGCCTGATAAAACCCTCATAACAACCTCCAATTACTGAGCTGGTGTTGTGTGCAGGTGACTGTGTTAAGCAGCTACACAGACCTCAACTGTGCCCACCAAGCCCAAGTACTATCAGTAGTCTCCTTTCCCAGGTGAGGAAACTCGAGCTTCTTAGAGACACTGACCATGGTCTTACAACTATTATCAAGCACAGCTGGATCCAAATCCCCAGATCCTAACAAGTACCTATGGGCCCATGCCACTCAAAGTCACCAACCTTACCGCATTATGGTACAACTGTTAGAGATAAGGATTGTGAAGCCAGACTGTCTGGGTTCAAATCTCAACGTTACAGCTTCCTAGCTGGGCAACCTTCCTAAGGTCTGTGCACCTTGGGGGTGACAACACAGTGATGCTGAGAGACAGGACTAGCTGGATTTCCAAGGCCAACTAAGAATTGCTAAGCCTAGCTGGAGAAGGTGACCACACCCACCTTTAAACACGGGGCTTGTAACTCAGCTCACACCAGACCAATCAGGTAGTAAAGAGAGCTCACTAAAATACCAATAAGGCTAAAAACAGGAGGTAAAGAAATAATCAAATCACGTATCGCCTGAGAGCACAGGGGGAGGGACAATGATCAGGATATAAACCCAGGCATTAGAGCCAGATCGGGCAACCCCCTTTGGGTCCCCCCCCTGTTGTATGGGAGCTCTGTTTTCACTCTATTAAATCTTGCAACTGCACACTCTTCTGGTCCATGTTTGTTCCAGCTTGAGCTGAGCTATCACTTGCTGTCCATCACTGCTGATCATCACCATCGCAGACCTGCCACTGACTTCCACCCCTCCGGATACAGCAGGGTGTCCACTGAGCTTCTGATCCAGCGAGGCACCCATTGCTGCTCCCAATCGGGCTAGAGGTTCACCATTGTTCCTGTGCAGCTAAGTGCCTGGGTTCGTCCTAATTGAGCTGAACACTAGTCCCTGGGTTCCACAGTTCTCTTCCGTGACCCACGGCTTCTAATAGAGCTATAACACTCACCGCATGGCCCAAGGTTCCATTCCTTGGAATCCGTGAGGCCAAGAACCCCAGGTCAGAGAGCAAGAGGCTTGCTACCATTTTGGAAGCGGCCCACCACCATCTTGGGAGCTCTGGGAGCAAAGACTCACCAGTAACATTTGCTGGGCTCGTATGGGGATTCTCCAAAGCGGTGAGTAATATTGAACCACTTTCGCTTGCTATTCTGTCCTATCCTTCCTTAGAATTGGAGGAAAATACTGGGCATCTGTCGGCCGGTTAAAAATGATTAGCGTGGCCACTGGACTTAAGACTCAGGTGTGAGGCTTCCTGGGAAAAGGCTAACAACCCCAACCCTTTTGGGTTGGGAGCATTGGTCTGCCTGGAACCAGCTTCCATTTCACAATTTTCTTGGGGAAGCTGAGGACCAACTAGAGGCAGAAAGCTGTCATCCCAAATTCCCAGCATTGGCTGGTTGAGATCATGGCGCAGCCAGAAGTCTGTACTCAACAGCTGCCCATGAGTGCACCCCTATTTCTCCTTCTGGCCCATACCTCCTGGGTCCTAACCACGACTTTCTTGAAAGTGTAGCCCCAAAATTCTCCTTACCTCTGAATCTACTTCCCTGCCTCCTAGGTACTAATGCTTCAGACTCACTTCCTCTCCCAAGTATTAGAGCAAGTTGTATCTCCAAAGGGATCTAAGGAAGCTCTACGCTGTGTCCTTAAGCACCTAGGGTATGAACCCAGGGAGTCTTGTCCCTGGTATCCCTCCCAATTTAGGTATACAGCTCTCGACATGGGTAGTTATGTGGGACCTACCACCCTTGCCAGGGCCCCAAGTTTGTAAATGGCTAGGAGGATTGCTCTCCCGTTGTGTAAGATGCTCTCCTCCCCCAATTTCTACCCAGCTTACCTCCCCCACTGCAATACAATCTCTAAGCCTTGGCTCCTTGGCCAGGGCCTTAGAACTGATGACCCAGTACTTTAACAACTGGAACTATGTCTACGACAACACAATAGATCAGGATGAAAGCGAATTGAGTAAATTAAAGGGGGGCGCCTATTCCTATAGAGGCAAATGCGGGCAACGAGCGAACATTCTTCTGCTGTGTTCCCAAAATCCATCTACCGAGAGAGAAAGAGAAGGAAAGAGAAACAGAGAGAGAAAGGAAAGAGAGAGGAGAGAGAGAGAAAGAGAGAGGGGGGAAGAGAGAAAGGCAGAAAGTCAAAGAGAAAGAGACAGAAAGTCAAAGAGAGAAAGAAAGAGAGAGATATATAAGTAGTTAAGAAAAAAACAGTGTACTCTATTCCTTTAAAAGCCAGGGTAAATTTAAAACCTATAATTGATAATTGAAGGTCTTCTCTGTGACCCTATAACACTCCAATACCACTTTGTTGTCAGTTAAACAGTGTAACGCAGACATTAGGAAAACAACTTCAAAAGTCCACCTTAGGCCCAGAGCAAAACTTAGAAACCCTATTGAACTTGGCAACGTCGGTTTTTTTTTACAATAGAGACCAGGAGGAGCAGGCGAATAGCACAAACGGGCCCTCAGGCAAGCAGACATTTGCTTCTTGCCCCCATTTGCCACTATAGGAATATGCGCCTCCCTTTAATTTACTCAATCCGCTTTCATCCTGATCTATTATGTTGTCGTAGGCATAGCTCCAGTTGTTAAAGTACTGGGTCATCAGTTCTAAGGCCCTGGCCAAGGAGCCAAGACTTGGAGATTGTATTGCAGCGGGGGAGGTAAGCTGGGTAGAAATTGGGGGAGGAGAGCATCTTACTTTGGAGGCTCTGGAAAAGGGAAAGGCTGGGCAAATCGAATGCCTAATAGGGCTTGCTTCCTATTCAGACTCACTTCCTATTCAGGCCTAAAGGTCTACAAGGACACTTTAAAACAGATTGTCTGAATAGAAATAAGCCACCTCCTCGTCCATGCCCCTTATGTCAGGGCAATCACTGGAAGGCCCACTGTCCCAGGGGATGAAGGTCCTTTCAGTCAGAAGCCACTAACCAGATGATCCAGCAGCAGGACTGAGGGTGCCCAAGCAATAGCCCCTACAATACTCCAATTTTAGGAGTACAGAAACTCAACGGACAGTGGAGGTTGGTGCAAGATCTCAGGATTATCAATGAGGCCGTTGTCCCTCTATACCCAGCTATACCTAACCCTTATACTCTGCTTTCCCAAATACCAGAGGAAGCAGAGTGGTTTACAGTCCTGGACCTTAAGGATGCCTTTTACTGCATCCCTGTACATCCTGAATCTCAATTCTTGCTTGCCTTTGAAGATCCTTTGAATCTAATGTCTCAACACACCTGGACTGTTTTACCCCAAGGGTTCATGGACAGCCCCCATCTATTTAGCCAGGCATGGAGCCCAAGACTTGAGCCAGTTCTCATACTTGGGCATGCTTGTCCTTCGGTATGCGGATGATTTACTTTTAGCTGCCCATTCAGAAACCTTGTGCCATCAAGCCACCAAAGCCCTCTTACACTTCATCGCCACCTGTGGCTACAAAGGCTCAAAGCCACCTGTGGCTACAAAGACCAAAGGCTCAGCTCTGCTTACAGCAAGTTAAATACTTAGGGCTAAAATTATCCAAAGGCACCAGGGTCCTCAGTGAGGAACGCATCCAGCCTATACTGGCTTATCCTTATCCCAAAACCCTGAAGCAATTAAGAGGGTTCCTTGGCATAACAGGCTTCTGCCGAATACGGATTCCCAGATACAGTGAAATAGCCAGGCCATTATACACACTAATTAAGGAAACTCAGAAAGCCAATATCCATTTAGTAGAATGGACACCTGGAGAAGAAGTGGCCTTCCAGGCCCTAAAGAAGGCCCTAGCCCAAGCCCCAGTGTTAAGCTTGCCAAAGGGGCAAGACTTTTCTTTATATGTCACAGAAAAAACAGGAATAGCTCTAGGAGCACTCACACAGGTCTGAGGGACCAGGTTGCAACCTGTGGCATACCTGAGTAAGGAAACTGATGTAGTGGCAAAGGGTTGGCCTCATTGTTTATGGGTAATGGCAGCAGTAGCAGTCTTAGTGCCTGAAGCAGTTAAAATGATACAGGGAAGAGATCTTACTGTTTGGACGTCTCATGATGTGGACGGCATACTCACTGCTAAAGGAGACTTACGGCTGTCAGACAACCGTTTGCTTAAATATCAGGCTCTATTACTTGAAGGGCCAGTGCTGCAACTGCGCACTCGTGCAACTCTTAACCCAGCCACATTTTTTCCAGACAATGAAGAAAAGATAAAACATAACTGTCAACAGGTGATTGCTCAAACCTACGCCGCTCGCGGGGACCTTCTAGAGGTTCCCTTGACTGATCCCGACCTCAACTTGTATACTGACGGAAGTTCCTTTGTAGAAAAAGGACTTCGAAAAGTGGGGTATGCAGTGGTCAGTGATAATGGAATACTTCACTCCAGGAACTAGCGCTCAGCTGGAAGAACTAATAGCCCTCACTCGGGCACTAGAATTAGGAGAAGGAAAAAGGGTAAATATATATACAGACTCTAAGAATGCTTACCTAGTCCTCCATGCCCATACAGCAATATGGAGAGAAAGGGAATTCCTAACTTTGGAGGGAACACCTATCAAACATCAGGAAGCCATTAGGAGATTATTATTGGCAGTTCAGAAACCTAAAGAGGTGGCAGTCTTACACTGCCAGGGTCATCAGAAAGGAAAGGAAAGGGAAATAGAAGGGAACCGCGAAGCAGACACTGAAGCCAAAAGAGCCGCAAGGTGGGACCCTCCATTAGAAATGCTTATAGAAGGACCCCTAGTATGGGGTAATCCCCTCTAGGAAACCAAGCCCCAGTACTCAGAAGAAATAGAATGGGGAACCTCACGAGGACATAGTTTCCTCCCCTCAGGATGGCTAGCCACCGCAGAAGGAAAAATACTTTTGCCTGCAGCTAATCAATTGAAATTACTTAAAACCCTTCATCAGACCTTTCACTTAGGCATTGATAGCACCTATCAGATGGCCAAATCATTATTAACTGGACCAGGCCTTTTCAAAACTATCAAGCAGATAGTCAGGGCCTATGAAGTGTGGCAAAGAAATAATCCCCTGCCTTATCACCAAGCTCCTTCAGGAGAACAAAGAACAGGCCATTACCCAGGAGAAGACTGGCAACTAGATTTTACCCACATGCCCAAATCTCAGGGATTTCAGTATCTACTAGTCTGGATAGATATTTTCACTGGTTGGGAGGAGGTCTTTCCTTGTAGGACAGAAAAGGCCGAAGAGGTAATAAAGGCACTAATTCATGAAATAATTCCCAGATTCGGACTTCCCCGAGACTTACAGAGTGACAATGGCCCCACTTTCAAGGCTGCAGTAACCCAGGGAGTATCGCAGACGTTAGGCATACAATATCACTTACACTGTGCCTGGAGGCCACAATCCTCAGGGAAGGTCGAGAAAATGAACGAAACACTCAAACAACATCTGAAAAAGCTAACCCAGGAAACCCACCTCGCATGGCCTGCTCTGTTGCCTATAGCCTTATTAAGAATCCGAAACTCCCCCCAAAAAGCAGGACTTAGCCCATATGAAATGCTGTATGGACAGCCCTTCCTAACCAATGACCTTGTGCTTGACCGAGAGACGGCCAACTTAGTTGCAGACATCACCTCCTTAGCCAAATATCAACAAGTTCTTAAAACATTACAGGGAACCTGTACCCGAGAGGAGGGAAAGGAATTCCACCCTGGTAACATGGTATTAGTCAAGTCCCTTCCCTCTAAGTCCCCACCCCTAGACACATCCTGGGAAGGACCCTACCCAGTCATTTTATCTACCCTGACTGCAGTTAAAGTGTCTGGAGTGGAGTCTTCAAACCCTGGATACTGCCAAAGGAACCCAAAAATCCAGGAGACAACGCTAGCTATTCCTGTGAACCTCTAGAGGATCTGCACCTGCTCTTCAAGCAACAACCATGAGGAAAGTAACTGGAATTGTAGATCTCCATGGCCCCCCCCATCATATTTTTCTCTTTACTGTTGTCTTACTCCCCTTTCACTATCACTGCACCCTCTCCATGCCGCTATACTACCAGTAGCTCCCCTTACCAAGAGCTTCTATGGAGAATGGGGCTTCCCGGAAATACTGATGCCCCATTGTACAGGAGTTTTTCTAAAGGAAACCCCACTTTCACCGTCCACACTCATACGCCCCTGCACTTCGGGCCATACATTTCAATCCCTGTATCTTTAACCTCCTTGTTAAGTTTGTCTCTTCCAGAATCAAAGCTGTAAAACTACAAATGTTCTTCAAATGGAGCCCCAGATGCAGTCCATGACTAAGATCTACCGTGGACCCCTGGACTGGCCTGCTAGCCCATGTTCCGATGTTGATGACATCGAAGGCACCGCTCCCGAGGAAATCTCAACTGCACGACCCCTACTACGCCCCAATTCAGCAGGAAGCAGTTAGAGCGGTCAACTCTAACTCCCCAATAGCACTTGGGTTTTCCTGTTGAGAGAGGGGACTAAGAGACAGGACTAGCTGGATTTCCTAGGCTGACTAAGAATTCCTAAGCCTAGCTGGGGAAGGTGACCATACCCACCTTTAAACATGGGGCTTGTAACTCAGCTCACCCCAGACCAATCAGGTAGTAAAGAGAGCTCCCTAAAATACCAATGAGGCTAAAAACAGGTGGTAAAGAAATAATCAGATCATCTGTCGCCTGAGAGCACACGGGGAGGGACAATGATCAGGATATAAACCCAGGCATTCAAGCCGAATCGGGCAACCCTCTTTGGGTCCCCTCCCATTGTATGGGAACTCTGTTGTCACTCTATTAAATCTTGTAACTGCACACTCTTCTGGTCCACGTTTGTTCTGGCTTGAGCTGAGCTTTCGCTTGCCGTCCACCACTGCTGATCGCTGCTGTCGCTGACTGACTTCCACCCCTCCAGATCCAGCAGGGTGTCCGCTGCGCTTCTGATCCAGCGAGGCACCCGTTGCCGCTCCCGGGCTAGAGGCTCGCCATTGCTCCTGCGCAGCTAAGTACCCGGGTTCATCCTAATCGAGGTGAACACTAGTCGCTGGGTTCCACAGTTCTCTTCCGTGACCCACAGCTTCTAATAGAGCTATAACACTAACCGCATGGCCCAAGGTTCCATTCCTTGGAATCCATGAGGCCAAGAACCCTAGGTCAGAGAGCAAGAGGCTTGCTGCCATCTTGGGAGCGGCCCGCCACTACCCTGGGAGCTCTGGGAGCAAAGACCAGCCAGTGACAATGCCTTGCTAGTGCCCAGTGTCTAGACAAGGTCTACTGTCTGGGCTGCTGCATTCCAAATACGGTGACACCTGGCTAGTGCCCAGGGTCTACTGTCTAGGCTGCTGCATTCCAAATATGGTGATGCCTGCCTAGTGCCCAGGGTCTGCTGTCTGGGGCTACTGTCATCCAAATACAGTGACGCCTGCCTAGTGCCCAGGGTCTACTGTCATCCAAATACGGTGACGCCTGCCTAGTGCCCAGGGTCTACCGTCTAGGCTGCTGTCATTCACATGACACGCTTGGAACAGTTTCTGGCATGGAAATGGGGCTTCAAGATCACTATTCTGGCAACAGCCGCCTCCAGTCTTTTCTGCCATGTGGACCACTTCCCTTTTGTGAACAGCTGCCCAGTTCAATGTGCAAAGTCCTCCGAAGGACCAGCACGTGGGCCACCGGCCCTCCCGGCCCCTGCTCTGGTTAACCCTGGCCCCGCCCGCCCGCGAATCCGCACAGCCCTCACACCCCCGGGCCTGGCACGTGCGGTGTCCCCGCTCCCGCCCCGCCGCGTCGGCGCCCCTGGGGCTAAGGCAGCCTTCACCTTCGGGCTCGCTGGTCCCCGCTGCTCTGCACTGTCCAACTCACGTAGCAGGCGCTCAGGGAATGCCTGTCGGCCCGCGACCCACTCGGAGGACTAGGACTAGCTGCCCACACAGCGCAGCTGTCTCCGGCCTGGCCCCACTGCTCTCCCGCAACGCCTCTCGGCCTCCGTCCGTCCCATGGGCGGGGCCGGAGCCGCGGGCTCCCTGACGTCATCGAGCCGCGCCACCCTCGTCGCCCGGGAAACGCGGACGCCGCTGCCACCCGGGCAGGGCTGGGAGCCAGGAAGCTTCGCCAGGCGCTCCTGGGCACTCTTGGCTTCTCTGCCTTTAGGCGAGGCCTGGCTGACCGACTCTGGCGAGTCGCTGCCCTCTCGGAGCGCCATAGTTCTGAGATGCAGTTCACACCGCGGCCCTTTCTGGGGCCCACTCCAAGGCTACTGGATCAGGACCCCCAGTCTGGGGCAGGGCATTTTCAAATTAATCAACAGGCTCTACGTGGTGGCTCATGCCTGTAATCCCAGCGCTTTCGGAGGCCGAGGCAAGAGGCTCGCTTGAGGCCAGGAGTTTGAGACCAGCCTGGGCAACATAGCAAGACCCGGCATGCCCAAGAGCTTGCTGAAGTTTGAGAACCGTGGTTCTGCAGAGTTTCTCAGAGAGCCCCTAGTGGACGTGGGCCCTCATTGACCAGAGCAGCAACCAGCTCAATCACCCACCCTTTACTTGTTTTTCTTTGTCTCACACTTTCCACTTCCTCACTCATGCACTCCAAGATCAGCTCCATATTCAATTACCTGCACCCAAATCCTCGTCTCAAGGTCTGTTTGGGGAGATTCAAACTAAGACGCACACATCTCTTATGAAATTTACAGAGAGAGTGTTGTACTTGAGCGAGTTAGAAAAAACACCACACTTTGAGACGAAATAAGAGTCCGTTTATTTAGCTGGCGGCCAAGAGACGGCTAACACTTAAAGTTCTCTCGGCCCTGAAGAAAGGGCTAGATTTTCTTTTATATTTTGGTTTAGAAAGGGGAGGAGAGTCTACTTAAAATAATTTTACAGAAATAAAGTAGGCAAAAAAGTTAAAAGGATAAATGGTTACAGGAAAGTAAACAGTTCCTTCCAGGTGCAGGGGCTTTAAGACTATTACAAGGTGATAGACGCGGGGCTTTGGGCGTCATCAATCAGACGAATTCCTGGGAATTACGGATATTGCTCACCACAGTATCTTATCAGTTAATTGCATTCTTGGACGTGCTAGGAGTCAGCTTGCACAAGTTAAGTCCTTGAGGAAGGGGCTGCCAGTGAAAGAGCCAAGATGGAGTCTGTCTGGCTCTTTTAGCTAAATGAGAGTCAATTCAGGTGGAAACAAGGCTAGGTGATGAAAGGAAAAGGGAGAGTCTAAAAACCAGGGTTAGTAAAAGCAAGGTTGGGCATTACAACAGAATCAACTAGACTTAGCAATTCGCCATGTAAAGAACAAGGAAGAGCCAGGCGTTGTGCACCATGGTTCTCTCATCTGCAGTCCCAACTACTCCTGAGGCTGAGGCGGGAGAATCACTTGAGCCCAGGAGTTTGAGTCTAGCCTGGGCAACATAGTGAGACTCTGTGTTTAAGAAAAAAAAAAAAGTGAAGAAAGCACAAGGAAAAATAAATCCAAAGGTTTGCATTTATAAGGGACTAAAAGATGGGCAGCGCAGCTCAGTTATGGGGAGGAGAAAGATAAGTACAATTTTAAAAGTGTGTCAAGTTTAAGATGTTGGTAGGACATCTGGGTGGGGATACTCAGGTCATGTTTGGAAATTCTGTCTACTTCTGTTCTACTCTGAAATACCTTCTTGATTCCGTGGCAACATTTTTCTTCAAAGTTATTACTCTTATTTAAAACAGACATATAATTATGGGTATCAGTGGGAGCATCCGATTACAAAAGCAGAAGGAAGGGACTGAACGATCATTTCGGGCCTGGCAGGTACCCTGCAAAGCAGTCGGAAGTGATCCTTAGTCTAGACCAGCCTTCCTAGCCAGGGGTCTATTGTGTTGTCGCAAAGGTCCCTGAATCCCCAGGAGCAACCAGGATTGCCTGAAGACAAAGCAATCATGGTCTAATAAAAAATACACGCCACTGTTTTTCAAATGTTTGGAGATACTGTTGACAGTAATAAAATAACCATTTATTGCAGAACTCACACCTCCTTTAGGTCACAATTTCTGCCAAAATTACAACTACTAATAAATTGGGTTCACATGTGCTACTGACATTAGAAAAACGTCTTTCGGCTGCGTGTGGTGGCTCACACCTATAATCCTAGCACTTTGGGAGGCCGAGGTGGACAGATCACTTGAGGTCAGGAGTTTGAGACCAGCCTGGCCAACATGGTGAAACCCCATCTCTACTAAAAATACAAAAATTAGCTGGGCATGGTGGCGGGTGCCTGTAATCCCAGCTACTTGGGAGGCTGAGGCAAGAGAATCTCTTGAACCCAGGAGGTGAAGGTTGTAGTGAGCCAAGATAGCGCCATTGCACCCAGCCTGGGTGACAAGAGTGAAACTCCATCTCAAAAAATAAAAATGAAAATATCTTCCCACTGGGAAATGATTTGGGTCCTTTGCAGGAGTCAGAGGGAGAGGGAAGCCATTTCTAGGTAGACACTGGAAGGCAGGCTAAAGGGGAAGAGCTCAGGGCATCTGGTGGCCAGTACAGATAAGAGACAAGGGCCTGAGATAAGGCCATCTTGGTGGAGCTGGAGGGTGGAGAGGGAGCTGAGTGGCTTTTTATTGTTGGTTCTTTTTAAATTAGGACATCATCACAAAATGACATGGAGAAAACAAAGCACAGGTTTCCAGCCTTGGCCAGGTCCTCAGGCTCCCCTCCCTTCTCTGCCTGTCTCTTTTCGCC
The DNA here is from genome assembly GCF_028885625.2 of Pongo pygmaeus. Lineage (NCBI taxonomy): Eukaryota > Metazoa > Chordata > Mammalia > Primates > Hominidae > Pongo > Pongo pygmaeus. The sequence goes on along the minus strand of NC_072376.2, from coordinate 4,444,884 downwards.
CTCCTGTTTTCACACTTGTCTGCCTCTACCCTCTGGCTTGTCAGGGCTGGCCTGTAGCAAGTTTTGGCCCCCTGACTTCACTCTGTCCATTTAGTTTCCTGGATTGGCATCTGCAGGTGAGACTGTGGTTCTCATCTTTGACCGCGACTTCACCTCGGGACCACCTTCTGGTGTTTGCCTGCTCACCCTGTAGCACTCTCCATCCACCGTGCTCCCCTCCTGGGCCTGAGGACACTGCTGACCTGCATCTGACAGGGAACATGGGCCTCTCTGGGAGTCAGGGTGGTGGGGAGGTAGGAAGAGAGGAAGAGGTCATGCTATGCTCTGTTGTATTGTTGGGACCTGGGTGGATGGAGATGCCAGTGGGACTGGCACCAAGGGAGCAACTTTGGGGAAAAAAATAAGGGAATTTGGCTTTATACATGTTTGTTAGCTATTTCTGGGTGAAACCACCAGGAGCTGCGCGTGGACCCCTAGTGTGAACAGTAGGGGTGGGATGAATGTCATCGGTAACTCAGTGGACAATGACCCACAGGAGCACTGCCATAGGGCGTCACCCACCCCCTCTCTTGTTTATCTTGACTTCTGTCCCGCTTCTGCTCCCTTTGGCACACCCATTCCCTGCTCAGTTTTAGACCTTGGTGCTACTGACTGTCATTGGCCATTGCGGTTATTTGCACACATTGTTAAAGCTAAAGTTGCCTCCTACCCTCCAGTCATTTGTCTCCATGTATCCCTTCTGTCTTTCCCACCACCACCTCCCTGGCTGGTTCCGCATTCCCAGAAGAGTAGCTGGAAGAAGTCACCAGGTCCTTGGGAAGGGAATGGGTTCTGATGATTCGGCACCAAGAATGATCCATCACAGCTCCGCCACAGTCGTCACCACCATCCAGCAGCCACCTCACTTCCCCTAGTCACATCACATTAAGTGGTAGGCAGCTGACAATGGTGTTGGGAAAGAGTTGTGGAACATAAATGCAGTTTTGTATAAGATGCACATACAAATGGCTGTCCCTATGGCAAATGTTACCGGCATGAGCCAATGAATTTTTTTTTTTGTTTTTTGAGATGGAGTCTTGCTCTGTTGCCCAGACTGGAGTGCAGTGATGCCATCTGGGCTCACTGCAAGCTCCACCTCCTGGGTTCACACCATTCTCCTGCCTCAGCCTCCCGAGTAGCTGGGACTACAGGTGCCCACCACCACGCCTGGCTAATTTTTTGTATTTTTAGTAGAGACAGGTTTTCACCGTGTTAGCCAGGATAGTCTCGATCTCCTGACCTCATGATCCACCCACCTCGGCCTCCCAAAGTGCTGGGATTACAGGCGTGAGCCACCGCGCCCAGCCTGAATTTTTTTTTTTTTTAATTACAAACCCAACATATTGAATTTAATGGGTTTCTATGCTGTTAAGGTCTTGACATCAGATGAGTTTCTGGCTGAGGCCCTGGAAGGTAATGGGGGCTGCTGTGAAGTGACTGGAGCCATCATTCTGATCAGCACAACAGGGCTGCACACTCAGGGCACTCAGAGCAGCCAGGGCCTTCCGGCTGGAGCCTCCACTGCTGCTTCTTGAGTTCCACCCAGCCTCTAGCTGATGTGATGCTGACGACTCAGAATGGAGGGGCTTTAAGGGTCCCAGGTGAGTGTCTCTAGTGCTGCATTGTTCAATAGTGCCCCTAGCCTCATGTGGCTACTTAAATGTGTAGTAGTTAAATGAATTCAATTTCCCATAAATCTAATTTAAATCAGTTCCCTAGTTGCACTCGCTGCACTCAAGTGCGGGTCGGTAGCCAAAAGTAACTACTGTATTGGACAGTGCAGACATAGAACATTGCCATTATCACAGAAAGTCCTATAGGACAGTGCTATGTAGACACTATTTCCAGACCCAGGCAGTGGGTCAGATCCTTGACCTAAGCCTGGATATCTCCAGCTTTCTCCCTGCTCCGTGTACCCAGCAGTCTCTGGTTGGGGCCTGCTTCCCCACAGGGAAACAGTCTGAGATAGTTCTGCCAGCTGCATCATTCTCCTGACACGCTCCCTAATCTCAGTGACTGTTTCATTCAGCAGTTATTCACTATGAGGTCATACTGGATTAGGGTTGGCCCTAATCCAATATGAATGTTGCCCTCATTAGAAGAAGAAAAGAGATTCGGAGAAACAAGAACACCATGTAACCATGGAGGCAGAGATTGAAGTGCTGGAGGCACAGGTCAAGGAATGCCAATGATTGCTGGCAACCACCACAAACTAGGAGAGATGAATGGATTCTCAGAGCCTTTAGAACCATAAGAGAATAAATGTGTGTTATTTTAAGCCACCAAACTTACGGTAATTTGTTATGGAAGCCCTGGAAAACTAAGATAGCATAAAAATCAATTACTGTATGTGATCAAACACTGAATGGGCTAGGGTGAGCCAGTGTGTCTGGGAGGATATGTCTCATTTGCCTTGTACTAATTCTACCAACATTTGGTCTGTGCTTTTCTCTCTAATAAATCACATGATTTGAATTAGTTTTCACTTCTCTTACTCCGACAGAGATCCTTTAGGGAATGGCAAAATCCCAATGGAGGGATTAATGTACAAAAATAATTAAGAATACTGGAGGTTTTTGGATTTTACTAGAGATTCTGCAGACCAGCTGCTGATGATGTTGGACTAAATTGGCAGTATCCAACCTTCTCTGTTCCTCCTGGGGACATGTGATAAGGAAGGAGACCACCGCTACTCCCGCTGCCCTCTTCCCCCGCCACCTTGCCTAGTTCATAAGACAGGAGGAAAGAGAGAAAGCAAAAAGTTAGAAAGAAACAAAAGTAAGATAAATAGCCAGACAACCTTGGCACCACCACCTGGCCCTAGGAGTTATAATAATAATAATAATAATAATAATAACATCAACCCCTGACCTAAACTACTTGTGCTCTCTGTAAATTCCAGACATTGTATGAAAAAGCATTGCAAAACTTTCTGTTCTGTTAACTGATGCATGTAGCCCCCAGTCATGTTTCCCACGCTTGCTCGATTTATCACGACCCTTTCACATGGACCCCTTAAAGTTGTAAGCCTTTAAACAGGCCAAGAATTTCTTTTTTTGGGGAGCTGGGCTCTTAAGCCACAAGTCTGCCAGTGCTTCCGGCCGAATAAACCTCTTCCTTCTTTAATCTGGTGTCTGAGGAGTTTTGTCCGTAGCTCGTCCGGCTACCTTGGTTCCCTGACCAGGAAGTGAGGTGATTAAGGGACGTTCAAGGCAGCCCCTTAGGCAGCTTATGCCTGCCCTGTAGAGCATCCCTGCGGGGGACTCCAGCCAACTTGCGTGATGTGGATCCTGATAGTGCTCCCGGGTAGGCATTTGCCCCGGTGGAACGCCTCATCAGAGCGGTGCATGGCAGGCCTCTGTGGAGGATCAACGCAGTGGCTGAACACTGGGAAGGAACTGGCACTTTAAGTCTGGACATCTGAAACTTGGTAAGACTGCTCTTTGGAACTTGCGCACTCCATTTGAGTGGAAGCGTGGCCTGATCACCCACGGCGTGCCTGCATCGGCACTTTGGTTTTTGTTTTTGACTTGACTTGAATTGCTTGATAAACAGGCATGCCTTTATTGGCACTTTGGCTTTGGTTCTGATTTTGACTTGGCTTAAATTCCTTGACGAACAGGTGTGCCTTTAACGACACTTTGGTTTTAGTTTTGATTTTCATTTAGTGTGAATTAGACGAGTGAGTAACCTTTTACCCTTTCCTCCTTGTAGTGTGAATGTTGTTTTGTCTCAACAGAAAAATAGGTCAAACACAAAGTAAGCCCACTCCGCTAGAAACTGTGTTAAAAAATTTTTTTCAAGAAGAAAAATAAAAGGAAAGTCATCAAACCATCAAAACTTACTCTATTAAAATGCATGTTACAGAACCTTAAGAAAGGTTTTGCAGGGGATTACAGAGTTAAGCCCCTAGAGGTTAAGAACTCTATGTGAATTAGAATTTGTGGGCGGCAAGCCACCCAGGCGCCGAGGCAAGAGACAGAGGACACGAGCTGTTCCAGTATAATAAAATATAAAACAAGATAGTTATACCAGATATAGATCTTAGATATGATTATATATGAATATCATTAATCATTAGTTTGTAGCAATTACTTTTTATTCCAATATTATAATAATCCTCACTTTATAATCATAGCCTAGGAAAAACCAGGCCATACAGAGATAGGAGCTGAGGGGACAGAGTGAGGTGTGACCAGAAGACAAGAGTGCGAGCCTTCTGTTATGCCCGGACAGGGCCTCCAGAGGGCTCCTTGGTCTAGCGGTGACGCCAGCATCTGGGAAGACGCCCGTTGCCAGGCGGACCGTGGTCTAGCGGTAGCATAAGTGTCAAGGGAAAACACCCGCTACTTAGCAGACCGGGAAGGGGGGGGGGTCTCTCTTTCCCTGGGGGAGCTTAGAGAAGACTCTGCTCTTCCACCTCTTGTAGAGGGCCTGACATCAGTCAGGCTCGCCCGCAGTTATCCGGAAGCCTAACCGTCTCCCTGTGATGCTGTGCTTCAGTGGTCACACTCCTAGTCCACCTTCATGTTCCATCCTGTACGCCTGGCTCTGTCTTCTAGATAGCAGTAGTAAATTAGTGAAAGTACTAATAGTCCCTGATATGCAGAAATAATGGCATAAGCTGTATTTCTCTCTGTCTCCTCTCCCTCTCTGCCTCGGTTGCCAGGCAGGGAAGGGCCCCCTGTCCAGTGGACACGTGACCCACGTGACCTTACCTATCATTGGAGATGACTCATACTCTTTACCCTGCCTCTTTTGCTTTGTATCCAATAAATAACAGCGCAGCCAGACATTCGGGGCCACTACCCGTCTCCGTGCATTGGTGGTAGTGGTCCCCCGGGACCAGCTGTCTTTTATCTCTTTGTCTTATGTCTTTATTTCTACACTCTCTCGTCGCCGCACACAGGGAGAGACCCACCGGCCCTGTGGGGCTGGTCCCTACAAGAATTGCCCTCTTTTGCCAGGTGCAGTGGCTCACGCCTGTAATCCCAGCACTTTGGGAGGCCAAGGCGGGTGGATCACAAGGTCAGGAGATCGAGACCATCCTGGCTAACATGGTGAAACCCCGTCTCTACTAAAAATACAAAAACAAAAAAGTAGCCGAGCGTGGTGGCGGGCGCCTGTAGTCCCAGCTACTCGGGAGGCTAAGGCAGGAGAATGGCGTGAACCCACGAGGCAGAGCTTGCAGTGAGCTGAGATTGTGCCACTGCACTCCAGCCTGGGCGACAGAGTGAGACTCCATCTCAAAAAAAAGAGAGGAAAAAAAAAAAAGAATTGCCCTCTTTTGGTGTTGGATGGCCCACCGAAGGAACCATATGCAGGGAGCAATTGGCCATGAATTTAAGGTGGTGACAGGGGTCGGAGGACTGCCAGTGGATCTAGATCAATTACTTTATACTGATTCATGGTTAAATATAATATAGACAAAAACCGGCATAAATTTAGCCCTGTTTAACAGCTTATTGCAAAAAAGCCAAAAGTGAAAGTAAGAGCAGCTGCACCAGCAGACACAGAGTTGAAAAGGGAGTCCCAGAAACAACAAGAGAAGCCAGTTTTGCAGGAGCCGCCAGAGATAACAGAAATTCTTTCTCCATATGTCCTAGCCTACCCTCCTTTACCGAGGCCAACAGCCCCCCGAGAAACAAGATTCAGGAGCTAACATGCCCCAGGTCTCACCTTGAAGGGGAGGATCGGAGCCTCAAGAGGCCAAGGAAGGAAGTCAAGATAGTCAAGTGGGCCCTCTCAGATCTGGTCTTGCTCGAGCTATGCAAATGCCTCTCAGGGAGATGCAAGGACCTGTCTATTATAATAACTGAGCCCACATCCAGGGGGTGGGGCAACAGACTTTCATCTATCAGCCCTTTTTAACCATTGATCCACTAAACTGGAAACACCCTGAACCCGCCACCTTGTTCCCAGCAGCTAGAGGCCTGTCGAGCATAACTGTGTAGAGGTGTTGGACTCAAGTTTACTCTAGCAGACCTGACCTCTGGGACCAGCCTTGGGCATCAGTAGACTGGGAGCTATACGTGGACGGGAGCAGCCTCATCAACCCACAAGGAGAGAGATGTGCAGGATAAGCAGTGATAACCTTGGACACTGTCGTTAAGCTGAGCTCACTGCTTTAATTCGGGCCTTAGAACTCAGTGAAGGTAAGACTAAACATTTACACTGACTCTCGGTATGCCTGTTTAACCCTCCAAGTGCATGGAGAATTATATTTAAAAAAGGGCCTGTTAAGATCTAGGAAAAAGGGGAAAAAAGACCCAGAGAATGAGCTTCAGCATTTGCAGCAGTACCGAGAGGTACTTCTGCAGGGGCTAAGAGTTAGTAGAAAAAAAGCAATTAATATAAACAAGATTTCAGAAGTGCTTCAAGGAGCTGACAAGAGCCTAAATCAGTTTTGTAAGAGACTCTGTAAAGCATTCTGGCTTTACACCCCATTTAACCCTGAGGCTGGTGGCTCACGCCTGTAATCCCAGCACTTTGGGAGGCCGAGGCGGGCAGATCAAGAGGTCAGGAGATCGAGACCATCCTGGTTAACATGGTGAAACCCCATCTCTCCTAAAAAAAAAGAAACCACAAAAAAATTAGCTGGGCATGGTGGCGGGTGGCTGTAGTCCCAGCTACTCAGGAGGCTGAGGCAGGAGAATGGCGTGAACCTGGGAGGCGGAGTTTGCAGTGAGCCGAGATCACACCACTGCACTCCAGCCTTGGCAACAGAGCAAGACTCCGTCTCAAAAAAAAAAAAAAAAAAAAAAATCAGCATATATATACATTCTCTATATATACATTCTATATATATACATTGTATATATATACATTGTATATATATACATTCTATATATATACATTCTATATATATACATTCTATATATATACATTCTATATATATACACTATATATATTCTATATATATTCTCTCTATATATTCTATATATATACTCTCTCTATATATTATATATATATACTCTCTATATATATTCTATATACATTCTATATATATATTCTATATACATTCTCTCTATATATTCTATATATATTCTCTATATATATTCTATATATATATTCTCTATATATATTCTATATATATATTCTCTATATATATTCTATATATATATTCTCTATATATATTGTAGATATATATTCTCTATATATTGTAGATATATATTCTCTATATATTCTATATGTATATTCTCTATATATTCGATATGTATATTCTCTATATATTCGATATGTATATTCTATATATATTCCATATATATATTGTATATATATTCCATATATATTGTATATATATTCCGTATATATATTCTATATATATTCCGTATATATATTCTATATATATTCCGTATATATATTCTATATATAGTCCATATATATTCTATATATAGTCCATATATATATTCTATATATAGTCCATATATATATTCTATATATATTCTATATATATTCTATATATATATTCTATATATATTCTATATATGTATTCTATATATATATTCTATATATGTATTCTATATATATTCTATATATGTATTCTATATATATATTCTATATATATTCTATATATGTATTCTATATATATTCTATATATGTATTCTATATATATTCTATATATATTCTATATATATATTCTATATATATTCTATATATATATTCTATATATATATTCTATATATATATTCTATATATATATTCTATATATATTCTATATATATATTCTATATATGTATTCTCTCTATATATTCTCTCTATATATTCTATATATGTATTCTCTATACATATTCTCTATATATATTCTCTCTATATATTCTCTCTATATATTCTCTCTCTATATTCTCTCTCTATATATTCTCTCTATATACATTTTCTCTGTATATATTCTCTCTATATATATTCTCTCTACATATATTCTATATATATATTCTGTATATATATTCTATATATGTATATATATTTTCTCTATATATATTCTATATATATTCTGTCTATATATATATTCTCTCTATATATATTCTATATATATATTTTCTCTCTATATATATATTCTATATATATATATAGAATACTTCGTTTGTAAAGCAAGTCCGGGATAACATCAAGCAGAAGCTGCAGGCATGAATATCACCCAGTCTATAAAAGTGGCCACCAAGGCATATGTTAACTGTGATCAAGGAACAAAACAGGAAAAAGCAAAAGCAACAAGTGTGGCAGCTATGCACGCCAAAGGTTAAATCCCTCTCCCCAGCCCAGCTCTATCTAGAAAAAAAGAGGAGGCTAGAGACCGGTGCCAAGAGAAGAGCAAAACAAAAAGACAGACTCACAGTAAGTGTAAAAAAGAGAATCAGAAGAAAACAGGAGAGACAGACAGCAGTGCACGGGGGCAGGGCCCATGCCATTGCCCGGCACTGCCAGCTCGCCGTAGGAGCAGGAGAACTCAAGAAGGAAAAAGAAAAATAAAGACTTAAAAAAAAAGGCCAATCTGTTAGCAACAGCTCTTACAAAAAGAGAGATTAGCAATGCGAGAGGACGTGGACGTGGATGTAGACGTGGAAGAAGTCAAGTTAGGCAAGGATTTGAGAGCTGGCCAAGGCTAGAGAGACATTAATGTGCGAGCTGAAAAAAGAAAGGACACTAGAAGGGTGAATGGTCAGAAGGCAATAAAGGAAATGGCCAAGGCTGCAAGACAAAGAGGCCATCGGCCAAGGGCTGCCGCACCTTGGAGGAACCAAATACTGATCTGATCAGGGTGGCAGGAGCTAAAGAATGTAAAGACTAGGGCAGACTAGGCACCTTCTTATTAGTCTCCCAGGAGCCCATTGTCACATTAGAAGTTAAAAGCAGCAGGATTCTGCCATATCTAGATTCCAATTTCTCACTGATGGCTAAGCCACTAGATAGAGTTACAAAGGGGGGGAAGAAAAAGAACCCCTCCTCTAAGAAACTTAAACAGAAGAAAGAGCCATACCTTGTGAAAACTTGCTGATAGACTTTACAGAACTTCCCCGTGCTGGAGGCTATCAGTACATGCTAGTGCTTGTTTGCACCTTTCAGGGTAAGTTAAAGTTTTCCCCACCAGGACAGAAAAAGTATGAGTGACTAAAGTACTGTTAAAAGACATTATCCCCAGGTTTAGACTGCCTCTAACTTTAAAGTCAGACAACAGGCCAGCATTTGTAGCTGAAATAGTGCAGGATTTAACAAGACTGTTAAAAATAAAATGGAAGTTACACACAGCCTATTGGCCGCAAAGTTCACGAAAAAGTGGAATGCATGAACTGGACACTTGAGCAGCTACTGAAAAAATATTGCCAGGAAATCCATTTAAGATAAAATCAGGCTTTTGCCTATGGTCCTCCTTCGAGTCACCTGCACCCTCACCAAACAAACTAGGTATTTGCCCTATAAGATTTTGTTCAGTCGGCCATCCCCAAATCATAGGTCAAATTAAAGGTGACCTCCAAGAACTAAAGGAATTAACCTTAAGAAAGCAAATGCAGACTGTAGAAATAGCCATACAAAGTGTTTATAATTAAATACATAAAAATGCCTATAAGCCTGACACCCCTTTAAATCTAGTGACTCTGTTTAAGTTAAAAAGTAAAATCTAATTTTTCTAGGACCCATACAGGTTGGGCCCTATACTGTAATCTTGTCCACTCCCACTGCTGTTAAAGTTGCAGGTGTTGTGTCTTAGATCCATCACAGTCAGCTAACACTGGCAGCTCAGGACAAGTAGACCAGCCAACAGGATGCAGATCTTCCTACCGGGCTGATCCTGAGATGAGACCAAGCTGCTGCTGAGGACAACAGCCCTGCTCTGGTCACTCCAGAGGCTGACCAGTCTACGCATGGCTGAAGCTTGAAGAAACAACAAGCTTCTAGTCACACACTGGCTCTAGTCACACACTGGCAGCTCACTAGTCTACTTGAGGACTTGTCAAGCAAGTAAATGTAGTTAAAAAATCTTAAGACTAATAGTTTTCCTGTAATACTGTTTTCCTATTGTTCTATCACTGTATTCAATTTTTTTCCCAGGTAAGGACCTCGTTTGTCCTTGCTGGATATAAATATGCTGTATATTGTTTTGTTGTTGTTACCCCCCATAACCATGCTAGAAGAAACACCTATATAAGGTGTCCCCACTGTACACATACTATTTAGTCAGGAAACCCAGACCCGTCCAGCCCAGCAACAATTCCGAGTCTTTAAGTCATTCTTTAAACACATAAACCAGAAGTCACCAGAGCCTCTTCCTTTAGCAAAACAAACAAACAACCTATTTGCTCAGCTGGCTGAAAACATTGCCAGCAGCCTAGACGTTTCTTCATGTTATGTTTGTAAAAAGGCTAACATGAGAGACCAATGGCCTTGAGAAGCAAAAGATTTAATGCCTCAAGATAACTTTACTTTAACTGTTTCCCCAAGCAGATGCCAAGTTCAAGCATCTGGCTCTTAAAAACTTATATTATTAAGAAATACTGTGTTGCTTGCTAGGAAAGAAGCTTTTAAGACCCAGTAAAAAAACTAACCTGCTTAGAACATGACAAAGTTGGCACATGTGCCTGTACTGGCTTAACACAGGTTTGATCCTAGGTCTTTATTTACAAAATAGTTTCCAGCTATAAGAGAATTTAAAACCCTCATTGTAAGTGTATTACATAACACACTATCACTCTGTCTACCAAAGAGACTCAGAAAGTAAAAATAAAAGTGAGAACTCCCACTAATTAGTGAAAATTCTCAAAGGAAGGGATAAGGAGACCACTACTCCTCCTGCTGCCCTCCTCCCCGCCACCTTGCCTAGTTCATAAGACAGAAGGAAAGAGAGAAAGCAAAAAGTTAGAAAGAAACAAAAGTAAGATAAATAGCCAGACAACCTTGGTACCACCACCCGGCCCTAGGAGTTAAAAATAATAATAATATCAACCTCTGACCTGAACTACTTGTGTTATCTGTAAATTCCAGATATTGTATGAAAAAAGCATTGCAAAACTTTCTGTTCTGTTAGCTGATGCACGTAGCCCCCAGTCACATTTCCCATGCTTGCTCGATTTATCACGACCCTTTCACGTGGACCCCTTAACGTTGTAAGCCTTTAAACAGGCCAAGAATTTATTTTTTGGGGAGCTCAGCTCTTAAGATGCAAGTCTGCCGATGCTCCCGGCCGAATAAACTTCTTCCTTCTTTAATCCGGCGTCTGAGGAGTTTTGTCTGTGGCTTGTCCTGCTACAGTGAGTGACAGATGACCTTCATCCTTCATGGGACAACGTTACATCATTCTTATGAAACAGCCATGGCTGCACTCAGACTTAGGAAGGCACCGGCTGTAATGCCGGCACTAAAAGCAAACCAGAACCCAAGTGGAGAAAAGTCAGCTTTCATAAGAGGACTCATCTTCTACGTTCACAAACTTGGGCTCCCTGACTTTTATCGGTAATCAGGATTGTGCGTTCCAGACCCGCTGGCTGGCTGATGTTTGATTCTATAACTATACCACTTCCAGAATTCTCTCAAAACTCAGCTCAGATCATGTTACTATCAGGCAGGAATGCCCCTTGGGTGGATACCCAGGAAATAAAACACAGGTCAAATTCCTCATCCACACACTCCACAGTCCAACCCCTGCCAGGGAAACCAAAAGCAGGAACGGATCTCCAGCCATGCCATTCTCATTTCCGGTGCCAGCACTCCGCCTCCATGACGTCAACGCACCGCGCCACCGGGCTGCGTCATCTCCGCGCGCCGCTGCCAGGGCTCTACACCTGCTGGCTGCCATGGCTGAGGTGGGCCGTAGGGGGATCAGCGACCCAGGCGCGCTTCTCCCACGGGGCTTCTGGGCTGCGGTCGAAGTGTGGCTGGAGAGGCCGCAGGTGGCCAACAAACGGCTTTGCGGCGCCCGCCTGGAGGCCCGCTGGAGCGCCGCCCTGCCCTGCGCTGAGGCCCGCGGCCCCGGGACTAGCGCAGGCTCGGAGCAGGAGTGGGGTCCGGGACCCGGCGAGGGTTCCCCGGGAGGGGGCCCGGGTCCCAGGCCGCTATCAGGACCCGAGCAGGGCACGGCATGTTGCGAACTTGAGGAGGCCCAGCGCCAGTGCCAGCAAGAGGAGGCAAAGAGGGAAGCCGCCTCAGTGCCCCTGAGGGACTCCGGGCACCCCGGCCATGCTGAAGGAAGGGAGGGCGACTTCCCCGCCGCAGATCTGGATTCGCTCTGGGAGGATTTCTCCCGAAGTCTCGCCTGTGGCAATTCGGAGATGCTGGCCTTCCTCACCTGCTCCGGGGCGGGATCGCAGCCGGAGGCGCAGCGTGAGCTCGACGTGGTTCTCAGAACCGTCATCCCGAAAACTAGCCCACATTGCCCCCTTACAACTCCCAGGAGGGAAATAGTCGTGCAAGGTAAGAGTGTTTTGATAGTGGACGGATACGATTAGATAAAAAAGCATTCATAGAACCTCGGGTCAATGAAAAGGTCACAAGGGTACTAGTTCTTCTGTGATGTCCTAGGGAGGTTGTTAGGTGTTTGATAGTTTTTTGAGTGGGCGCATAGAAATGTGTGTCCTTAGTACAGAAGATGGGATAATTGATTGGGGTGGTGTCTGGAAGGCTTCAAAGAGACAGTGAAGGACTAGCTGGATATTGCGTAATACCTAGGAGTTTAGCAGGTAAAGCTGTAGGTGTAAAAGTGTTGGGGACCAGCCTCAACACCACCCGTAGGGTACTTGAAGTCCGGTGGCGACGAAGGAATGAGACGAGACAGGTTAAGAGTGCATAAAGATTGGGGGCCAGGGGGCCAATTGCAAAATGGAGGCTGCAAAAGGCTCGGAGCTCTGGTCTCCACACTATTGAGTACAATCACTTAGATCTAAGAAGCGGGTGTTCAGGGCGAAACGGTGAAAGGGAGGCAGTGCATCATACGTGTAATCTATAGCAGTGGCGATTTAAATGAATCTCCTTTGTGCTCAAACAGCATATCTTTAACTTTTCGGAGAATAACTAGTAGGAGCGGGCTTAACTAGGAGCCTGCATGTCTGGCCACATTTCAGTGATTCAAAGGAGTGTCTTTCTCCTTGAACACAGTGTTTATAGGTAAGACAGTAGGTCTCGCCCAGAACATGGGAACATCATGACGATAAGAAGGCTTTCCTCCTCAGAGCCTCTTGTGGCTTTCCACAACTTATTGTCTCATATTTTTGTGGCCAGTTTATACAGGCACGCCATAAGCCTTTTCCCCAACATAAAGGGAGCTATTTATGCTGAGACAAATAACTGTGAAAGAGCATAGAGACTGGATGGATGGGAACCTACTAGTCCTCAGCGTTTGTTAAATCTCTGACATTTATTTTTACTGCCCATGACCTTGACACTTCAGCCTCAGCCACTCTTACCTGAAACTTTATTCAGCAGCATGTGTTTCGTATTGCCACTGTAACAAATTACTGCAAATTCATTGGTCAGTACAAAAAATTGATTGTCTCAGTTCAGTAGGTCAGGAATCTCCATTGGCTTTGCTGGTTTCTCCGCTGTGGATCTCTCTCACGAAGCCAAAATCAAACAGCCTGCCGGCTGGGCTCTTATTTGGAGGTTCTGGGAAGGAATCTGTTCTCAGGCTCATTCAGTTTGTTGGTAGAATCCAATTTTTTATGTAGGACTGGGGTCCTTGTTCCCTTGCTGGCTGTCAGTTGCTGGAGGCTTCTTTCTGGTTCTTTCATGCAGCTTCCTACATCTCAGAGCCAGCAATGGGGTTGAATCCTTCTCACACTTGGAATCTCTCTGCCTTCCTCTCCTACTGCTTCTGTCCTCCGCCTCCAGCCAGAGAAAATTCTCTGCTCTTCGTGGCCCATGGAGTTAGACCGGGCCCACCTGGATAATCCAGAGTACTCTCCCTCTTGAGGTCTGTAACCATAATCATGTTTGCAAAGTGTCCCTTTTGCCATATAATACAGTATATTCACGAGTCCTGGGTATTACGGCATGGACACTTTTGGGAGGCTCTTCTGCCTACCTCAGGCAGCAATTGCTGGGAGGTACATAGTCCCCTCTGATGGCTCCCAATACTGTCTGCCTCTGTGCCTTTGTCAGACTGTAGGTGTCCCCTCCTCCAGGGGGCCTCTCTGCCAGTCCAGTCTAGTTTAGGAGTTCTTCCAGCTTATCAACTGTGTTCTAATCTTAACCGTTTTATGTTGTCCATCCACTGGACTGAGAGGATGGGAGGGGCAGTGCCCATGAGGCCTTCATGTGTAGACTTCGCTGAACAGAGGGGCAGGACTGAATTTTTTCCTTTCTTCCTCTCAGGGAGGCAGTTTTCCCTCTCAACAAGGAGGATGTTTTCAGGATTGCTTTCTATTTTCAGTTCCCGCCAGGAAGGCTCACCAGAGGACTTATGTCCTCCATGGAGTATAGACAGCCTGGCTTTGAATTTTGGTCTTGCCAATTATAAGCTGTATGGCTGTGGGCAGGTTATAGAGGCTTTCTGTGCCTCAGTGTCTTCATTTGTAAAATAGGATAATAATAAAATATCTTAGAGTTGCTGGAAGAGTTAAATGGAATTAATACATTGTAAAGTGCTTAGAATAGTTCCTGGCACGTGGTAAGTGCCTAATAAATGCTAGCTGCTGTTTGTGTGAAGTGGAGATGCTCTTGCAACTTTTGTATATTTCTTGGCCCTATTCTGGGTAAGATCACGAAGGTCTTAAGAGTAATGTGACTGTTTGAGACCAGCCTGGCCAACATGGTGAAACCCCGTCTCTACTAAAAATAAAAAAAATTAGCCGGGCATTGTGGCAGGTGCCTGTAATCCCAGCTACTCCGGAGACTGAGGCAGAAGAATGACGTGAATCCGGTGGGTGGAGGTTGCAGTGAACCAAGATCGTGCCACTGCATTCCAGCCTGGGCAGCAGAGGGGGACTCAGTCTAAAAAAAAAAAAAAGGAATGTGACTAAGAAATCTTAACTGTTAGTAGCAGGTGACAGGATGACACAGTGGTTAAGAACTTGACTTCTTTAGTTAAAGAACAGAATTCAGTTTGAGGCTATGTGGATTTGAGACAGATTACTTAATCTTTTGAACGCCTGGTTTTCTCATCTAGAACAGAGGTTTCAGTCGGGACAGTTTTGATCCTCAGAAGTTTGTCATCAAACATCACATGTTCTCACTTATTTATGGGGTCTAAAAATCAAAACAATGGAACTCATGGACATGGAGAGTGGGAGGATGGTTACCAGAGGCTGGGAAGGGGAGTGAAGGGTTGGGGGCGAGGTGGGATGGTTAAAGTGCACAAAAAAAAATAGAATATGAATAACACCTAGTATATGATAGTCTAACAGGGGGATTATAGTGAATAATAACTTAATTGTACTTTTTTTTTTTTTTGAGAGTAGTCTCGCTCTGTGGCCCAGGCTAAGTGCAGTGGTGTGATCTCAGCTCACTGCAACCTCCGCCTCCTGGGTTCGAGCGATTCTCCTAACTTAGCCTCCCAAGCAGCTGAGATTACAGGCATGTGCCACGATGCCCAGCCAATTTTTGTATTTTTCGTAGAGATGGGGTTTCACCATGTTGGCCAGACTGGTCTCCAACTCCTGACCTCACGTGATCCGCCTGCCTTGGCCTCCCAAAGTGCTGAGGTTACAGGCGTGAGCCACCACTCCCGGCCACGATTGTACATTTTTAAATAATGAAAAGAGTGTAATTGGATTGTTTGTAACACAAAGGGTAAATGTTTGAGGGGATGGATGCCCCATTCTCCATGATGTGATTAGTTCACATTGCATGCCTGGATCAAAACATTTCATGTACCCCGTAAATATATATACCTGCTATGTACCCACAAAAATGAAAAATTTTAAAATTTTAAAAATCGAAATTTATCATTGTGTAGCGGCAACAGTGACAGCAGATTTGGGGTTGCCACACTGGGCAGGGAGGGAGAGGATGCTGCTGGCATCTAGTGGGTAGGGGCCAGGGCTTCTGGTAAACATGCTACAGTGCACAGGACAACTCCCAACAATAAGGAGTTATCCAGCCACACATGCCAGTGACACTGAAGATGAGAAACCCTGATCCAGAGGATGGTGAAAATAATACTGGATGATAAAGTTGTGAGTTTTATTTTACTTATTTATTTTTTGTATAAATAGGGTCTTACTATGTTTCTTAGTCTGGTCTCTAACTCCTGGTTTCAAGTGAGCCTCGCACCTTGGCTTTCCAAAGTGCTGGGACAACAGGCATGGGCCAACACACTGGTCCTGCTGCAGTTTTTAAATGAGGTAATTGATGGAAAGAATGATGCATTGTGTCAGTCCTCTTCTCTCTGGTCTCACTCACCGTAAAAGCTGTACTTCTGTGAACTGCAAGGCTCTATGTGACCTAGGTGGGCACTGTTACCCTTTGATTTCACCTTCTACCACTTGTCACCTTGTCCACGCCACTCACCTCCATTCCCTATGCACCTGAGCACACGCTTGCCCTAGGGCCTTTGCAATTGCTGCTTCTGTGTCTGAAGCACTCTTCTTCCAGGTGCCCCATGGCACACTCCCTGACCTCCTTGGCTCTCTGCTCAAATGTCACCTAACTAGGGAGGACTTCCTTGGCTACCCTGTATTCCACAGCAGTAGACTCTGATTGTTAGAGTTTTCTCGGCCCCACACTGCTTGCTTTCCATCCGAATCCACTCAGCCCCTTCAGCCTCTGCTTCCTTTTGGCAGGTCTTGTTCTTTCATCTGCTGTGGAAGGTGAACCACAGTTGTGCATACTTGGCCTGTGAAGTGTATATTCCTCTTTAACTGAGAGTTTGCAATTTTTTTTTTAACATCAAAGGCAAACACGATTGATTTTAGAGATAGAACTTTATACAACCAAACCTTAAGTATCCACACAAACTGACAGAATGCTGTAAATTTAGCTTAGGAATATGCCACTCTGCTTATATTTTAATGGGAAGGTGACTGTGAAGTCCCTACATGCAGCAAGGGCTCCACACAACATAAAGCCGTTGTTAGGAAGGCCCGGACTGATACCCACTTTCCTGAACTGGCCTCTGATGGCTGAGCAGTGTTCTGTGCCTTGCTCACACTCGAAGATCATGGTCAGGCTGTGGCAGACACTCAGCTAGGGCAGAGGTCCCCTGTTTTCTCTGATTGTAGCTCTCAAGTTCCGATAGCGTCCACGTTGGCTGGCTCTTCCCTCAGGTCCTGGGTCATGCATCTCTCAACAGATACTTGCAGAGAATGGCTGCTGTGTGCCTGGCACGTTCTAGGCTCTGGGCTGTAGCAGTGAATGAAAGGCAAAAGCTCCTCTCCTGGAGTGCCGTTGTGAATAGAGTGCTGGGGGATTGAAAGCATCATGCTTGACTCATCCCTATTTTTAATACTGCTTCTGATGAGACGGTAGCTAGGCAGTTGTAATTTGTCCTTCTTCTCTTTTTCTTTCCAGATGTCCTCAATGGAACCGTAACGTTTTTGCCTTTGGAAGAAGATGATGAGGGAAACTTAAAGGTTAAGATGAGCAATGTGTATCAAATTCAGCTCAGTCATAGCAAAGAAGAATGGTAAGAGCTGGACAGTGGACTCCTACTTTTATGGTTTCCATTGAGGATTTCTTTAGGTAGCCAAAGGATTCTGGGTTGCCAGAGAGCTTAAGGTCCTGTGTCTGAGGTGGTTATGGTTTGTAGGAATGCAGTTGCTGGCTTGTGTGCCCATGCCATGTTGCTCTTCCTGTTGGTGCCTGGCCTCAAGTCTGGGTGCTCACAGCCTGGCTGGGGTCTCTGATCTCTACCTTCCCTGTGGCTGTGATGATCAGCAGCCCTCAGTGTTAGCTCTGAAGTCAAACTCAAATTTCTTTATTGTTATTGTTATTATTATTATTGAGACCGTCTTACACTGTTGCCCAGGCTGGAGTGCATTGGTGCCATCTCGTTTCACTGCAACGTCTACCTGCTGCATTTCAGTGATTCTCGTGCCTCAGTCACCACAGTACAGGCACCCACCACCACAGCCAGCTAATTTTTGTATTTTCAGTAGAGACGGGATTTCACCATGTTGGCCGGGCTGGTCTCAAACTCCTGACCTCAGGTGATCCACCTGCCTTGGCCTCCCAAAGTGCTGAGATTTCAGGCCTGAGCCACCACACCCAGCCTATTTGGTTATTTGTATGACTTAGTAATGGGGAATAGGTGATGGTTCCTTCTGTAGTAAGTATTCAGTGATCCTTATTATAAAGCAACAGTTTAATAAGCACCCTTAATTCCATATGGTATTTGGGCCTGTATAGAAAGTATAAAATTTAATTCATACCGTTTGGTATTTTTAAAACAAAAAAGTCAGAGGAGGGGTGAATTCATTCATGACTCGTCAGCTGATATTTTCCTGAGTGCCACATCCAACCTGTGCTTTCTGAAACAGTCTTGGGGATAATGTCTGAGTAACTGGAATGAGTTTGCCCGGGGCTTCCTAGAAAGCAGAGGGGTGTGGCGAGAAGAGTGTGGGCTTCCCACTAGCAGTATGGTCTTGGGTATGTGCTCTACCTCCTGGCCCTCCGTCTGCTCACCTTGAAATGCGTTTCATCATTCCTGAGCCTCTGAGGAGGTGGCAGGGCTGGGCCTCACATGGACCTGTTGCAGCCCTCGTACTTGAAAGGGGTGCTCAGGCCCTGTAGCATGAAGCCCTTTGAGAACCATCCAGAGGTTGCCCCGAGTTGTCAGGGGATCCTGCCCTGAGGTCCCTTCCTGCCAGCATGCCCTTGTTGGAGAGTGAGGAGTAAGAGCAGACACTAGGAGAAGCCATGCTTACCTGTGCCAGGCACCTCCGTGCTCGGCGATGCTGAGCTGTGTGCCCGTTAGCCAGAAAGTGGTGCCTGTCTTGGGTGCAGTGGGCACCTAGTGCAGGGCGGGGTTGCAGGAGGTGCTTGGCATGTGCCTGCTGCGTTGGAGTGACTTTCGTTGCTCTTTGACAAGCTACTGAGGACGTGGCTACTGCTCCCATCTTCCCAGGGTGGCATTTCTAGTCGGCATCGGAGTGACCTTCACTGCTCTTTGACGAGCTACCGAGGACGCGGCTGCTGCCCCCACCTTCCCAGGGTGGCATTTCTAGTCATAGCCTCACCGGGCCGCTGTTCCTCACAGTTTCTGGGCACAGGTCACACTTCAGGGGCCAGATGTACTGCCTTCTGAGTTGAACACAAATGAGGGGCTCTCACTGTCGATATGCGTGCTTCTTCACAGCTCGATTCATTTTCAGCAACATTTGTTGTGTGCCCATCATGTGCTAGGGCTGGCACGCAGCGGGAAGTGAGTCTCCTGGGGCAGTGGAGAATATCTGCTCCCATACTAGGTGGCGCAGGGAGGAAAACTCGGCCGAGCAGGACTGTGTCCCCTCATTAGAAATGGCAGAGTGTGGCCGAGGTGTGTGGGAAGGCCTCTGAGAAGGGACATGGAAGAGAGGTGGATGAAGGAGGAGGCCATATGGACCTCTGAGGGACCCTGGGGAAGAGCATGAGGCCCAGGGAAGAGCGAGGAACGCCCCTTGGGCAGAATCTGTCTGCAGCGCGCAGGGACCACCAAAGTTAGTGTCAGGCCCAGCAGGAACGCTTCTGGACTGAGCAGGACAGACCTCACAGTCCCGAGCAGGGAGCTGGGCCAGGGGAAAGGTTCAGACCTACTTTGGGGTTCACTCTCTGGAGAATCTTCTGGAAGTGACTTGTGTCCCTCTGATGCACCGTGGTGGCAGAAAACCTGGAAACCACAGGTCTCACCAGATGGACCACTTGCCATTGTCCCTGCAGCGGGGCCATGCTGCTGCCGCGCCCTCAGCACACTTGTGAGGCCCTCCGGCTCTGCCCCGCTCACCCAGTGGCTGGGATCTGCTTGTTCTTAGGAATGTTCGTTGAATGTCACTTTTATCATAGCTTTCTCTCATCTGCCCAGCAAACTTAATGCCCTCCCCTTCCTTGTACTGCCCCAAACGCAGCCCTTGGACAGTGTATTGTTATCTGGGTTTGTATCTGTCCCGCCAGTCCTCCCAAGGATTGTGAGCTTTTACTCATTTATTGAATGCATCCATGAACAGTGCCTGCTATGTGTCAGCACTGCTGGGACCTGGGGGCGGAGCAGTGAGCAAGACAGACAGAAGCCCCCCGCCGTCATGAACCTTCTGATGGCAGAAGACATGTGAAAGACAAAATAAGCCGGCAAAATGCACAGCAGCCTTTATCTCTGTGGCCGAGCACTTCGCCTTCTGGCAAGTAGCTATTCGGTGAGCCAGTATACTCAATTTGAGTTGCACGTGTGAAAATGGTAAAGAATAGAAATGTTAGGAAAATCCTTGGACGCTTAGAATCTGGCTCCTTGTGCATGAAGCAGCAGGAGAGAGGCCTTTATTTGTTTGGCCACCTCAGGGGCTTCGCGGTGTGTAAATATGTTCTTAACAAAGTTTGCAAGAAAAGAGGTATTCTCTGTGCTTTTTACATGTTTTTCTCTATTAGATGAAAGTTCTGTAACTAGTTCTAGTTCGTTTTATGTTTTTGGTAATATAGATGTCTTAGCTTCTGTTTTCTTCATTAGGTAAATAAATAGATAATTTTAAAATAAGAATTGAACATATCTGTGCTTATTCATATTTCTTTTATTTTTAAAGGTTCATATCTGTTTTAATTTTCTGTCCAGAAAGATGGCATTCAGATGGAATTGTGTATCCCAAACCCACGTGGCTTGGAGAAGAGTTGCTGGCCAAGTTGGCCAAGTGGTCTGTAGAGAACAAGAAGAGCGACTTTAAAAGCACCCTTTCCCTCATCTCCATTATGAAGTATAGCAAGGCTTACCAGGAACTTAAAGAGAAGTATAAGGAAATGGTTAAGGTAATTCTGGTGGAGAATATCTGATTTTTCCCCCTTCATGTTTTTCTTTTTTTTTTTTTTTTTTTTTTTTTGTGACAGTCTTGTTCTGTCACCCAAAAAAAAAGGGCCAGAGTGAAGTGGTGTGATCTTGGCTCACTGCAACCTCCGCCTCCCGGGTTTAAGAGATTCTCCTGCCTCAGCCTCTTGACTAGCTGGGACTACAGGAACACGCCACCACGCCTGGCTAATTTTTTGTATTTTTATTAGAGATGAGGTTTCACCATGTTGCCCAGACTGGTCTTGAACTCCTGAGCTCAGGCAATCCACCGTCTTGGCCTCCCAAAGTGCTAAGATTACAGGCGTGAGCCACCGTGCCCAGCTCCCCCTTAATTTAAATGAGGTAAAATAATCAAACTCTTCCAGGTAAAATTGTTATTCCTGTTGCAGGCTGTACTTTGACATACTTAGGGGTGCACACAACAAAAACATAGACAGATATATAATGGAAAAGGATTGATCTTTACTTGTATATTATTTGTTTTCAAGAGACCTAAAGGGAAATATTTAATTGAAAAGTAATGGAACCTTGAAAAAAAAAATGGCTAAATTACCATAATTCTTTGTATAAACTTAAATATATTTTAAGAAAATATGTGAAAAGTTAAAGTACAAAAGAGCAGTTTCCAAAAGGGGATACATTTCATGATAACATGTGCTTAAACTTTCTATCTAAGATGTAAAAACAGTATAACAAGAAACATCTGTGTTGCAGGAAATCAGGGACCCCGAATTGGGGGTGGGCTCCCCCAATACATCTGTGTGTTTATGCCCAGCTTAAGGCAGAAAGCATTGCTGGTAGAGTCAAAGCTACTTACTATTCTTCCTAGTTCCCATCTTCCTCCCCCTCCTAGGAGTAACCACAATTTGTCATTTCCATGTTTTTTTTTTGTTTGTTTTGTTTTCTGATACAGGATCTCACTCTGTCGCCTAGGCTGAAGTGCAGTGGGCAATCTTGGCTCACTGCAGACTCAACCTCCCAGGCTCAAGCGATTCTCCCAGCTCAGCCTCCCTAGTAGCTGGGACCACAGGCACATGCTACCATGCCTGGCTAATTTTTTGTATTTTTTGTAGAGACAAAGTTTTGCCATGTTTCCCAGGCTGTTCTCGAACTCCTAGGCTCAACTGTTCTGCCTGCTTTGGCCTCCTAAAGTGCTGGGATTACAGGCGTGAGCCACTATGCCCGGCTTCCATGTATTTTTTTAATCAGTCACCTCTTGCTCTGTAACAAAAGCACCCCAAAGGTCACAGGCTTAAAGCTGTGACCTTTCATTATTGCTGAAGCACCTGTGGGTCCCCAGGGTTGGCTGACTGAGGCTGGGCTCCCTCCCACATCCTGGCCTTGTGGTCCTTTGCCATCTTGTTAGCTATTTAGTACCGTCCAGAAGGTACTTTTTATGTTTTTCCAGCTTTTGAAATTGTTTCTAGTGGGATGGTTCATCTGTATTGTCTAAGGCACTGTGACTGGAAATAGAAATTTCAACTTTTAAAATTGGCCATTGGTTTTTCCTCTTTTGCCTAATGCCGGTTCTGAACATGACTAATTTTAATAATGAGAGCTCATTTTTGCACAGCTGGTGCTTTACAGTTTTCAGAGCACCTTGATTATCCTGTGTGTTAGTTGAGGCATGGCTTTATCCCTGTTTGACAGGTAGGGCGACAGCAGCCACTGATGGACCAGGGGCTGGAGCACTGGTCTCCTGGTTTGTGGCTCGCGGCTCTCCCTGCCCTAGTTTCACTCCTGCGCCTAGTTTCCTTGTTTGTTGCCCTTATCTGCATAGACAATGAGCACAGTGTAGCTAAGTGTTTCCTCTATGTCCACTGCCTCAGCTAAACGCCTTAGGTATATTCTCTTGATTGTGAAATCTTGCTTTGGATTGGATTGTTCTTGGCATGCCTTGTTTCTTTATGTAAATATTTTATTGTAAGAAACCAGTTGTGAATTCCTGCCTTTGAGTTTATATTTCCTATTTTAGTGCACGATTAGTCCAGTTTGATTTATGCTTTATAGGGATACTTAAGTATTGGGAAATGGTGGTGGGGAAACCGAACAATTTACATTTGCTCTTGAAACTGTTTTAGGTGTGGCCTGAAGTCACTGATCCTGAGAAGTTCGTGTTTGAAGATGTGGCTATCGCAGCATACCTGCTGGTAAGGGTGTAAGCGACCTCAGCTTCTCTGGAGTGGGTGGAGGTTGCTACAGGCAGATGCTCCCAGTAGTGAAGGACATTTTCCAAATCCATAACTGCCGGTGCTCACAATTCTGCTGGCCAAGGTTGGTTTCCCATGTAATGGTTTGACTTCATGTGGTCCTTTTGATGCGTATACAAGAAGTTTGGGTTGAAACTTGACCTCGGGTTCAAACTTGACCTGCAGGCGGAACTGTATGTCCACACTCAGCAGTCATCGTGGAGGCGCCGGCTGGCACAGGGAAGCACTGAGGAACACATGTCTTCTGGCCCTGGCCTAGGATCTTCTAGCCCTTTCCTCAGCTGGCTCGCTAGCTGGCTACATTTGGACATGCCCTCTGATTTAATTGTCTTGATTTACTTATCTATAAGAATGTTTAGAGTAGGCTGGGTTTGGTGGCTCAAGCCTGTAATTCCCAGCACTTCGGGAGGCCGAGGCGGGCGGATCACTTGAGGTCAGGAGTTTGAGACCAGCCTGGCCAACATGGTGAAACCCCGTCTCTACTAAAAATACAAAATTAGCCAGGCATGGTGGCAGGTGCCTGTAGTTCCAGCTACTGGGGAGGCTGAGGCAGGAGAATTGCTTGAACCCAGGAGGCGGAGGTTGCAGTGAGCTGAGATTGCATCATTGCACTCTAGCGTGGGTGGCAAGAGCAATACTCCATCTCAAAAAAAGAAAGAAAAAAAAAAGAATGTTTAGTGTAGATGATTTCAAGTTTCCTTTCACTCAAGAGTTTTCTTTGACCAGTTTGTGTCTGAATTATTCTTGTGTAGAGTGGATTACCACCTGACTTTGTTTTGTTTTTCTCTTCACTTAGATTCTATGGGAAGAAGAAAGGGCCGAGAGGGGACTAACTGCCAGGCAGTCCTTTGTGGACCTGGGATGTGGAAATGGCCTCCTCGTCCACATCCTGAGCAGTGAGGGGGTAAGGCCTGGCTCCATCACCTTTTCTGGTAACTTGTCCAGAGTTTCCTCAAGTCAGGCACAGGGTTCACTGACATCTTTTTCTGCTGATACAGCCTGGATTTGGAGTCAGCCAGCTATCAGAGTAGGTAGAGACTTATAAATTTCTGTTAATTTGATAAACAAACAGCTCCTAAAACAAGGGAAATGTGGTGATCTCATTGGACCTAAGAGGAAGTCTCCAGGCCCCGGCATGGACCTATAAAATGACAGGCTTTGAGTAGCATGGATGTTTTTTTGCTGTCAGATTTTTCTTTTGAAACCCACCATCTCAAGGAGCTGGAGGGAGATAAAAAGCAAGGCAAGTTCTGCACTTGAGAAGCTTCAGGCCAGGCACGGGGCTCACACCTGCAATCCTAGCACTTGGGCTGCTGAGGTGGGTGGATCACTTGAGCCCAGGAGTTTGAGACCAGCCTGGGCAACATAGTGAAACTCCATCTCTGCAAAAAAGGAAAAACAAATAAGAGAAGCTTCAGTTCTGGCTCGGACGGCCAGTCATGTATACACAGACTACAGTATGAAACAGTGTGATACTGGGTTTTGCCCTCATTTTCTGGATGTTCAGCTGATGCAGTGAAAGCACTCTTGGGCTGAGAGCGGCACCTGCTCAGGTAGCACGGTCAGTAGGGGTGGGTGTCTTGTGCCTGAAGCTTCCTGCCAGCAACTCATATCCCTCTGGTGCGTCCAGCTCATCAGGTGCCATTACCCCATGATACGATGGCCAGCTTAGCCACTTCCTGCTAGGGGGCAACAGCTGGAACCTACAGCCCAGTATTGGTGGTATCAAACTGATTATCTTCCTGCTGTGCTGTACTGTACAGTATTGTACTGATAGGCTGCGCATATTTGTCTACACCTGTAAGAGCTTGAAATGGTTGTTACAATGCCCTTTTTCAAGTGTGTTATTAAAGAATGAGTTTCTAATTATAATACCTATAAGCTGGTTGTGGGGGTGGTAGCGTACCAGGTGGCAGCTTGGAAGCTGGTACCTGGGGACAGCTGGGAGGTGTCTCGTGCACCCCTCCTCTTCTGCAGGCTTGGAATAAATAAGTTCGCCCTATGAGAGCCAATGAGTGTGGCCAAGGTGCAAGAAGAGCCGGCAGCTGACCTTGACTGAGAGCAGAGAATTAGCTCACGTTCTCAGGTGTGCTCCCTGGGGCACTGGCCCTGGAAATGTTCCCACACTACAGGCCACTGTGGTCACTCAACTCCATGTCCCATCTTGAACTCCATGTCCCATCATAATGACCATTAGCGCAGTACACCTTCTTACCTGCCTTGCAGGGGTGTGGGTGTCTGTTTTAGACAGCTGAGAAATTCTGGTGCCATCCACGAATGCTAATGACACACTTGAAAAAGGGCATTGTAACAACCATTCCAAGCTCTTAGAGGCCGTAGGCAAATATGTGCAGCCCATCAGTACAGTACTGTGCAGTACAGCAGCAAGAAAATCAGCTTGGTACCACCAGACTGGGCTGCAGGTTCCAGCTGTTGCCGCTAGCAGGAAGTGGCTAAGCTGGCCATCGTATCACGGGGTAATGGCACCTGGTGCGCTGGATGCATCAGGAGGGGTATAAGTAGCTGGCAGGAAGCTCTTCTCTTGCCCTTCGTCCTGCTGGCAGTGCCTGCAGAGCTTTAATGTGTTCTTGCTAACTTATTATGAAGTACTAAGCTTAACCTTTGATTTCTAAAATTAATTTTTTCAGCATCCAGGCAGAGGGATTGATGTCCGAAGAAGAAAAATCTGGGACATGTATGGACCACAAACTCAGTTAGAGGTACCATCTTTATTACGCATGCCTTTGATGTCAGCATGGCTTAGCTCCCAGTGGGGATTGCTGTAATGAATGTGTCTCTTTGTATAGGTCAAGCAGACATGCTGATAGTAAACCTTCACATTAATCTAAGTGCTCTGAAATTAGAGAAGAGAAAAAGAGAGATGAAACTAGACTTTGCAGAACCTTCTGGTTAAACTGAATGAAGGGCGCTGACCTCCAGGCAGAAGTGCTGTCTCTCCCTGAGTCTGTTGGTGCCGTTTGTATCTTGTGTGGGGTGCTCCCGTGCCGACTTAAGGTGGGGGCTGTGCCCCGTGCATTTTGTGAAGTCTTTTCCAAGGTCTCCCAAAGGCCGCTCGTTCAGTCAGCAAGCAGTTAGTACCCTGCTTGCCAGGACTGCGCCAGGGATGGGGACATCTGCAGATGAGCCACAAAGGGCGGTGGCTGTGCCAGGGCTGGGATAGAAGGTATAGAGGGCTGTGGGGACTCAGAGGAGGGGCTTGACCCCACTTGGGCCCTCTGAGAAGGCTTCTTGGAGCACCCCCATGAGCAAGTGGAGGCAGCCAGGTGCCCAGCACGGAAGCGAGATGCCCCCTGGCAGGATCACCTCTGGGCACACAGATGACGTGTAGGGCAGACTGTGCAGTCCCACGTAATTTCTCTCATATCTTTGGGCCAGTCCGCTTTACCCTTGACATTTCCCTTTTTTAGGACTTGAAACAGTCTCACTTTTCTTAATGCCCCTACCCAGAGATAATCACTCTCTTTTATTTAGGGAAATCAATATGTACACATTTACAGTTTTAAAAAATAATACTTGCGACCATGGTGTATACAGAACTTTGGCCCTGGCTGCTTCTGCTCGTTTAACATCCCATTCTAGGCATTTTCCGAAGTCTTTGACAGTTATTTGCAAGCATGTTGTTAATAGCTGTATAATGTTCCATTGAATTGTAGGTAACAACAACGCAAGTACAGCTGGCCCTTGAACAACACGGGATTGCATTTTGTGGGCCACTTTTATGAAAATTTTTTTCAATAAATACATTGGAAAATTTTGTTGGAAATTTGTAACGATTTGAAAAAACTTACAGATGAAATGCATAACCTAGAAATATTGAAAAAAATTCAGAAAAAGTTAGATATGTCCTGAATGCATTAAATATACATACATACTAGTCTATTTTACCATTTACCACCATGAAATATACACAAACCCGACTGTGTGTGGTGTCCTTCTCTGTCAAGAGAAACGCCAACGTCAAGATGCAGTATTCAATCATAATTGCATGAAACTAACTGTAGTCCATTCAATGCTACTGTAAAATTTCCTGGTCACTGCTCGTTCCTACTGCAGTGAGCCCAAGTGTTTCAAGTGCCCATTTAAAATGCTGTGTGACACCGATCACCTCCGTGGCACCAGCTCATTCCTCCAGTCAGTTGCATAGCCCAGTGAAAAGTGATCTCTGGTATTTTTCAACGTGTTTGGTGCAATACTGTAAACCTCGAGTAGCACTGCGGGACCCATACACAATGCCACTAGTGATGCTGGAAGTCTCCCAAGAAGCAGAGAAAAGTTATGGCATTAGAAGAAAAGGCTGAGTTCCTTGATATGTAGAAGAAAAGGCTGAGTTCCTTGATATGTTTTACAGATTTCGGTCTGCAGCTGCAGCTGCAGTTGCCCACCATTTCAAGATAAATGAATCCAGTGTAAGGACCGTTGAAAAAAAAAAAAAAAAAGCAAGAGAGGGAAAGAAATTTGTGAAACTGTCACTGCAGGTACACCAGCAGGCGGGAAAACCTTCACTTTTTGCAAAATACCTTTTCATCTCATATTTAGAATGCAGCTTTGATGTGGTTGCAGGATTGCTACAAGAAAAGCATACATACAGACTCTAATATGATTTGAGAAAAGGCGAAGTCATTATATGACAAAGCAGAAAGAAGGTGAAGGTTCTAAAGCTGGAGAATTTAATGCCAACAGAAGATGATTTGATAGTTTTAAAAAGTGACTTGGGTTTTAAAAATATCTAGATAACAGGAGGAGTAGCTTCAGCTGACCGAGAGGCAGCAGATGAGTTCCCAGATGCCATTAAGAAAATCATCAGAGAGGCCAAGTGTGGTGGCTCATTCCTGTAATCTTAGCACTTTGGGAGCCCAGGGCTGGAGGATCGCTTGAGGCCAGGAGTTCAAGACCAGTCTGGGCAACATAGCAAGACACCCCCCCACCTATCTCTACAAAAAATAAAACTTTATAAAAAGAAAATCATCAAGGAGAAAGGATGTCTGCCTGAACAGGTTTTTAATGCAGATGAAAGTACCCTATTCTGGAAAAAAATGCTGAAAAGGAGAGAAGCCCCAGAATTTAAGGCAGGAAGGGACAGGCTAGCTCTGCTGTTCTGTGCAAATGCAATCAGATCTATGATCAGGACTGCCCTTATCTATAAAGCTGCTAAGCCCAGGTCTTGAAGGGAAAAGAGAAACACCAGCTGCCAGTCGCTTGATTGTACAAGAAGGCCTGGGCAGCAAGAACTGTATTGTGGTTTCATCAAAGCTTTGTCTCTGAAGTCAGGAAGTACCTTGTTAGTAAGGGACTACATTTTAAAGTTCTGTTGATATCGGACAATGCTCCTGGCCACCCAGAACCTCTTGAGTTAACACCAATGGTGTTGATGTGGTCTGCTTGACCCCAAACACAGTGTCTCTTTTCAGCCTCTAGATCAGAGAGTTACAAGGACCTTTAAGCCTCATTATGCACAGTATTCAATGGAAAGGGTTGGATGCTGTGGAAGAGAACTACAAGAGAATATCATGAAAATCCTGCAAGGATTTTACCATTGAAGACACCGTCATTGCTACAGAAAAGGCCATGAAAGCTACCGAGCCTGAAACAAATTCCCGCCAGAGAAAATGGTGTCCAGATGTTGGCCTGACTTCACAGGATTTATAACAGAGCCAGTCAAGGAAATCATGAAAGAGTTGTGGATATGGCAAAGGTGGGCGATGAAGGGTGTAAGTGTCGTGCCTGACTTCACAGGATTTACAACAGAGCCAGTCAAGGAAATCATGAAAGAGACTGTGGATATGGCAAACAAAGGCAGGAGATGAAGGGTGCAAGATACGGATCTTGAGAAATTCAAGAGCTAATAGACTCCACTCCAGAGGAATTAACTACAGAAGACCTGATGGAGATGAGTGCTGCCAACCCAGTGCCAGATGGTGAGGAAGAATATGTAAAAGAGATAGTGCCAGAAAGCAAATTGACATCAGACAGTATGGCAGAAGGGCCCTGATTATTCCAGACTGCATTTGACTTCTTTTATGCCATAGACTCTTCCGCGATATGCACTGAAACTAAAGGAAATGATGGAAGAAGGATTGGCACTGATAGAAACATTTTTAGAGAAACTAAAAAGTAAAGCAGACAGAAATTATGATGTACTTCATGAAGTTACACTGAATGTGCCTGCCTCTCCCACCTCCTTTCAGTCTCCTCCATGTCTTCTACACCTGAGACAGTGAGACCCGTCCCTTCTCTTCCTCCTCCTCCTCAGCCTGCTCGGTGTGAAGAGGACGGGGATGAAGATCTTTGTGATGGTCAGTCCACTTCCACTCAATGAATAGTAAATTTTCTCTTTCTTATGATTTTCTTTTCTTTTTTTTTTTTTTTGAGAGAGTCTCGCTCTGTCGCCCAGGCTGGAGTGCAGTGGTGTGATCTAGGTTCACTGAAACCTCTGCCTTCCAGGTTCAAGCCGTTCAGCCTCTTGAGTAGCTGGGATTACAGGCGCCCACCACCATGCCCAGCTATTTTTTGTATTTTTGGTAGAGATGGGGTTTCACCATGTTGGCCAGGCTGGTCTCGAACTCCCGACCTCAAGTGATCCACCCACCTCGGCCTCCCAAAGTACTGTGATTACAGGTGTGAACCACTGCAGCCAGCCATGATTTTCTTAATAACATTTTCTCTAGCTTAATTTTAAGGATATAGTATATAATATACGAAATGTGTGATTACAGGTGTGAACCACTGCAGCCAGCCATGATTTTCTTAATAACATTTTCTCTAGCTTAATTTTAAGGATATAGTATATAATACACGAAATGTGTTTTAATCGACCTTTATGTTTATATTATTGATAAGTCTTCTGGTCAACAATAGGCTATGAGTAGTCAGTTTTGGGGGAGTCAGAAGTTATACAAGGGCCAGGTACAGTGGCTCACACCTGCAATCCTAGCTCTTTGGGAGGCCAAGGTGTGAGGATCACTTGAGTCCAGGAGTGCGAGACCAGCCAGGGCAATGTGGCAAAATCCCGTCTCTACTAAAAAAAAAAAAATTAGCTGGACGTGGTGGCATGCACCTGTAGTCCCAGCTACACGGGAGGCTGAGGTTGGGGGATCACCTGAGTTCAAGAGGTTGAGACTGCGGTGAGCCGAGATTGTGCCACTGTACACCAGCCTGGGCGACGCAAGTGAGACTCTGTCTCCAAAAGTTATACACAGATTCTTAACTGCATCTGTAGGGGTTCAGACCCCCTAACCCCCACTTTGTTCAAGGGCCAGCTGTATAGTAATAAAAACTGACAGTCATCCAGTGCTGTGTGTGGATGCCTTTCTAAAGGTAAATGTATTTTATGTACAGTGACTTACCGTAATCCGCACAACAGCACTGGGAGGTTGATTCTCCTATTATCCCCATTTTACAGGCGAGGAAACCGAGGTACCCTTGGGGAGGTTAGGTCAGCCATGTGTACGGCAAGCAGTGAAGGCAGAATTATTTACTCAGGTCTTCTGTTCTTGACCATCTGTTTTCAGATTACAAATTACACTACATGAATCTGTGTGTGTAAATCGTAGTCCACTTAAGAAATATTTTTCCTACCTGGACTTTAAAGATTTTCAATACATATTGCCATAATGCTTTTCGAAAAGGTCCTACTTCAGATATACTTCATTTCAGCAAGAATTCTGAGCACTACAAGAGATGGATCCAATGGGAGAAAAAACAGCTGTACACATTTATCACATATTTGAGTGCCCACTACCTGCCAGGCACTCTTAGGTGCTGACGATTCCAGTGACAAAAGCCCCTGCCTTTATGGCCATGGGAAGGGGCTGGGAGGCAGACAACCTGCAGACACACAGCCAGTGTGTGCAGCAGGTTCGAGGGTGGTGGCAGGTGCTGAGGAGGCGGCCGGGGGTGTTGCGGAGTGGCCGCCGTTGGAGAAGAGAACAGGACAGAGGCTGGGCCAGGGTGGGCTACAGACACCAAGATGCCTGGGGGTCTGGGCCTGACAGCACCTCTGTTCCACGCTGTCAGCCAGCCCTGGCCACTAGAGCCATGTGACCGTGGGGTAAAGTGCACTCAAGTCAGTCAGATCTTGGTCAAGAGTAGCTTGCTTCTCCTGGTACTGAGGACAGAGAAATGACTCCCTAATGGGAAAAAAGTCATGAGTAGCCCTCAGGAGCAGTCCTAGGACAGGTTACAGTGGCTCTGTGGGCATGGCCTCACTTTCCCAGGGTGGTGTGGGAGTGGCCTCTCCCTCTGGGTGTGACTAGGTCACAGAGCCTCATCTGCCAGAGGGCAGAATGTTGTTTTATGAAATGAAAAAATGTTGACTTTTCATCATGGAGAATGTCAGGAATATACAAAAGTAGAGAGAGGAACGTAGGTACTCCACGCAGTCACCCAGCCAGCTGCAAGGATTATTCTTTTCTCTATCACTTACCCTCAAGCAGCTCCCACTGTTATTTTGAAACAAATCTCAGGCATATCATTTCATAGAAATAGAAAATAAAAAATAAGTAAGTAGAAAAATATTCCAAAACTATTTTTATGTTTTCTGTTGGCCCCCTTTTTTTTTGAGACCTATCACCCAGGCTGGAATGGTACAGTGACGTGATCTCGGCTCACTGCAGCCTCCGCCTCCCAGGTTCAAGGGATTCTTGTGCCTCAACCTCCCAGGTAGCTGGGACCAGAGGTGCACACCACTACTACGCCTGACTAATTGTACTTTTAGTAGAGACAGGGTTTTGCCATGTTGGCCAGGCTGATCTGGCTTCTGGCCTCAAGTGATCCACCTGCCTCAGCCTCCCAAAGTGCTGGGATTACAGGCATGAGCCACC
Source organism: Pongo pygmaeus (assembly GCF_028885625.2). Classification (NCBI taxonomy): domain Eukaryota; kingdom Metazoa; phylum Chordata; class Mammalia; order Primates; family Hominidae; genus Pongo; species Pongo pygmaeus. Next base: position 4,412,911 of record NC_072376.2, on the reverse strand, counting down.
ACGCCCAGCCCCCCTTTTATTTTTTTGGAGACAGGGTCTCACTCTGTTGCCCAGGCTGGAGTACACTGGTGTGATCACAGCTCACTGTGGCGTCAACCTTCTGGACTGAGTGATCCTCCCACCTCAGCCTCCCGAGTAGCTGGGGCCGCAGGTGCACACCACCACACCTGACTAATTTTGTGTTTGTTTTTTGTTGAAACAGGGTCTTCCTGTGTTGCCCAGGCTGGTCTCAAACTCTGGGGCTCAAGTGATCCTCCCACCTCGGCCTCCCACGGGGCTGGGATGACAATGTGAGCTGCTGCGCCAGGCTGGAGTGCTTACTTTTGGTTGTACATTTACTTTTTGCTTTATTTTACAGTGATTGGCAGTTGCTTGTCCACTCATACATTACAGTACATTAGGAAATGTTTTCAAAACCTCAGGTTTGAGGAATGTTGGTAATCTAGCCAGTGCACTGGGGAGGCTCTGCAAATATGTGTGCAGACTATAGACTCTCACACATGTCCCAGAATCGGGCTCTAATCTTGGCTATGAAGTTAATGACCAAAGCTAAAGCAGTAGTGATGTGGTTGATTTCAAAATTCCATGTGTCCCCAGGTGAAAAAGCACCTTTGGATAGGAAATTCAAGCAGCAGTGAGTAGGCCATCTATGTAAGCCCAGACCCTAGGGAAGAGCTGGCTGCTGAGGGTGCCCCTTGGAGAACGGGCAGAAGCTCTACTTGTTTAGCTGAGGTTCCCCAGCAGCCTGCATCAGACCTTTCTGTGGGGTCATCTGACCTGGGGAGACCCTACCCCGAGCACTTAGTCAGGAAAGGCCTGCTGATGAGAGTTCTGTATTCTAATCAAGTGTGTAGGTTTTTTCCTTGTTACCTCCCAACCTTCAGTCTCGGTGCTAAAATAGCCATGTTTATTCTAGTGTTAAATAAATGCCAGGAGTTCTGTCATGCTTTCTGCCTTGGAGGAGCGTGGCCAGAATGAGGGTGGTTCCGCTGACGTGCACATGGTGTTTGTGGATTTTCTAGTGAATGATTTCCTTCCAGCTGTAGTTGAGTGGTTTCCACGAACAGGTACAATCTAGAAAGTCAAAGGCCAAGTGTAGAATATAACTTTTTTTCTTTCTTTCAAAAACCTCATTTGATTGCAAGCAAGGGAGTGTTAAAAAACTAAAAACAAACCACCTGTTTATAACAACAGCCTGGTGGTGATCACAAATTGTCTTAATTGTGTGAACCTGTATATGAAACAGGAATATTGGAATTTGCTGTGTTCAAAATGCCAATTAAAACTTCATAAAAGCCGGGTGTGGTGGCTCACGCCTATAATCCTAGCACTTTGGGAGGCTGAGGTGGGCGCATCACCTGAGGTCAGGAGTTCAAGACCAGCCTGACCAACATGGAGAAACCCCCGTCTCTACTAAAAATACAAAATTAGCCAGGCAAGGTGGCGCATGCCTGTAATCCTAGCTACTCAGGAGGCTGAGGCAGGAGACTCTCTTGAACCAGGGAGGCTGAGGTTGCAGTGAGAAGAGATTGCACCACTGCATGCCAGCATGGGCAACAAGAGCGATACTCCATCTCAAAGAAAAACAATGGCTGGGCATGGTGGCTCATGCCTGTAATCCCAGCACTTTGGGAGGCCAAAGCAGGTAGATCACGAGGTCACGAGATCGAGACCAGCATGATTAACATGGTAAAACCCCATCTGTACTAAAAATACAAAAATTAGCTGGGTGTGGTGGCGGGTGCCTGTAATTCCAGCTACTTGGGAGGCTGAGGCAGGAGAATTGCTTGAACCTGGGAAGCGGAGGTTGCAGTGAGCCGAGATGGCGCCACTGCACTCCAGCCTGGTGACGGAGTGAGACCCCGTCTCAAAAACAACAACAACAAAACAAAACAAACTTCATAAAACAGGTGGGGCTTTGATGTCTAGTGCTGTTGGCAAGATAATATAAAATATGATTATGGTCTTTACTAAATGTCAGTTATGCTTTAATTTATTCACGCCATTTAAAGAGACAGATGGGCAAACTTAAATCTAGAATGAGTGGGAATCAAGAATAAATAGTCCCAAAGGTTTGACATCTCTGTAGATTATACATATACCCTTGAACAATACTATTTTCAGTATTTTAACATCTATGTAAATAGAAGCACATATGCTTATTGAAGAACCAGAGACAGACAAAATTTCAGTTTTAGTTTTTTACTTATCATGTCTGTAAAACATTCTTGTGTTATAGTTTTGCTGTTAGAAAGAATAGCCTTGAAAAGTGAGTGTTCTCAGAATGTCTTCCCCGTTATGATGAGGGAATAACTTCTGTTTACTTGTCTTGGGGACTCATCCTGCCACTGGAAGATTAAGAAGACTTTCAGTGGTTGTGTGGTCTCTCTTCCCCTGTCTCTTTCCGGTTTTTACTGACAGAATTGCTGTTGAAACTGTTGATTTCGGTAATTAATGATGGCCTGCTGATTATCAGAAAGGGTAGGGTGCCTATTTAAAGTTCTTAAATCATAAAAGCAAGCTGTCCTCAGCTTAACTGCAGAATTTGTCAGGATGGTTAGAGTGCCTATTCAGGGGGATCTTAATCACTTTCTGATAGTTTACAAAAGGTAATAGCCTAATGGTAAAGAATTTCGTGTATTTACATATGTAAATTCTCTATTCATAGACTTGGTTTCCTAGTTTGAAAGGCCTGTGAGGTTAGACCCCTGTGTTGTATTATGCACTTAAATCACCTTCAGACCTCTCTGCCTTCCATTCACTTCCTCCGAAGCCATTGCTTGCTCCCATGCGCTGCCAGAGGTGAAACTGTTCCGTGGCCGTCTCTCCTAGAGCTCCTTCTTATGCCTATGGAAAAATCAGCTTTTAAATGATCCAAAGGCGATTAGCACTCAGAAAAGTGCTGTTAGTTTCTCCGGTGATTTCCCTAAAAGTTGCCAGCTTTTCTTGCCCTCTAGGCAGACCTAGGGAGGATACATCGACTTCCCCGCTCTTCCCCGCTCTTAGTCATGCAGCAGGTGAACTGCAGCTCTGCGCTGTGTGACTCCAGAGCCTGTACCCTCCCGCCATGTCCTGCCCACGCAGTAGCTCTACAATGATTCACAAAACATTTTGTCTTGTTTTGTTATTCCTTTAGGAAGATGCAGTCACACCCAATGATAAGACCCTTTTCCCTGATGTTGATTGGCTAATCGGTAACCATTCTGATGAACTCACACCATGGATACCTGTCATTGCAGCCAGGTGAGAAGTGGAGGAGTTATCAGGTGAATGGCTGGGGAATGCTTCATCTTCTAAACAGTGATGGCCAAAAGGGTAGCCACTAGCTGTGTGCAGTTGTCGAGCACTTGAAATGTGGGTAGTTCCAATTTTTGAAATGTTTGCATGTTGTCTATATTGGGTTAAATTTAAAATAAATTCCACCTGTTTTATTTTACCTTTTAAAATATGACTACTGGAAAATATAAAATTACTGAGATTGTTCACATTATATCTCTATTGGCCAGCACTGATTGGCACTGTGATTACTTCTACGGTATTTATATCCGGTGTCAAAAGAGGTGTCCTTTTTGGAAGTTTTTTTCTGAAAACATGAGGCTTTGCCTTTAAAGGGGAAATCTACCCATCGATAGACCCTCTGCAGCCACAGTTGCCTCTGCATGGGGAGCTGTGTGTGTCCGAGAGACTTGGCCACGAAGCAGGTTGTGCTGCTCCTCGTTGGCGTTTCCTTGCTGAATCTCCTTATCTCAGATTCTTCTGAGCTGTTTACATTCTCAAGGAGTAACTAGGTTAAAGATCAGGTCTTCACTCAGGCTTGGTTGTACTTCCTTCTAACAGTTCCTATTAAAAGCTGACATCTTAAAGTACTTCAAGAAGTTTTAGATGACACTTGATAACAGTAACTGTGAAAAAAATCATTTTTATAAAAGTAATTAGATTCATATTTTATTGAAAAGATATACTGTGTTGCCTTATTTCTGGAAATTAACTTGGGGAAGGCTGTAATTAATCTTTTAATATGAAAAACAATATTACATAGCCACAAAGAAAAGGAAATCATGTCCTTTGCAGCAACATGGGGTGCAGCTGGAGGCCGTTATCCTCAGTAAACTATTGCAGAAACCAAAAACCAAATGCCGCATGTTCTCACTGATAAGTGGGAGCTAAACATTGAGTACACAAGGACATCAAGATGGCAGCAGTAGACACTGGGGACTGCTGGAGTGGGGAGTGAGGCAGAGGGCAGAGGTTGAAAAACCCCCTGGTGGTTACTATGTTCACTGCTTGGGTCATGGGATCTGTCTTACCCCAAACCTCAGCATCTTGCAGTACGCCCATGCCACAAACCTGCACACATACCCCCTGAAGCTGAAATAAAAGTGGACATTATATACAAAAAAAAAGAAACAATATTGGCCAGGAATATCACTTCCCTATTTTGCCCTGATACGTGATTGCCATGTGGCTTTGTGCCGAATTTCCTTGACTGTGTCTGCTCAGGATGCTTGACGCTGTGGTTGTTGGTTCTTTTTGAAGGTCTTCCTACAATTGCCGCTTCTTTGTCCTCCCCTGCTGCTTCTTTGACTTTGTTGGAAGATACTCCCGGAGGCAGAGTAAGAAGACTCAGTACCGGGAATACCTTGACTTCATTAAAGAAGTGGGCTTCACCTGTGGGTTTCACGTGGAAGAAGACTGCCTCAGGATTCCTTCAACCAAAAGAGTATGTCTGATTCTCATGTTGTTGTTGGCGGTGTGTCGGCGTTCAGATGGAGAGCTCAGGGCTCTGTCACAGAGCCATGAACCACGCTGTAACATTCAAAATGTTCCCAGACGTGCCGGTGCTGATTTCTGTGCCTCTGTCACTGACGAGGCCCAGAGGCTTGTTCTGTCCCATGGTGCCCTCCTTAAAGGCACCCTGGTGCTCCCTCCTCCAGGCCTGCAGGAGCCCTCGCCAAGCCCTCTTTGCCTCTCCAGAAGCTCTGAGTGGCCCCAGGGGACCTGCCCAGAGGAGGCCTCAGTGTGGCCTGTGGCTGAACTCCCTGTGGAAATTTCCTGCTCCTTCAAGTCGCAAATAATTGGCTGCGATTGAAGTGTGTTTCAGAAGTTCACAATGATTTCCCATTTTCTCATTAAAGGCCTAGTTCATTCAGATTCACCTGAAATGTCATTTGGGCAGAAGTTGGCCCGGGGGCTTTCTGTGAGCAGTGGGACTGTGCCTCTGACCTTTGTGTGGACAGGGCAGACTTATGCCCTCTTGCCGCTCCGAGGGCTTGACCTTTTGAAAGTACCATGGAAGTGTTTACAGCAGCTCACCTCAGTCTCTGGTAACTTTATTTGACAAGACTCTGTGGCTGGCAGACAGTGTGCTTTTAAAAAATAACCCCGTCGTGTCCAGGCCACCGAATTTGATGGCTGCCTTAGCAAGAAAGGGCCTGGCTGATCTGAGCGAAGCCTCGGCTCTGCTGCTGCCCATGGTACACTCGGGCTGATCGCGGAGCTCCGCAAGCCCATCCTCATCTGTGAGACCAGGAGGAGGCTGCCTGGGGCTCTGTGGGGGCTGGACAGGATGATGTCTTCAGAGCCCACGGTGGGGAGGGCATGTCGTGGGCATTTGCTGGCCAGCTGCAGTCATAGCCATGCACCAGGAGCAGCGTTGGCTGGTGGCACAGGCCTCAGGGCCGCTGGCGCTGTCACTGCCCTGCTGCCGTGGGAAGTTACCCTGGGACTTGCTGCTGAGCCGTCCCGTCATCCTCTCAGTGTCCTCGTTTTTGGCAAGTCTTGGTCTTCTGAGGTCAGAATTGATTTGGGGAAACTGCTAAAGTTTGGGTCCTCTAGGCAGGTCTGAGGAGCCTGTGGCTTTGATTTTTGCACTTGCTGCCCCATTACTAATTGGTAGAGACCGTGGACTGTCGCTTCATCTCTCTGAGCTTCAGTTTTCTTATCACTGGCAGGTTTGGGGATCGAATGTAAGAGTGGATGTGAACGTACTTTGTCATTTTTAAAGCAGTTCACACACAGCACATTTCTGGTGGCGACTGGGTGTGTGACAGGCACTGAGAATTTAAAATCCCGCTGGAAGAGCTGGGTAGCAGAGATGTGGCTGTCACGTAGCGAGGAGGTCGGCTTCCTTATCACCCGCGCCTGGCCTTGTAGTTGATGCCTGGAGAGGAAGCCCAGAAATGAGGCGTCCTTGCTGGGGCTGGGCAGGGCCTGGTTGTCCGGAGGGGACTGTCTGAAGGGCACCCTCCATCGGGGTGTGCCGCAAAGGGAGGCAAGCACGCATGGAGCACCTCTATGGCTCCAGGCCCTCAGCGCAGCCCCTGTGTGCACTCGCTGGCTCTGGCAAGGTGGGGACAAAGCTGCCTCCCTTCCCAGCCCCTGGGGCACTCTGCAACTCTGCAGTGTTACCATCAGCATGTGCCCCTGCCGGGCGGCTGAGGGGTGGAATGAGGGGCAGCAGCAGGAAACTAGGACGGTGCGGCTGCCGGGCCCAGGAGTGTGGATTCTGAGTTTAGGCGCCTTTGTTAGATCTTGTGAAGGTCCAAGTGATGAGAGGGAACCATGGGCTCTTACTGTTTTTTTAATTTTTAAGTTACTTATATTGGTGTCAGTTTTTATTGTTTTTTTATTTATTTATTTTGAGATGGAGTTTTTGCTCTTGTCACCCAGGCTAGAGTGTGTTGGCACAATCTTGGCTCACTGGCCTCTGCCTTCTGGGTTCAAGTGATTCTCCTGCGTCAGCTTCCTGAGTAGCTGGGACTACAGGTGAGGGCCACCACGCCCGGCTAATGTTTGTATTTGTAGTAGAGACGGGATTTTGCCATGTTGGCCAGGCTGGTCTGAAACTCAAGTGATCTGCCTGCCTTGGGCTCCCAAAATGCTAGGATTATAGGAGTGAGCCACTGTACCTGGCTGGTGTCAGTTTTTTAAATCAGGATTTTTTCATGATAGACGTTTAAAACTTGTGATTTGTACTCCAGGATGAGAGAATTCCATGCAGAACGTTGAAATAGACTAGCCAGCTAAAATACTTGCTTTGCTCTTTTCAAACGCAGGTCTGTCTTGTTGGGAAATCCAGAACATACCCTTCCTCCAGAGAAGCTTCTGTGGATGAAAAGAGGACTCAGTACATTAAGAGCAGGCGGGGCTGCCCTGTAAGCCCACCTGGCCGGGAGCTTTCCCCTTCTCCACCCTGGGTTGCTGCTGGCAGTGCTGGTCACTGTGACGGTCAGCAAGCTCTGGACGCCAGGGTTGGGTGTGTAGCCAGGGCCTGGGCCGCTGAGCGTGGAGCAGGGCCCCAGGCTGAAGGACCCTGGCTACCTGGATTTCATCCCAGAGAGAAGGCTGAGCGCGTGAGGAACTGTGCCGCCCTGCCGCAAGATTTTATTGACCAAGTGGTTTTGCAAGTAGCGAATTTATTGTTAGGTGGAAAGCAATTAAACACAAGAAGTTCTCGAAATGGGAGTTTGAAGACCTGGAACGGGGGAGGTAAGCTGTCCACCACCTTAGGGAGGGGCTAGCACGCTCCCAGGCTTGAGGGCAGGAATTCACGTCTTCATAACCGACATGAAATGGTGTGGCCCTGTGACTACACACACTTTGAAAAAGCCATTGATGGTGGGCGAATAGGCTCTCTTCAAGCAAATTCTTTAAAATTTTCCAAATAGTTCTTATAAACATAAAGGACTTTGTTATTTCCAGGGAGGAAGGCCAAGGCCAGGCCAGGGAGTGACAGTTTGGACCCTTAATTAACTTTTACCAAACATGCAGGTTTAGGGGCTAGAACTACTCATTTTCAATCTAGAAATTATCCAAAGAGAAAACAGGTTACTGAGTGCAAGCAAAATGCACTGTCCCCTTGAGTATGTGGTAAGATTTGGAGCTGTTGTGATTCGATAATTTAATTCTCTTTGAAATCCCCAAAACACAACAATCAGCCATGGCAAAAGGAGAAAATTACATCGATTGTTCTCATGGGGTGAGTGGTGTGCTGAAATTATGTTCTCAGGTGACTGGTGTGTTGAAATTAAGGCCATTCAGAGAGCCAGCCAGGGCTGTAAGGACCTCGCCTCCTTCCGGGCAGGGATGCTGCTTGGCCGCCAGAGGGTGGTGTAGAGCTGCAGCCGGAGCCTGGCTTCTCTTGCAGTTTTGGGAACTGGAGAAGAGCACGGAGCCCCATCCCCTCCCAGCCCCTCTGTCGGTGACTCCTGCCTGGCTGCCCATTTGAGGGAAACCCTTCCTCTCCAGGCCTTGCTTTCCTCACCTGTGAATTTTGGGACAAAATCATGCCCGTTTCCTTCTTCATCCTTTGTCCTCTTGCACCATGTGTATGTGGGATGGGGCCAGGCCATGGAGCACAGAGGGCCCCTCCAGAAATCATTCGAACCTGACGGTACCTGGTCAGCAGAGCCTCTAGCCATCTGGTGAGAGCGGCCCTGGCTCAGTGGCTGATGGGGCCGACTAGCTGCTTGCAAACCACCAGGCACCGTGGGGTCTCTGGGTTGGCCCTGCTGACTAAAGGCACCCTGCTGTGGTGGGGCTGGAGCACAGAGGAAGAAAGCTGAGGCTGGCAGAGAGTGGAGCCCACCACAGGCAGCTGGGCCCCGGAGCCCCAGGGACATCAGTGTGGTCTGAAAGTTCCCACGTGCAGTAAACAGTGACAGTTCTTGAGTGCAGTTTGACCTTTAAATTCCCACGAGATGATGGGCACACAGGCGTCAGCTGTGCCTGGGATGGACAGCTTTCTGTGGGTGAGGAGGAAGGAGGAACAGACCTGGAGATGGAGAGCAGGGATGGCTGAGCGGTGGGCTCAGTCCTGCCTGCCCCTTGGAACCTGGGAACCAGGGCGCCTAACAGGCCCCGGACCCCCGTCTCCTCCAGATGGGTGTCCATGGGTCTGGGGCTTGTTAGGGGCTCTCCATGTGGCCTTGCTGTGAGAAGGGAGGAGCCGTGCCCTCGGCCTCTCAGCCCACTGCCTCCCTCCCGCCCACAGGCGGCCTTCAGGGCCTTTGGTCGCCCCACCCAGCCTGTCCTCAGGCAGGCACCTCTGCGTTTCCGTGCCTGTGGGCCATGTGTGGCTCTGTCTCCAGGACCTCACCCATCCTAGCTTGGCGTCTGTCCCTGTGGGACATTGCTGAGAAATAGGGTAGGAAAGGGCCCTGCCCTCAAGAGGCTCCAAGTCCTGCCTGGCTAGGAGTCAAGACTGCACACGTCAAAGGATGAGTAACAAAGAGGCCGGATGTGCCAGGCCCGGAGGCACCCACGGCTGCTAGTGTGAGATTCCCCGTTATGGAGTCCATGCTGGGCCAGAGCCCGGGGGACAGGGAAGGCTGACTGGGACAATATGTTATCTTTTTTAAAACACTCCCACTCCTCTCAGAATGGATTTGAGACAGCCGAGAGGTGGACTCAGAAGGTTGGCCAGGCTGGGTGGGCAGGATTCTCGCAGCAGCTGCAACAGCGGCTGCCCGCACCAGGCTCCTGGGTCAGCAGTGTGGTGCCCTGATCCGTGGGCGTCCGACAGGCTCAGCTGCATGCAGACAGGCGCCGTCTCCTCCGCTCTCCTGCAGCTTGGGAGGGTGCGGGTAAGACGTGAAGTGCAGCACCTGGCAGATAGGAAGTTCCTGGCACATACATGCAGGAAAACCAGCTTTCATTCATATCCAATTTGATGTTTCGGTAATAAATGACTTTATTGTCACCAGGTTTTCTGATTAGAGCATTTTGAAATACATGCAGGCTCTCAAAGCAGAAATTCGAATGGGAAAGAGACCATCACTGTGGTATCTGTGCTGTCCCTTTTTTAGCGCCTAGCGTGGCCTTGCTGGCCACCCTAGAGCCGGTAGCGCCAGGCTGGCTGCTCCGTGGTTGGAGCAGCCACTAGGAAGGTTCGGGCCCCAGGCTTGCCAGCTTGGCCTTCCTTCTTCCGTCAGAAACCCTGGCCCCAAACAGCCACCCCCCTTCATGGGTCACCAGCAAGAAGAGCTTGAGGTGACCACCCAGAGCAGGCAGCATCACCTGACGCCTGGCCCCGTGCGGGCGTGGGGCATGTGTGGGGCTGCGCCTTCTCAGGCTGCGCCACCTCAGCTGGGTGGAGACACTGCGGCCCTCACGGTCTGGCTGCGGTGTGGTGTGGGTTAGGTGAGATGGAATCGTGGTCCTTCGTGCTGGAGTGCATAAAGCGTGTGAGTATGGAACTGAAATTGACTGTTTCTGCCTGTGTGACAGGTTTGTAATATTTTGTTGTTGTTTTGGGGGAAAACCCGTTTTTCTACAGAGAGCCTGTCTCTGGCAGAAGTAGCCAATGAGCTGGACACGGAGACCCTGCGGAGGCTGAAGCGGGAGTGTGGGGGCCTGCAGACGCTGCTCCGGAACAGCCACCAGGTGTTCCGAGGTACGGAGTCCGCCTCTCCCCCGCCGTTCTTTCCTTCTTTTTCCCCCTTTTTTCAGTTAAATAATGTTTTATTTTAGAGTGGTTTAGACTCACAGAAGAATCTGGCAGAAGCACCAAGTTCCGCGGTGCCCCACCCAGCTCTGACATGGGTGGCATTTGACCTCAGGGTGGGACGTGGGTCACCCCGTTCCCTCCTTGCTCCTCTGGACCTCGTCCCATGCGATGTCCCCAGGCTGGTCTCCTGCTATGCTGTGCTTGCTGACACCTCAGCTCCACTTGCTTCACGCAGGACAGCAAGTCGGGCAGCCGCTGGCCGGGCCACCGTTGGCTGGGGGTCATTGTTTGGCGTCATCTTTAGCTGCTGCAAACTGGAAGCATTCCGAGCCACAGAGCCAGGGTGGGGAGTGGGAAGAGTGAGCTCTGCCCCACAGGCAGAGGCCTGGACTCCTGTGGCCCTCACCCCGCGGGCCTGGGCAGGGGGAAGTCCTGGTACCCAGCTCCCCGCTCCCCAACGCCCTGTGACTCCAGGACTGCCAGGGTATGGGGAGGCAGGAGGGCCCTCCACCCGCTTGTCCATTCACTCAGCCCGCAAAGCAAAGCAGACACATCCCTGGCCTGCTGGAGGCGGTGGTGCAGTGAGGGAGGGGGAGATGTAGCAGGTGCTCACCCAGGTGCCGGCGGTGTACACAGTTCCATCATCTGCAGCTTCCAGGTGTGCACAGAGGGGGCAGGAACACGGCAGGGAGCCACGGTTTACCAGCGCCAGCGGCTGGGGAGTTTGCCATAACTTGCTTTGTGGAGCTTTTTTTTTTTTTCCTCTTTCTGTAAGTATTTTAAAGCAAATTCTAGCTAGCACGCTATTTCACCCCTAAGTACTTCCACGTGCATCTTTAAGAATAGTAGGTGTCTTGTGTCACCACCATGCCCTAAGCACACATTTCTGTGAGTTGTGATGTGCAGGGAGAACTGGCCTGGCCCGAGTGGGCTCAGGAGGGCTTTACTTAGGAAATGACACTTGAGCTGGGCCTGGAAGGAAAAGAGGAGTCAGGAACAGAGAACAGCTTTAAGCAGAGCGAACAGCATTTGCGAAGAGCCAGGGTTGGGAGGAGTAAGAGTGGGAGCTGGTCGGGTTACAGCCGCCATGACCAGGAGAAGGACTGGGCCTCTGACTGATGGGTAGGGAAGACACCGAAGTCACAGTGGGAAGGAGTGGCCTGGCTCACACCCTAGCTTCTGGGTCCCCTGCCCATGAGGCAGCCGTGGGGGTCAGGTGCAGTGCAGTATCTGGCTCTGTGGGTGTGTGAGAGAGCACAGGTGTGCGTGCCATGCCTCATGTGTACACAAGAGCGCAAGCGTGTGGGTTTGTGCGCACACACACACACACTGCCTTTGTGTGCCTGCCTGCTCCTGGAGAGCTGAACTTGGCTTTCAGCTAAACTGGCCTCTCTAGGTGAGAGCTGCTGTTGGGTGGGGGGCCCATGAGCATGGTTGGAGCCTCTGTTTCCCGGGGCAGGCGCAGAAGCGTGTCCCTGAGGCTGCCTCCAGAGTAGACACTGGGCCTGCAGTGCTGGCTGGGCTGGGCCGCTGCCTGGAGTCTGCTCTTCCTTGCATAGAGCTTTAGGCAGTCAGAATACTTCCCACCTCCACGGGGCCTCTTTCTGTCTTTCCCAACACTTGTTTTTGTTGGTTTCCTGAAATACTGTCTTTTTCACCCACGATGAGTCTACTTGTATGTCAGTGTTTTTCTGTGCAGGTCACCCTGGGGGGCAAACCTGTTTTTTGGAAACGCTTCTGAGTAGGAGGCCTGGGGATTGGGTTCCAAATAAACATTCTCCTCCAGTCATGCTAAAACTATGCTCTGAAGCTGGGTCTTATCTCTGTATGAGGTTTAGGTTTTGTTGTAAGCTAACGTGGCTAGTCTCAGAAAATGTTTATGAGAGTGAGGAATTGGAAATGTTTCCAGATGGCTTCAGGTCAGCCAGCCCTGAGCATGACCTATGAGGGCCATAAGGGCCAGCCCTGCCTCTGTCCCTGTCCCTTCCTGAGGCCACCAAGGGGCGGCACGCTCCATCCATGCTGGCTGGTATGGAGCTTGGCACCGTGCTGCTGGGTACATGCGGGGCCTCATCTCATCCTGCACTCATGGCAGAGCAGGCGTTTCCTCCTTGAACATGCAGACAAGTCTCAGAGAGGTCAGCGCGCCGGCCTGAAGTCTCCCAGTGAGTGGAGAGGCCACGCCACAGTCCAGGCCAGGTCTGACCCAGCACTGGCACCCCTGAGCCTATGGCATCATCCGAGGACTCTAATCCTCAACCCGTTCCTCAGAGCAACTTGGTGAAAGGGAGTGTCTGCTGTCAGAAGCAGTGGTGGAGATGGCGGTTCCTGTCCTGAGTTAGAGTCCCAGAGGATGCGCACAGTAAGGAGGGAGGAAGTGGCAGGAACTTGGGTCGAGCAGACTGTGGCCCTGTGGTTCCATTTCAAAATGAGGAGCACATTTCCAGAAGAGGAGAGTCTTTCTAGCTGTTGATTGTCTTTCTAGCTGGCTGGAGCGAGTGCCCCTGGAAGGCCGCCCCTTCTGGCACCTGGCCAGATGGGGGTTCAGGTGTTAAGAGGGGCGGCCAGGAGCTACCTGCCATGCCCAGGGTTGTAGACACGGGGAGTGGGTCAGCGAGGCTGGGCCAGCCTGGAGCCTGCCTGCGCCGTTCAGGAGCCTCATCTCTATCATCAGCACCCGCTCCTCAGTCCTTAGACACCCTGCAGGTCCTGCTTCCAAAACATGGCTGAGTGTGCTCTTAACTCTGGAGCTGCGTGGGAGGGCCTGCCGCCAGCTGGCCTGTCACGTTGCGGTGGGGAAGGGGGTGCCAAGGCTGGCTCTGAGGGTGGGAATCTGCTCAGCCTTTGGCCTCAGTGATCCCCACCCACCATTCTCTTGACAGGTCAGGGCGTCAGGCCAGAGGCCCCTCTGTTTGGGATCATATGCCCCATGGGGAGTTGGGGAGAAGCTCTGGCCCCTGGGGCTCCACTTGAGCACCCTTTAGGGGGTTCCAGATCCCTCAGTCACCAGGATGTGCCCTTCTGTGCTGCGCCAGGAGGTGCTGTGCCAGGAGGTGCTGCTGTGGGGACATGGGCAGAGTGTCGTGGGACTGCCTTAATGGGAGTCTTCAGGTTAAGAAACCTCAGCTCCGATGTTGGGAGGCGAGACAGAGAGGCGGCCGTGGGAGGGCAAACGGGGTCAAGCCTGGCCTTGGCGGTGCTTCCAGCCAGGCTGTGAGGGTGAGCCCCCAGCTGTGTCCCTGGACGCAGCGAGGCGCCGCTCTCTGGGCTCATTTCTCTAGCTTCAGGGGAAACTATTTGTAAAGTATCAGTCTGTCAAAAGCACACAGGCTCGTTATTGCCACACACAAGGTGATTTGAAGGCAGAATTCAAGCTCTAATTCCTACACTTTCAAGTTCTCGTTGGAAGTCGGTGAGCCAGACTTCCTCACTGAGGCTCCTTTATTCCCCCGAGCCTTCTGTCGCGAGCGGTTTCCTAGCTTCCAGCGAGAACCAGGAAGGAGGTGGTTGCTTTGGCCACGTTTCATGGGGAGTTGTTGGCTTCCCACAAGGAAACGGTCAAATGGGAGCGTAGGTGGGTATCTCGGCCCAATTTGGGTGGCGGGGTCAGGAGGCGGCCTAGAGGAGGCCCGTGAGGCCTGGCACCCAGGTGACGAGTGGGCCCACAGCAGCCCTCTCCTGGCCCCACCCCATTCTGATGTCCCTCCAGCTCCCCAGTTTGGAGATCAGCCCTGGCCATTGGGTTGCAATGGCACTTCCAGAGGGGGTATCTAAACCACTGCACATAGGCAGGTCCCCCTTCGTGTTCCTGTTCCAGAGCTCCTTGGCCTCTGTTACTCCACACTTGCACCTGGAGGGGCTCCGGTTGGGAGGCGCATGTAAACCCAGTGCACCAGGACCGCACCAAGGAGTGGAGGCTACCCTGCACCAGCTCCGTCCTTAGACTGCGTGGAGGGAACTGCGCCTTGCCGCTCTTTCTGCCTGCAATGCTGACACAGTCCTCAGAGGTCGGGGCTGCAGCACAGATGTTTTCTCGTGTTTCGGCTCTCACACCATGGTCCCTCCTTCCTTCACTCAAGTGATCCTTCTAAAATGGTGGCTCTGCAGGACCTGCCTCTCAGCCAGAGGGAAGGTCGGTGGCCTCAATGATGAAGCCACATGGGACCCAGCTCTGTCCTCTGCCCTCCCCTCTGGCTGTCCCTTGAATGTGGCCAGTCCTGATGCAGTCTGTCCTGGGACACTCGGGTTTGCTGCTTCTCTGCCTAAAATGCTCTTCCTGGGTCTGCGCGGGGCTGCCGCTCACCTCCCGCAGGGCTCACCTTCCCCGGCCTTACCTGAAGACACATCCCATACCTCAGTCACTCCCACTGGAGGCAGACTCACTGGGACCAGCAGGAACTCTAGGCTGGGTTCCGGTTGTATCCCTGACCCTGGATTGGCACCTCGCGTGGCGTGGGAGCTAAACAGAGGCTGGTGAATGAAGGCACTTTCAGGTTTACTTCTCAGTGTGTCTTCTCTGTTCTAAACCACAGTTGTGAATGGGAGAGTTCACATCCGCGACTGGCGAGAGGAGACGCCGTGGAAGACAAAGCAGCCGGAAGCGAAGCGGAGACTGCTCTCCGAAGCCTGCAAAACCCGCCTCTGCTGGTTCTTCACGCATCACCCTGATGGCTGTGCTCTGTCCACGGACTGCTGCCCATTTGCCCACGGGCCTGCGGAGCTGCGGCCACCCCAGACCACCCCAAGGAAGAAGATTTCATGAGCTGCGTCCTTGCCAGCGGAGGCCTGGTCGGGGAGGCCAAACCAAGGAGAGCTTCCCCAGCAGTCCTCAGTGCTGTGGTCTCTGCTCTGGCTGTGTTTCAGCCAACCTCCTCCCAGCTTTCTCCAGATCCTCACAGTGGTGAGCCATATTTCAAAAACATCACACGCCAGAGAAGCCACAGTTACTGGGAAGCCCCCAGCTGGGTGCCTGGCTTGTTTCTGATGCAGCCACTTGAAACGTGCACAGCATCTTCATATCATAAAGATCGTGCACGGATCCTTACAGTGTCTCCTGGGGGAGAGCGACTGAGGCTGCCTCACACAGGCCCTTCCCAGGGTGCTGTCCGACGCCTGCCCCACCATGTCCACATCTGTGAAGAGGATGCGGCTCCTCGAGAAGTAAGACCGTATTTGCCAGCGTTTCTCACCACACTGGAGAGCAGCCGCTCTGGAGCAGGGATCTGCCAGATTGGTATTTTTAAAAAAGGTGTTAGGCTTGCTATGTTGAGGTTGTTTTTAGAGTTACAGAGAATAAAAACACTCATAATTTCCTCACATGGGCCACTCTAAGCGGCATGAAAAAAGAATCCTAAGTGAATTGTTGACAGGGCTTTAAAAATGTAAATATCACAGATGACAGAAAGGTAAGACCTACACCTTCCTCCCTCCTCCACGAGACCCTCTCCCCAGAAATACTGCAGCAGTCCTTTTTAGTCCTTCCAGAAAAAAATCCTGATTTGTTTCTCTTTTATTTTTATGAAGTGATAGGGTCTTGATCTCTCGCCCAGGCTGGAGTGCAGTGGCAAGATCATAGCTCACTGCAGCTTTGAATTCCTGGGCTCAAGCCATCCTTCTGCCTCCGCCTGTCATCAGCCTGTCAAGTGACTGGGACTGTAGATGCACGCCACCATGCCTGGCCAACTTGTAAAATTTTAGAGGCGGGGTCTCGCTATGTTGCCCAGGCTGGCCTTGAACTCTTGGGCTCAAGCAGTCCTTCCACCTCAGCCTCCCAAAGTGCTGGCATGACAGCCGCGAGCCATGGCATTTGACCCCCGATGTTTCTATTTAAAGTTATTTCTATGGTTTTATACAAAAGGTTACATGCAGTCCACACTGTTCTGCCATTGACTTTCTGCAGTGTACCCTGGTGCCTCTCCGTTGGGTATATCCGCCTGGTTATTGGCAGCAGCCGTGTGGCATTCCGTGGCAGTGCTGCACTCATCACTCCTGAGCAGTGAGAAGAAACGGGCATCTTATCTGAAGGCACCTCAGCTCTGCAGTACCACGGGGCGGCGCTCCCACGGGCCCAGACCCTGCCCTCTGAGTTCCAAGTCAGTCCCAGAGCACAGATCCCAGGCTGAGGATGTGCCAGGAGGTGCCTGGCCCTGGAAGGGTCCAACCTTCATCTTACTGGGAGACTGGCGCTCTGTGGCCCTTTGGGGCAGGCCCCAGTTGGTCGAGCAGCTGCAGCTCTGAATATTGAGGCACAAGGGAGCTCTGCTGAGACCTCTGGGGTCCCCACGCTGGGAAGTTCTCCCTGCAGGGGACACCTGGTGTAGAAGCCCTGAGGGAGCAGCCGGGAGCCCAGCACTGAGGGTGGTGGAGCAGGAAGATGGAAAGAACTCTCTTCCCAAAGATGAGCCACAGAGCAGCATCCCTTCCCCAGCCCCTGCATTAGGCCGTGAGGCATCTTCCTGCCAAACTGCACCAGGGCTTTCAGGTTTTGTTGCTCAGCACATCCAGGGTCACGCACTTCAGGACAAGCCACCTGATGCCCCTTGGCCCCCCAGCCCTGCAGCCTCGCTGGAGCTCTCCCTGCAGCAGGAAGGGCGGAGCCCAACCACAGAGGGGCTTGGGGCGACATCAAGGGTTGGCAGAGCAGGGAGTGCAGGGAGCCCGGCCCAGAGGAGCAGCCCTGCCACCACCTCCTGGAAGGGGCACACCTCCTGAGCTAAGCCCAGGATGCCACCCAAGCCTCGGGGCCTCCCAAGGTGTCCCCCATGCCAGAGTGTGTGGTGTCTGTCAGGCCCAGGATAGCTCCAGGTGGTTGGACTCCCATTTCCTCTCCCCTTCCCAGGTCTTTCCCAAGCCCAGAGCCAGTGCTTTAATTTTCCAGTGTGAGGAGACAGGAGAGTGGCCACAGAGCCTGGTTCTGCACTCAGTGCTGCTGGACTCCAAACTTGGCTCCGGCACTGCAGTCCTGGTGAGGGTGGTGGCCCTGGGGAAGATGAGCTCCCCAACACTTGGTACGGCAGTTTCCAGTCATAAGCCGCAAGGACACAGTCTCAAAGGAGCATCAGATGGGGCTGGGGGCATGTGGGGTGGCCCTGGCTCTCCCGGGTGGGGTCCTGCCAGGCCAAGAGCTATGCTAAGTGGGGCCCACCATGGCCATAGGCCCCTCCGTGTCACCTGGCATAATCAGCTGGTAGAAACAGCCTTTGGGGACCACATCACCTGACCTGATCTCCGGTTGCCAGGTACCGTTTCTTACTGCCCCCCAGCACCACTATGCCCCTGTCCACAGATCATGTGACTGGGTGTCAGGCACAGCTCCCTTGCAGCAATGAACAATACATCTACATCTATGGATGAAGGTGGGCAGATAGAGGTTTGGCGGGGGTGGGGCGGGGCACTGATCATGGCAGCCTGCTGTGGCCAGCCCCAAGGGCTTCCCGGTGACTTCTCAGAGCCTGAATGTCTCTCCTGGACAGGTGGGATCGAGGGAATGCCACGAAGGTGGGCATAAGGGGGAATCTCGCCAGGGGTACAGCGTGTCTACACTGCTTTCCAGACTAGTGCCAGGCAGGCACTAGGTCTCACTGGCTGAGGGGCAGCCTCTGTCCCCAGGCGCCCCGACTTGCACCATCTGCTGCAGAGGAGGCCCACCTGTGGTGAGCATCGTGGTCTTAGGGCCTGCAGGGTCCTTGTGGAGTTACCATGGTCACCGCAGCCCCTTGGACTGGTGCTGGGGATTCAGACACCAGGTCACACAGGCCTTGGCTCGTGGCATGGCCAAGCCCTGGGGTCTGTCGGGGTTGGCAGGGCAGGCTTCCTGGAGGAGGGGCTGAGGCCGCGTATTCTCCCTCTCATCCTGCCATCCGCTGGGGCTACTCTCCAGGGCTACAACTGTCACAGAACGAGGAACCTGGGCCTCGTGCAGAAGAGCCTTGTGTGGGTGTATTGAGAAGAGAGTTCCAGAGGAGAAGCCGAGCCCTCTGCTGACTTGCCCCCAGCTCATTTCTGCTTGACCCTTCCTTGTTGCCGTTTTTGCTCGGAAAACTATATTGTGGACCTCATCGTTCTGGGAAAAGGTGGTTCACGAGAAAGCACAGTCATGTGTCACTTAACAGTGCAGATGCATTCTGAGAAATGCGTTGTTAGGTGATTTCATCATCCTGCAACATCAGAGTGTGCCCCGCGCTCCTGGATGAGACAGCCTGCCCCACACCCAGGCTGTGGGGGACGGGACGGCCTGTTGCTTCTGGACCACACGCCTGCACAGCACATTAACTGTGCTGAATGCTGTAGGCAGTTGTAACGCAATGGTAAGTGTCTGTGTATCTAAATGTAGAAAAGGTACAGTGAAAGTATGATGTAAAAGAGAAAACATGCTTCAGCTGTGGAGGGCACTCACCCTGATTGGGGCCTGTGGACAAGGCTGTGGGTGTCCGTGAGGGAGAGGGAGTGCCTCTGAGGCCCTGCTGCAGGCTGGATGAACAGCACACTTAGGCCACACTCAGTTTATACTAAAAAAGTCTTCAAAACACATACACCTGAGCTTTTTTCTAACTTTTTTATGAATTTTAAAAACATTTTTGACTCTTTTTTAATAACATTTAGCTTAAAACACACATTGTACAGCTGTACAAAAATATTTTTCCTTTTACTTTTTTGTTTTTTTGAGATGGGGTCTTGTTGTGTCGCCCAGGTTAGAGTGTAGTGGCACCATCTCGGCTCAGTACAGTTAGCCTCAGCCTCCTGGGCTTAATTGATCTCCTGCCTCAGCCCCCCAAGTAGCTGGGACCATAGGCACGTGCCACCATGTTGCCTAGGCTGGTCTTGAACTCCTGGACTGAAGCGGTCCTCCTGTTAGGGGTGGTGAATATCTGAGCTGTCAGTGGCGAATTCACATGGGTCTGCCGCAGCCTCAACTCTTGCCTCCTTGGAAGAAAGAATTCATCTGAAGGGCATACGACAGAAAAAGGAGACTGAGGCAAGTTTCTGAGCGTGAGTGGAAGTTTATTAAAAAGCTTTAGAGCAGGAAAGAAAGTACACTTGGAAGAGACCCAAGCACACACTGTGGAGGTGGAGTGCAGCATTTGACCTTTTGTCTTGGGGTCTTATATATTGGCGTACTTCTGGGGTCTTGTGTCCCTTTTCCCATGATGCTTTCCTTAGGGTGGGCTGCCTGCATGCACGGTGCCCTCCTCGCACTCGGGACGTGAGCATTCGGAGTGGGTTTGTGAAGTTGTATGTATGTTCGCCTGAGGCTGCTTCCCTTTTCCGGTAGGATGCCCCCAGAAGGTTGTGCTCTGCCATTTTGTCTCTTAATGCGCTTGCTCTAGCCCACTTACCAATTCCTGAGATTTTATTGGAAGCTGCTGGTGAGCAATTGCAAGTGCCTTAATCTATTGGGAAATTGCCTCTCCCTGGCGCCTGCGACCAATGATCATTTTTAGACAGCCAGTGTAACAACTGCGGGACCATCACCTCGAGGACTAAACTGATTTTTTATGTTGCCCAAATTCCTATCTAAGGGGTCTGGGGAGTCCTGCCCTGCAAATCAGAAATTCTCATCACATGGGTTTTATTTAACCCTGTATGTTATGACTTACTTTCCAGACTGACCCTGGCATAACATTACAAGTCAAGGAAGAAAAATCGAAGTAGTTTACCTCAAAATGTGTTTGCCATATTTTGAAATGACCCTACAAAACTGTTCTGTGTGGGGGAAAATTTGCATCTGTAAAGAATCTCTGTTAACATAGCTAGATCTTTTTCTTCCAGACCGTCCCAGTCCTGAGGAGATTAAAACTCTAGCACCTTTTGAAAGATCTGAATAGGAAACAGTTGTCATCTATTGTCTCTAAGGGCAGCCACTATCAGACTTCAAAGAACTTTGGTCTCCACAATCTTTATCTTAACCTGAACATTCCCTTTCTATCCATCCCAGGTCTTCAGACAAACTCAACCAATTGTCAACCAGAAAATGTTTAAATTCACCTGTAGCATGGAAGCTTCCCTCCCCCGCTCCGACCTTTGAGTTGTCCCGCCTTTCTGGACCAAACCAATGTATTTCTCAAATGTATTTGATTGATGTCTCATGCCTCCCTAAAATACATAGAAACAAGCTGCGCCCCTACCACCCTGGGCACATGTTCTCAGGACCTCCTGAGGACTATGTCACAGGCCATGGTCACTCATATTTGGCTCAGAAGAAATATCTTCAAATATTTTACAGAAAACAAATACTTTACAGGGTTCTACTCTCTTCGTCGACAACCTGATGGTCACTCACCTGACATTCCTGGGGGGTTGGGGTAGCCCTTTCCTGTCCCGCTGCTGCCCGCCTACCAACCTACTATGTCACTCCCGCCTCGGCCTCCCAAAGTGCTGGGGTTACAGGTGAATATTCTTTATATCAGCTTTTCTCTTTATTTATTATTTTTTACTTTTAAACTTTTTTGTTAAAAATGAAAATAGAAACACACACATTAGCCTAAGCTAGGCGTACACAGAGTCAGGATCATCAATATCACTGTCTCCCACCTCCTCGTCTTGTCCCATCGGAAGGTCTTTAGGGGACTGGCACACATAGGGCTGTCACTGCCTATGATGACAGGACTGCCTTCTGAATCCGTCCTGAAAGCCCTGTCTGAGGCTCTTCTTGAGGAAGCGTCACTCTTTTCAGAAACGTGGCCATGGTGATGTGCTTGGTTTCCTTTTTTCATCATAGATTTGCTCGTAAGCAGATAAGGCAATATGAACATTCCTCTCTATGAAGGAAAGCCTTCCATGTTGAGGTCTATGCTTCAGGCTTGTTAAGGTGTGTGTCGAGGTCTGCAAAGCTTTTGCTACACCCTTCACTGTAAATTTTCTTGGGGCTCATCTTGTTTTTCACCAGTTGCCTTTTCTTTTGCCCCTTCTTCAGCTCGGCGTCCCTCTTCCAGTTCCAGCAGCTCCTCATTTGTCAGTTCTTCAGGAACCACCTGGAGGTGCTCCTCAACGCCATCCTCCTCCACCGTGGGCTGGAATTGTTTACCATCCTAGCCACAGCTGTGTTGAGTTTTGCAGCCTCCCCATCCTGGGCAAATCCACTGAAGTCTTGGGTGAACTCTTGCGTGTCCTCCTCTGGATGCCACTCACGCACACCTTGGCAAGCACACCTGGGTCATCACCCCTTTCATGCACGTCCGTGTGAAGAGACCGCCAAACAGGTTTTGTGTGAGCAACATGGCTGTTTATTTCACCAGGTGCAGGCGGGCTGAGTCTGAAAAGAGAGTCAGCGAAGGGAGATAGGGGTGGGGCCGTTGTATAAGATTTGGGTAGGTAAAGGAAAATTACAGTCAAAGGGGGTTTGTTCTCTGGTGGGCAGGAGTGGGGGTCGCAAGGTGCTCAGTGGGGGAGCTTTTTGAGCCAGGATGGGCCAGGAAACGGACTTTCACAAGGTAATGTCATCACTTAAGGCAAGGACCGGCCATTTACACTTCTTTTGTGGTGGAATGTCATCAGTTAAGGCGGGGCACGGCATTTTCACTTCTTTTGTGATTCCTCAGTTACTTCAGGCCATCTGGGCATATACTTGCAAGTCACAGGGGATGCGATGGCTTGGCTTGGGCTCAGAGGCCTGACATTCCTGCCTTTTTATATTAATAAGAAAAATGAAACAAAATAGTGTTGAAGTGTGGGGGCGGCGAAAATTTTGGGGGGGTGGTATGGAGAGATAATAGGCGATGTTTCTCAGGGCTGCTTCAAGCGGGATTAGGGGCAGCGTGGGAACCTAGAGTGGGAGAGATTAAGCTGAAGGATGATTTTGTGGTAGGGGATGATATTGTGGGGTTGTTAGAAGAAACATTTGTCATGTAGATTTATTGGTGATGGCCTGGATACGGTTTTCTATGAATTGAAAAACTAAATAGAATAAGAGAAGGAGAAAAACAGGTATAAAAGGTCTAAGAATTGGGAGGACCCAGGACATCTGATTAGAGAGTGCCTAAGGAGATTCAGCATATTCCTGCCAGCAAAGATTATTTAGTTACTTCAAGAGTTAAGAGTGGCAGTTTGGGGATAGCACCAGGAGATATCAGCTGTGATGGCTTGGAGAAACAATGTAAACTGGCAGTGTAAACAACAGCAGGGCATGTATGAGTAGTTGAGAACGGTGAATAGGAGTATGACTAGACAGAAGATAGTAGGGATGACAAGTTTTTTGGAGGGGGCACAGTCGAAGTTGGTCTGGTATCTGGAATAAGACTGGGGCCTAATAAAAAGGAGCGTCTATACAGGAGCTCAAATGGGCTGTACCCTGTAGCATTCTGAGGACAGGTCTGACTTCTGAGAAGGGAAAGTGGTAAAAGTATTGTCCAGTCCTTTTTAAGTTGGTGGCTGAGCTTGGTGAGGTGTGTTTTTAAAAGACCATTAGTCTGTTCTACTTTTCCTGAAGACTGAGGACTGTAAGGGTTATGAAGGTTTCACTGAATACTAAGAGCCTGAAAAAATGCTTGGCTGATTTGACTAATAAAGGCTGGTCTGCTATTGGACTGTATAGAGGTGGGAAGGCCAAACTGAGGAATTATGTCTGACAGAAGGGAAGAAATGACTATGGTGGCCTTCTCAGACCCTGTAGGAAAGGCCTGTACCTATCCAGTGAAAGTGTCTACTTAGACTAAGAGGTATTTTAGTTTCCTGACTCAGGGCATGTTGAGTAAAGCTAATTTGCCAGTCCTGGGCAGGGGCAAATCCCTGAGCTTGATGTGTAGGGAAGGGAGGGGGCCTGAATAATCCCTGAGAAGTAGTAGAATAGCAAATTTGCCAGTCCTGGGCAGGGGCAAATCCTCGCGCTTGATGTGTAGGGAAGGGAGGGGGCCTGAGTAATCCCTGAGGAGTAGTAGAATAGCAGATGGAACACTGAGAAGTTATTTCCTTGAGGATAGATTTCCACGATGGAAAGGAAATGAGAGGTTCTGAGAGGCGGGCTAGTGGCTTGTACTATAGCATAGCCTGCCTTTGCTGGTGTGTGGCGATTAGGCCTGGTGGAACTGCCATCAATAAACTAAGTGTGATCAGGGTGAGAAACAGGGAAGAAGGAAATGTGGGGAAATGGGGTGAACGTCAGGTGGCTCAGAGAGATGCAGTCATGAGGGTCAGGTGTGGTATCCGGAATAATGTGGGAGGCCGGACTGAAGTCCGGGCCAGGAACAATGGTAATTGTGGGAGACTCAACAAAGAGTGAGTATAGCTGAAGGAACCGGGGAGCAGAAAGTATATGCATCAGGTGTGAGAAAGAAAATAGATTTTGGAAATTATGAGAGCTGTAGAGAGTGAGTTGAGCATAGTTTGTGATTTTAACAGCCTCTAAAGGTATTAGGGCGGCAACAGCCGCTGCACGGAGACATGATGGCCAGCCTAAAACAGTAAGGTCAAGTAGTTTGGACAAAAAGGCTACAGGATGCGATCCCGGTCCTTGTGTAAGAATTCCGACTGCACAGCCCTGCACTTCGGCTGTGTGTAATGAAAAGGGTTGGGATGAGTCAGGGACAGCTAGAGTGGGGGCAGTCTCTAACGTTGTCTTCAAGGAACGGAAAGAGAAGTGGGGAAAGGATTTAGGATCTATGGGGTCAACTAGACCCCTTTTGTGAGTTTATATAATGGTTTTGTTAGGATGGCAAAACCAGGTATCCAAAGGTGAAAGTATCCAACCATGCCCAGGAAGGAAAGGAGTTGTTTTGTAGAAGGGGTTGGGGTTTGAGAGATTAGTTGGACACGATTGGCAGGGAGAGCACGTGTGTTTTTATGAAGAATTATGCCGAGGTAGGTAACAGATGGAGAGGAAATTTGAGCTTTGGAGGGGGATACCCGATATCCTTTGGAGAATAAATGCTGAAGGAGCAGAAGTGTGTCTTGTTGAGAAGATTCAAAGGAGGGGTTACAAAGAAGAAGGTCATCAATATATTGAATAAGGTGAGAAGTGGAGCGGTGGAAAGAAAGTAAATCATGAGAAACAGCTTGGCTGAAGTAATGAAGGCTGTCCCTGAAACCTTGTGGCAGCACAGCCCAGGTAAGCTGCTGGGACTGATGGGTGTCAGGGTCATTCCAGGTGAAAGCAAAGAGAGGCTGGGACGAGGGGTGCAGGGGAATAGTGAAAAAGCATCTTTAAGATCGAGAATGGAGTAGTGAGTTGTGGAGGAAGGTAATGAGGACAAAAGAGTGTACGGGTTGGGCACCACAGGGTGGATAGGCAAAATAATTGGGTTGATAAGGTGCAGATCCTGAACTAATCTGTAAGACTTGTCCGGTTTTTGGACAGGTAAAATGGGGGAATTGTAAGGAGAGTTTATAGGTTTTAGAAGCCCATGCTGTAGCAGGCGAGTGATAACAGGCTTTAATCCTTTTAAAGCGTGCTGTGGGATGGGATATTGACATTGAGCGGGGTAAGCGTGGTTAGGTTTTCAATGGGATGGTAATGGGCATGGATCGGTTGCCAGGGAAGGAGTAGAGATGTCCCATACTTGTGGGTTAAGGTGGGGGGATACGAGAGGAAGACGCAAAGGAGGCTTTGGGTTGGGGAGGAGGGCGGCAATGAGATGTGGCTGTAGTCCAGGAATAGTCAGGGAAGCAGATAATTTGGTTAAAATATCTCGGCCTAATAAGGGAACTGGGCAGGTGGGGATAACTAAAAAAGAGTGCAGAAAAGAGTGTTGTCCAAGTTGGCACCAGAGTGGGGGAGTTTTCAGGGGTTTTGAAGCTTGGCCGTCAATACCCACAACAGTTATCGGGGCGAGGGAAACAGGCCCTTGAAAAGAAGGCAGCGTGGAGTGGGTAGCCCCCGTATCGATTAAACAGGAGAGAGACTTACCCTCCACTGTGAGAGTTACCTAAAGCTCGGCGTCCTTGATGGTCCAGGGGGCTTCCGAGGCGATCAGGCAGCGTCAATCTTCAGTTGCTAAGCCGAGAAGATCTGGGAAGGAGTCAGTCAGTGAGCCTTGGGCCAGAGTTCCAGGGGCTGTGGGAGTGGCTGCCAGGTGAGTTGAACAGTCCGATTTCCAGTGGGGTCCTGCACAGATGGGACACAGCTTAGGAGGAATCCTGGGCTGCGGGCATTCCTTGGCCTGGTGGCCAGATTTCTGGCACTTGTAGCAAGCTCCTAGGGAAGGTGGTTCTGGAGGAATGCCTGGCCACTGCGGTTTAGGCGTTTGGAAGTTCTTGTGTGATGGAGATGTGGCTGGGGTTTGTCTCACAGTGGAGGCAAGGAATTGCAACTCAGAAATATGTTGCTACTTGGCTGCCTCTATTATTGTACACCTTGAAGGCGAGGTTAATTAAGTCCTGTTGTGGGGTTTGAGGGCCGGAATTTAATTTTTGGATTTTTATTTAATGTCGCGAGCAGATTGGGTAATAAAATGTATATTGAGAATAAGACGGCCTTTTGACTTTTTAGGGTCTCGGGCTGTAAAGCGTCTCAGGGTTGCAGCCAAACGAGCCATGAACTGGGCTGGATTTTTATATTTGATGAAAAAGAGCCTAAACGATCTGATTTGGGATAAAGAAAAAGGAGCATTAGCCTTGACTATGCCTTTAGTCTCAGCCACCTTTTTAAGAGTAAATTGCTGGGCAGGTCGGGGAGGGCTAGTCACGGAATGAAACTGTAAACCGGACCGCGTGTGAGGAGGGGAGGTGATAAAAGGATTATAGGGTGGAGGAGTGGAGGCTGAGGAAGAATTGGGACCTAGCTCGGCCTGGCGAGGTGGGGAGAGGTCAGATGGGTCTCTAGAAAAGGAAGATTAGAAAGACTCAGCAACGCTTGGGGTTGGGACTGAGGGGACAGGCGGGAGGGAAAGAAGGAAGATTTGGGACGAGTTGCATTGGGCAGAGACTAGGAAGGGACCGATGTGTAAAAGAATGCCTGGACGTCAGGCACCTCAGACCGTTTGCCTATTTTACGACAAGAATTATTTAGATCTTGCAGGATGGAAAAATTGAAAGTGCCGTTTTCTGGCTATTTGGAACTACTGTCAAGTTTGTATTGGGGTCAAGCGGCATTGCAGAAGAAAATAAGGCATTTAGGTTTTACATCAGGTGTGAGTTGAAGAGGTTTTAAGTTCTTGAGAGCACAGGCTAAGGGAGATGGAGAAATGGAGGGTGGAATGTTGCCCATAGTGAAGGAGGAAAGGCCAGAGAAAAAAGAGAGTAGAATCATGGAGGGAAGGGGTTCGGGGGTTCTTACCCTCCAGAAAAGTGGGAAAGGCGTCGGGTCATGGAAATAAGGGGTTGAGGCGCAGAGATAAGAGGTTGGGGCATGGAAATAAGGGATGGGGTGCAGAGATAAGAGGTCGGGGCATGGAAATAAGGGATGGGGTGCAGAGATAAGAGGTCGGGGTGTGGAAATAAGGGATTGGGGCACAGAGATAAGAGGTCAGGGCATGGAAATAAGGGATTGGTGCACAGAGATAAGAGGTCGGGGCGTGGAAATAAGGGATTGGGGGTTCTTGCCCCCTAGAAAAGCGGGACTTGCCACTGAGGGTGAAGGAGAAGGGGTTGAGGGGTTCTTGCCCCTGCCCCAGAAAAGCAGAGAAGGGGGTAGAGATAGAGAGAAGGGGTTGGGGTACTTGTCCCTCCCCCAGAAAAGCGGGACTTGCCGCTAAGGGTGAAGGACCAAGGCAGGAGTCCCTGAGTGGTCTGACACCTCTGAAACCTGGGTGAATAATCAGAGAGGCGTCCCTGCAATGATTAAGCACTGAGGGAAGGCTGCCTTCCCTAGTCTGTGACTGGCGCCAGAGTTTTGGGTCCACGGATATGTCTCCTTTTTCTCTACCAGAAAATGAAAGGAATTGAAATTAAGAGAAGGGAGAGATTGAAGTGTGGCGTCAAGATTGAAAGGAGAAAGAGGTTGAGGGATAGTGAGGGAGGTTGGAGAAGAGAGTAAAAAGGGGTCGCTTACTGGATTTGAAATTGGTGAGATGTTTCTTGGGCCGGTCGGTCTGAGGACCTGAGGTCATAGGTGGACCTTTCTCATAGAGCAAAGAGCAGGAGGACAGGGGATTGATCTCCCAAGGGAGGTTCCCCGATCCGAGTCACGGCACCAAATTTCATGCGCATCCATGTGAAGAGCCCACCAAACAGGCTTTGTGTGAGCAACATGGTTGTTTATTTCACCTGGGTGCAGCCAGGCTGAGTCCGAAAAGAGAGTCAGTGAAGGGAGATAGGGGTGGGGCTGTTTTATAGGATTTAGGTAGGTAAAGGAAAATTACAGTCAAAGGGGGTTTGTTCTCTGGCGGGCAGGAGTGGGGGTCGCAAGGTGCTCAGTGGGGAAGCTTTTTGAGCCAGGATGAGCCAGGAAAAGGACTTTCACAAGGTAATGTCATCACTTAAGGCAAGGACCAGCCATTTACACTTCTTTTGTGGTGGAATGTCATCAGTTAAGGCAGGGCAGGGCATTTTCACTTCTTTTGTGATTATTCAGTTACTTCAGGCCATCTGGGCATATACTTGCAAGTCACAGGGGATGCAATGGCTTGGCTTGGGCTCAGAGGCCTGACAACCCCAAGCTCAAACAAGGTTTCTGGTGCAGCCCTAGATGCCATCCTTCCACAGTTGCATCAGTGCCTTCTTGGTAGACTCTTCAGCTGAAGCTATAGCCCGGGCAGAGGACCTCCTCAGCCAGGAGGACTTAAAAGCTGCTGTGAGTGCTGTGTCCATGGGATCAAGGGAGTGGTATTTGGAGGGGGAACCACTGCGACATAGGGAGGAAAATCACCAGTAAGAGGAGGATGTGCAGGAGCAGCACCACCCACAAGTAAGATCTTGAAAGGAACTGTGTTACCTGGCAACGCAGGAGGGATGAAAATCACCAGTAAGAGGAGGATGTGCAGGAGCAGCGCCACCCACAAGCAAGACCTTGAAAGGAACTGTGTCATCCGGCAACTCAGGAGGGCCTCTTGGAAGAGGAGTGGGCCATTCCTGACTGCCTGGCTCCTGCAGTGCCCTGGCCCCGTGTGCTCACTGTTTCGCTTGAAGGCCCTGGGGCTCTCATTGCGTGGGATCACATTCATAGCCTGCAACATGGCCACCAGGCAAGGCTGGTATCCTGTCCTTAAAAGCCTGGAAACCTGGCATTGACTTGGCCTCCTTATGGATGACAGTGAAACACCTATGCAAAAATTCTATCAGTGAGAAAATGATGACGGTGAAAGAGATCTGAGCTAACCCACCCCCATCTTACCTTTCCCTGAATTATTCCTGGGCCATATGGCTGGGCTAACTTTGGAAGACAGGCTGTAGTTTTGTTTTTGTTTTGTTTTATTTGAGACGGAATTTCACTCTGTCGCCCAGGCTGGAGTTCAGTGGCGCAATCTCGGCTCACTGCAACCTCTGCCTCCCAGGTTGAAGTGATTCTCCTGCCTCAGCCTCCCGAGTAGCTGGGATTACAGGTGTGAGCCACCACGCCCGGCTAATTTTTTGTATTTTTAGTAGAGACGTGGTTTCACCATGTTGGCCAGGCTGGTCTCAAACTCCTGACCTCAGGTGATCAGCCTGCCTCAGCCTCCCAAAGTGCTGGAATTACATGCGTGAGCCACCACGCCCGGCCTAGGCTGTAGTTTAAATTATAATAGGCCTTGCCCCAAACTCAACTGCTTTTGTAAAGCAAATGGAAGGCCATCAGACTGGGGGAGGAGAGGAGTCCTGCTAAGGCGCAGACATGAATGATTGCCAGCCATTATATCAGAGGTTAAAGACATGCAGCTTCCCCAATTACTCCTGCAAATAGCATCACTATTGTAGAATCCAAGATTGGCCTTTTGA
This sequence comes from Pongo pygmaeus, assembly GCF_028885625.2. Lineage (NCBI taxonomy): Eukaryota > Metazoa > Chordata > Mammalia > Primates > Hominidae > Pongo > Pongo pygmaeus. The sequence continues at coordinate 4,383,684 of NC_072376.2, read as the reverse complement.
GATATCTTTTCAGATTTTTTGCATGTCTGACACCCATGGCTCCACTTGGACCCGTCAACCCCTGCTCCTGTAGCCCCCACAGAGGCAATTCAGCCCGCAGGAGGACAGCTTTGATCCTCTGTGATTTCCTCTCTGCCCAAACAATCAGCAGCAGGCACCTGTTACCTGTCCACCCCCGTGCCTTCCCTGAAACTGCCTTTGAAAAACCCCTAACCTACAAGCTTTGGATGAGAATGATTTGAGTAGTGACTCAGTCTCCCACATGGCATGGCCGCCCTTGTGTCTGTTAAACTCTTTCTCTACACAAATGCCATGGTCTTTCTTTGTGCTGTGGTCAGGAAAAACCCCTCGGGCAGATACAAAAGTCCTTTCAGGCATCTGTTTCCAGAATAGGGAGGTTCCCTCTATATTGAAGATTTGCTGTGGCGAGTAAATTTCCTCCATAATCAAGCTTCCAAAACTCTTCAGCTGCCTTCACATCAGCACCCACAGACTCAGCATTCATGTTAACATTATGTAATGCATAACGATCCTCAAATCATGGGAACCACCCGGAACTGGCAGGAAATCTGACACCAAAGTCGGGTCCAGCCTTTCCTTTCAACATCAACAACATACTTTTTGCTCTGGCCATGATCTCCATGGTGCTGAAACCGCCTCTGCAAAAATTATAACAGAAAATTACGACCGTGAAAGGGCAACTAACCTGACCGACTCCATCTTGCTTCTAACCTCCAAGCTGTCCTTGTTCATTCCCGGACGTAGGCTCAACCAACTTTGGGAAGAACTTAGTTTACAGTGTGAAAGGAAAATAAATCTTGGGGCCCCAAAATCACTAAGCCAAAGCGGAAAGTCAAGCTGGGAACTGCTTAGGGCAAACCTGCCGCCCATTCTATTCCTAAAAAAGATAGCTACTAAGATTAAAAAGCTACATACCTCCCTCACAAGGAAATTCCTTGTGGACAAATGACAGAACTCAGAGCCACCCATCTGCTCACTGAGATAGATGCATCTCTGCCTGCCTCCTTTGGAAAGGCCAGTCGGAAACTCAGAAGAATGCAAATGTTTGCCTCTTATCTACCTGTGACCCGGAAGTCCCCTCCCTGCTTCGAGTTGTCCTACCTTTCCGGACGGAACCAATGTATACCTTACATATATTGATTGATGTTGCATGTCTCCCTAAAATATATAAAACCACGCTGTGCCTGACCACCTTGGGCGCATGTCATCAGGACCTCCTGAGGCCGTGTTATGGGCGTATCCTTAACCTTGGCAAAATAAACTTTCTAAATTGGTCGAGACCTGTCTCAGATATTTTGGGTTCAAATACCCAAGGGAGGTATGAAGCTTTTTTTTTTTTTCAGTCTTTGCAGCTGTCTTATTTAGGAATAAAATGGGAGGCAGGTTGCCTGATGCAGTTCCCAGCTTGACTCTTCCCCGTGGCTTGGTGATGGTCTTCCGGGAGCACTGTCATAGGTGTGTTCTGTGGTGGACTGAAACATCACAATGCAGCGGACGTGCGATGCAGCGGGCGTGTGATGCAGCGGGCGTGCGATGCAGCGGGCGTGCGATGCAGTGCATGGGTAAGCATTAAACACGGGTGAACGGTGTGCTTTCACCAGCTCCCACCTGCTCTTTCCCAACACGGGCTTTCATCTAGGAAATGGCTGCCATGGCTGTTTGGAACCACCTGACTTGTTCACCATGAAAGTCCTCAGTCAGGGGAAGACAGAACATTTGGAGACCCCAGGTTAGGGTAGGGAGACTGTTCACACCTGGAACTGGAGGCAGCTGTGCCCCTGTCTGTTCCTCCCAGTCCTGCTGCACTTGGGCAGTTTCCATCCATTGTCATAGATAAACCCCCATGGGGTGTCAGTGACCTGATGCCATAGAGGAGCAAACTGAGGCTCAGAGAGGTTAAGTGACTTGCCCAGAGTCACACAGCAACTGCCAGAGTCAGGATTTCCATGCTGGGCTGCAGTCTCCTGGCAGGGCTCTTCCCTGTGAGGCCCTTGACCAGAGGGACACTCGGGGTTTAGTCTGGGGGGCATGCATTTGTTTTTCACCCTCCAGTCATGCTGCATGGTGGTTTCTCATTGGTGGTGAAGTGGAGCTTTCAAAATGAATCCATTTCAGTAAAAAAAGTGGGTCAACTAAATACAAAATATTAACTAGGTGACAGTTTATTTGGTGCATGGAGAGGGATGACATCACAAAGGCAGCCCTCAAATTATGCAAGTTTGGAAACCACTGCCTCATATCTCCTTCCAGAATCAGGAGCAGGCAGCACCCGCGTCTCAGCGCACACCCTGTCATTGTCTTGTGCCTGATAGTGAGGCAGGGGAATTGGGTCTGGAGGCAGGGAACCTAAGGCCGATTCGTGCTGACTAGATACCAGAGGCAACTAACTCCCTTTTCAACCCCTCCTTTTTTTTTTGCTGGCCGTTGCAACATGAAAGTACCTCCAATTGGTTCCCTCCCACAAACAATCAGACTGGTTGTGGGCCGGGCCTATTCTTCATTCTGATTGTTTCCCTCCTGCAGCCAATCAGACGGGTCACAGGCTGCTACTTCATTTGCATAGAGTGAACCAATGAGAAACCTTCATTTGTATAGAGTGAAGCAGTGGGAAACCTTCATTTGCATAGAGTGAACCAATGGGAAACCTTCATTTGCATAGAGTGAACCAATGGGAAGCCTTCATTTGCATAGAGTGAAGCAATGGGAAACCTCTAGAGGGTATTTAAACCCCAGAAAATTCTGTGACAGACGCTCTTGAGCCACTTGCTCAACCCCGCTCCCACTGTGGAGTGTACTTTTGTTTAAAATAAATCTCTGCTTTTACTTCCTTCCTTTGTGTGTTGTGTCCAATTCTTTGTTGAAAACACCAAGAACCTGGACAACTACCCTCACTCAGTAACAGTGGCCTCTGACTTCCTTGGTCTTATCCTGGCCTGTGCTGCAGCAGCACCTTGGTCTCCTCATCTGTTAGACAGTGGTAGGACACCTGCTGGCCAGGCTGCAGCTGAAATGGAAGGCAGGAGTGGGTGTTTGCGTCTCAAGCCTGCCCCACGCAGGAGCTCAGCCATGCAGTTGGGACTGTCGGTTGCTACAGGGCACTTGACAGTAGAAAGACCTCTGGGCAGTTAACCAGAGGCACCTCCTCTAAATGAGATGCAGAGGTCCCCAAGAAGGAAAGTGAATTGCTCAGGGTCACAGAGCTGTGTGATTAATTAGAAACGCATATTAATCTATCCTGCAGATGCAGGCAGTCACTGTGGCTCTGTCAGGGAGAGAGGACTGAGCCTCAGGGGCAGCCAGTAAATTTTTGCCTCTAGGGTAATTAGAAGTTCAGTGATTTTTTTTTTCTTTTTCTTTTCTTTTTTTTTAAAGCACCAAATAGGGTTAAATTTTTTTAATTAATTTTTAAAAATTGATTTTTAAAAGGAGTTTAGTGATTTTTAATGAAAAGAGCCCATTAAGAGGCCTTTGTGGTGGGGCCCTGGGCTTCCCTTTCACTTATTCTGAGGCAGAAATTAAAGAAAAATAAATACTGCGTTTATTCACTGTAAGAAAAGTAAAAGCTAAGGCCTAGAATGTGGCAAGGCAAGGGCTAAAAAGAAAAGAACAAGTTTTTTTCTGTTTAGCAGCTCACTTCAAGGAGTTTTAAGATAACGCTGTCTGAAAAGCCAAGGCTAAAGGAATGGGCTTTAGACACCTCTTCCTTCTCCAGAGCAAGGTTGAGGGAAAAAAAAAGAAAAAAGAGAAAGACAAATTCCTTTACTGTTACTCCTTTCCTTAGTCTCCTAAGCATGATTATGTTTTACAAATGTCTGTATTTAGCCAGTTCTTGTTTTTCGTTCGATGCAGCTGCAAGGCCACAAGCTATGCACTATATGATTAACTGCTTTTGTTTTGCTTTTGTAAGCTAGCTTATAAAAACCCTGCTCTGGGCCAGGCGCGGTGGCTCATGCCTGTAATTCCGGCACTTTGGGAGGCCGAGGCGGGTGGATCACAAGGTCAGGAGATCGAGACCATCCTAGCTAACACGGTGAGACCCCGTCTCTACTAAAAATACAAAAAATTAGCTGAGTGTGGTGACGGGTGCCTGTAGTCCCAGCTACTCAGGAGGCTGAGGCAGGAGAATGGCGTGAACCTGGGAGGTGGAGCTTGCAGTGAGCCGAGGTCACGCCACTGCACTCCAGCCTGGGTGACACAGCGAGACTCCTTCTCAAAAACAAACAAACAAAGAAACAAAAAACCCTGCTCTGTCTTTGTTCAAGGCTCTGCTTTTTAGATGTGAGTCCACTGAGCTGGTGCATACCTTAAAATAAACAATCCTCCTGTTCTCCATATCAGTCTCTTTAGTCTCTCTAGTCCTTTATTTCCCACAACATTTTAGATGCCACTCAGGTGAAAGGCAGTGAGGATTTTTCCCCTCAGGGTTCTGCCCTTTGCCTACCTGAGCTACCTGCACAGTATGGTGGATGGGAGCTGTGCCATTGGGGCTGGCATGGCGGGGCTGGGAAAATCCCAGGGGCAGGGAGCAGGAGCTGTGCCCTCTGCTGGGCTGAGAGCGTGGCCTTTCTCAGCTATGCTTCTCACTGTCCCTCCCCAGCCTCTATGGACTCCCACCCACTCCAGTGCAAATCAGGACTCAGTGGAAGACATCAGGAGAGTGGACATGCAGGTTTTGGAGATCCTCCCTTTGTGGGTTCCCCTTCTCCGGGGTTTTCTCCTCAATTTCCAGTAGTTTGGGCAGCTGTGAACTCCATCCCCTGACTCCTCAGGGTATGAAGATGATGACATTTTGCTTGATTTGCACCCTGTGCACTGCGTGGTCTGGCAGTTTCTTCCAGAAAGCCGAGTAAATGCAGATTCTACCTCGTGCACCTCCCTTCTTGTAGGGGTGGACTCCTGTATTTGTCTGTTCTGAAATCACTGTAAAGAAATACCCAAGACTGGGTAAATTACAAAGAAAAGAGGTTTAATTGGCTCACGGTCCTGCAGGCTATCAAGGGAGCATGATGCTGGCATCTGCTCAGCTTCTGGGGAGGCCTCAGGAGACTTATAATCATGGCAGAAGGCAAAGGGGAAGCAGGCATGTCTCCATATGGCCAGTGCAGGAGGAAGAGAGAGAGGGGCAGCGATTTTCTTTCTCAGTGTTATGGAAAGGATGATGCCTCCTGCTGTTTACTTAGGTTTGATAAAATGCAGTGTCTGCCCCTGCCAGGGTGCTGAAGGAGGGTCCCATGTTGAGACAGCCACACCCACCCAACATCCACGCCTCCCCTCATTCCCAGCTGCCTGTGTTAGCCTGGGCCACGGGTCTGGCTGATAGTCTGTGTGTAGAAGTGATGCCCCTGTGCCCTGTGTGGAGATGCCGGGGGCTATGTGTTCTGGGTGGGGAGTCAGCAGATGCAGGGGCAGGGGGCATGAGAGTGAACCCCACCTTTACAGTGAGAGCCACGGGGCCCTCTATATCTGTCGGGGAATGGTGGGCCCTGTGTGGTCCAGTTGCCCAGAGGAGGTGCCCTTGAGCTGGAGCTTGAGAGGTAAGGGGGTCCCTCGTGGGAGGCGAGTTTGTCTTTTCCCCTCTGTGTGGTTCTGTGGCTCCAGGTGCAGCAGGGGCAGCTGCAGCAGTGGCCTTCAGCCCAGGAGGAGGGGCTGGAGATTCAGTTCCCCAGGAGCTTCAGAGCGTGGCCATCGAGGAGGCCTGGGTTAGAGGTGGCCTCCTGAGATGTGGCTCCGGGTTCCAGGGGCCTGGGGCTCTGGGGTGAGCTGTGAACTCCCATCCGGCACAGGATACTTGCCCCAACGCTGTGCTGAGAGACTTGCCCCATCTTCAGCCTGGGACCCCTGCCCTGGGCCGTGTCTCTAAAGGTGACCCCAGCCCCTGAGCTGAGGTGTTGTGCAAGAAAATGCAGGGCTGCCAAACTGCAGCCTGCCTGGCCAAACCCTTTCCAGGAATTCTCCTCCTGCATCTTCCATACATTTCTCCATCCACGGAGCCCCAGGCCTTTGCCTTCCCTCTTCTTCAACCCTCCAATTTTGGTTTCCTCTCTATTCTCCCTTTAGAATTGAGTGTGGGGGATGGGCAGGGGTGAGGGCGTGTGTGTGTGTGTGGGGGGGGGGATGTGGGGTGGGGAGGGAGGGGAGTGTTCTGAGGGTCGATTTAGTGTCATGCCTCTTTCACCACCACCACCAAAGATGAAACCAACAATAAACTAAATACCGCGTGTTTTCATCTGTAAGTGGGAACTAAATAATGAGAACACGTTGGCAGAAAGTAGGTCCCCACAGCACGGGGACCTACTTGAGGGAGGAGGTTGGGAGGAGGGATGGGTTCAGAAGAAAACACAAAACTGTCGGATACTACACTGAGTACCCGGGTGATGAAACAATCTGCACCCCAAACCCCTGAGTCAGGAGTTTACTATATAACAAACCTGCACATGTACCCTTGAACAAGAAATAAAAGCTAAAATAGAGAGAGAGCTCTCAGCCGATGGGTGCAGTGGCTTATGCCTGTAATCCCATCACTTTGGGAGGCCAAAGCAGGAGGATTGCTTGAGTCCAGAAGTTCAAATCCAGCCTGGGCAACATAGCAAAACCCTGTTTCTATGAAAAAATTAAAAATTAGCTGGGAGTGGTGGCATGTGCCTGTAGTCGTAGCTACGCTGGAGGCTGAGGCAGGGAGGATTGCTTGAGCCTAGGAGTTCCAGCCTGGGCAATGGAGTGAGACTCTGTCTCTAAAAAAATAAAAACGGCTGGGTGCGGTGGCTCATGCCTATAATCCCTGCACTTTAGGAGGCCGAGGCAGGTGGATCACCTGAGGTCAGGAGTTCGAGACCAGCCTGGCCAACATCGTGAAACACTGTCTCTACTAAAAATGCAAAAATTAGCTGGGCTTAGTGACGTGCACCCATAATCCCAGCTACTCGGGAGGCTGAGGCACAAGAGAGAATCGGTTGAACCCGGGAGGCAGAGGTTGCAGTGAGCCAAGATAATGCCACTGCACTCCAGCCTGGGCAACAGAGCGAGACTCCTTCTTGAAAAAAATAAAAATAATAAAATAAAAGCCCTAGTCCCCTTAGTCTTAGTTGAGGCTGAGCTCAGTGTGTCCTGGAATCTCTTCCCCACTCCAGGGGTCTGAATGAAGCCAGTCTTGCCACCTTTCACAAGTGTCTGGTGGGCACTGTTTACTTTTTTTTTTTTTTTTTTTTTTTGAGGCAGAGTCTCACTCTGTTGCCCAGCCTGGAGTGTAGTGGCGTTGACCTTGATTCACTGCAACCTCCACCTCCTGGGTTCAAGCAATTCTTGTGCCTCAGCCTCCCGAGTAGCTGGGATTACAGGTGTGCACCAACATGCCCAGCTAAATTATTTTGTATTTTTAGTAGAGATGGGGGTTTCACCATGTTGACCAGGCTGTTCTTGAACTCCTGGCCTGAAGGGATCTGCCTGCCTCAGCCTCCCAAAGTGCTGGGAAGACAGGTGTGTTTCCTGTGATGCTGGGACCCCCTCCCTGTGCTGTAGCACCTATAGATAGAACTACTTCCCCAGTGTGGGGGTGAGAATGCTTGGGAAGCACTGTATGAGGAAGCTCTGTCCTGGGCCAGAAACCCAGATGCAGCCCTGCCAGGCCCCCAGCTGTGGGGCAGGCGGTTGTGCCACCGCTCAGTGGATCCGATTGAGTGCCTACTGCATGGCCGGCAATTCCATGTGCTGAGGATAGAGTGACAGCAGAGGTGATGGCTTGTGCTGGGGATAGAGTGACAGCAGAGGTGATGGCCTGTGCTGAGGATAGAGTGACAGCAGAGGTGATAGCTTGTGCTGGGGATAGAGTGACAGCAGAGGTGATGGCTTGTGCTGGGGATAGAGTGACAGCAGAGGTGATGGCTTGTGCATGTACAGGGCGGGAGGTGGCCTGTGGTGGGGCTGGCAGGGGGCCTGAGGGGACCCCTGGTCCATCCAGGGATGTGGCACAGGAGAGACCCCACCCCCAGTTGGCCCCTGCAGTTCAAAGTCTCAGAGATGGTATGTAGGCTGCTGCTATTAATAGCAGCATGAGCTCTGGGACTGGATGTCCTGGGTTCAAATTCCAGCTCTGCCTCAAGAACTTGCAACCTTGGGGAAGTCACTCAACTTCCTGTGCCTCAGTTTCCTCCTGGGAAAAAACGGGGATGAGGATAATCTTGGCAGAGGATTGTTGAGAAGGTTGAGTACATTTGGAGCCTAACAGCTTTAGCGGGCGCTTGGCCACGGTGAGAACTCAGTGAGGGTTAGCGATTTCACACAAGGGCCTTCTCACCAGCCTCTGGAAGAGGGGACGTTCCTTTGCTATTTGAGATGTTTTTGGACTTTCCCTCTCCCTCTTTGCCCCTTTCCCTTTTCCTTTCCCCTTCTTCCCTTTTTCCTTCTTATGGGGAGCTAGCTGAGAGGTACTCAGTTGGGGTCCTCAGCGCCTGGAGTCTCACGGGCTCTGCTGCCATCGGCTGTGAGCTCAGCAGCCCCTGCCCTTTCTGGGCCCCAGCCTCTCCATCCAAAAACCGGAAGGCTGCCTGGAAGGTTCTAGAAGTTGCTCTTGACCGTGACCCCTGCCCACATCTGTCTGTTGAGGAGACTGGTGCCACTCTGGGGACAGCTGGCTTCGCCTCTTCCTGGGTGTCTGGGGAAGTAACCCCTCTCCCAGGAGGAGACACACAACTGGTCCTCTGAGCAGCAGCTGAATTTTACAGAAGGGCTATTGATTGTTTTGTTCAAAGAGGGAGAATAAATTTGGTTCTGTGAGTCATAACGTGACATTCTCCAAAATGGTTCTGACCCATAAAACGAGGGCTCCTGTAGATATCAGCCCTGAAGGTTAATGGGTGTGTTTTCAGAGCACTCTGCCAGGAATGACTCCAGAAACTGCCCTGAGTGCATCCATGGGAATGGTCCTCGGAACAGGCAGCCGCCATGAAATAGACACCCTGCCCTGCCTGCTTCCTGTTGGTGTTTGTGGACCACACCTGCAAGCCTCTGATGGAGCAGGGGGTCAGGTGGAGGGAGAGGAAGCTTCTGAATATTTCTAATCTTCAGCTGCTTAAAAAACTACAATAACTTAGTGGTTTCAAGGACACATTTATCTCACGATGCAGTGGGTGTGAAGTGTGAGTGCAGCTTAGCAGGGTTCCCTGCTCAGGGTCACATCAGCCTGCAATTACAGTGCCAGCCAGGGCGGTGGTCTCAGCTGAGGCTCGGCTGGGGCAGGCTCTGCATCCACACTCACCAGGATGTTTGCAGTATTCAATTCCTTGCTGGCTGTTGGCCAGAGAATTCTTGTGCCTCAGTTTCTTCCTCGGCAAAGTGGGGTTGGTTTTTCCTGGCCACAGGGCCCTCTCCCAGGGCCAGCTCACACACGGCAGCCCAACCAGTTATGATCTTATGCAAGGCTGTCAAGGAAGCAGTGCCATTGCCTTGGTGGATGCTGTTGGTGAGACGCAGGTCCCAGGTCCCAGGTCCCAGGTCCCAGGTCCTGCTTGCACTCAGGGGAAATTAATCAAAGGTGTCAGCGCCAGGAGGTGGGGAACATGGGCCACTACAGGGTCTGTAGAGGCCTGTAGAGCCCTGAGAGGCCACCACTCTCAGGATTGGCCCAAGACCACTTCTTCTTCACCCTTGAACACACAACACACACAGGCACACACAGACTCAGCACAGGCTTGAATATCATCAGGATGAGGTAATGTCATGGGTTGAGGGGGCGTTCCCCACCCCTCACCTCCCATATGAGGGGCAGAGGCCAAGGTTTGGTTTCTGGCTGTGACCCTGGGCTGCTTTCCCACTGGGTCTCTGCTTCCTTATCTGTAAAGGGAGGACTTGGACTTGGCAGGGGTTCCTGGACAATTCTCAGCTAAAGAAGCCCGTGCCCTTCCCCAGGCTGCAGGAGCCTCATTTAGGGGTGTTCTCCCCCTCTGCACACACACCCCTGAGGGTCTACTCCATTCACCTTTCAAGGCAAGCTGTCCCCTACAGCCCCGGGAAGGGCGGCGCTCTATCCCAGCAGACCTCTCTGCACACACACCCTTGAGGGTCCACTCCATTCACCTTGCAAGGCAACCTGCCCCCCTACAGCTCTGGGAAGGGTGGCGCTCTATCCCAGCAGACCCTAGGCCGTGGCTGCAGCAGTCGGACCGGCTCAAGCATCTGCCCCGGGGAAGCAGCCTAAAGCAAGAGAGTCACCCACGTGGGAATCCGGACCCAGGTGTGGAGGACACTGGGCTGACAATGTGCGCAGGGCCATGCACCTACCACCAAGGGACACAGCACTCGGCCCCAGAAGTGGCCTGTTGCGGCCCCAGCCTGCAGAATGATCTCAGGCAGCCTCCCAGATGGAGGGTTGGGTGGAGCTCCTGGGCCACACACCTCAGAGAACACAACAAAGAGTCGGCGCCCAGTAAGATGCAGAGAACTTTCCACCCCGATGCCCACACAGGGGTCCTGCCACCAATGGGGGTCAGGTGGACACAAGGCTTCTCTTGGGAACAGAATTCCCCTCCAGGAAGAATCTGCTTCGTGACAGTCATGGGCTGAACTTTGTCCCCTCAAATCCATGTTCACCAGAACTTCAAAATGTGACCAGATTTGGAACAGGTTCTCTGCAGACGCAATCAAGGTAAGATGACGTTATATTGGATTAGGGTGGCCCTAAATCAAATGACAGTGACATTATGAGGAGTGGACACACCCACACACAGGAAGAGGCTGTGAAGATGGAGACAGAGATTGGGCTGTGGCCACAAGTTGAGAAACACCAAGGCTGGCCAGCAGTTCCTGGGCGCTGGAAGAGCCAGGAGGATGCTCCCCAGGGTGTTCCTTGGCAGTGGGACACACGGACACCTGGGCTTTGGACTTCTGGCCACCAGGATTGGGACACAGTAAATTTCTGTGGTTTGAGGCTCTTTCATTTGTGGTGCTTTGTAACAGCAAAGTCGTTTCATGATTAGGAGCCAAATACATCCGCAATTAGAGGTGGATTTTTGCGTTCCCAAGGGTTCCTCCTGTCCCCGCCCCCCCCATCCCCATGACAGGAGGGATGACGGTGAGGATGGTTGTTCATAAAAAGCAGAACCCGTTACTGCTGTCTGTGGTGCTGGTGTGGCGGAAGGGGAACCATCAAAGAGGCGGCCTCTTATGAAGACTGTTCTGTTATAGCCTGGGCTGCTTTGCCCCGCTGGGGTCCCAGTCGCTCCAGCACTGCTAGACAGTGGCTAGACCCAGCACAGAGGCTCTGGCGATCGATCAAGTTGGACACAGGGCAAGGCCCCTGTCTTCCCTTTGGCTTTATCACTGTGGGGTGGGACAATGTGCAGGGTGGGAGCTCCCAATTCTGTGGGGCCTGCCAACCCAGCTGCCCCTGGTTCCTGGGAGTTCTCTGCCCATGTAATTCCCAAGCCCGATGCCCAAAACACAGGGACCTCCTCCCTGTTTTAAATTCAAGGGCCACTTCCCAGGCCTCACCTTTGTCGACTTCCACAACGCTTGCTAGGGGCCCCTTGGGCTTCCCGGGGCTTCCAGAAGCTTCCTCTTCTCTTGCTTTGGCCTGGGCCCTGGCTCCCAGTTCCGTCCTATGTCCCTGCATCTCTGGCTGTTCTTCAGTGCCCTGGTTGCTTCCCCTCCACCCTCAAATTTTGGAGTTCTGGGAGGCTCTGAGCCCGTCTTGTTCTTATCCTCTTGGCTAGCTTCATCTCCAGCAAACCCTCACACGCACCTCGGTGCCAAGGCTTGCAAACCTCAGCCTGTCCTGGCCTCACTCCCAAGCTAGGAGACAGGGCGTCTCCCCTGAGCCTCCCGAGCCTGCGGTGCCCTCTGCAGTCCCCGCACCCGTCCACACCTGCTCTCTCCTGCTCCCCCTCCAGCCTCTGAGCCTCTGAGGTTGGTGGACATCTTGGTGGTGGCTACTGGGCGGGTCTCAGGGCTGGGCAGGGGCTGCATCATGGGTCCGCACTGCATGGAAAGGACATGGCGTGGTGTAAGCCCCTCAGCCTGACATTCAGCGCCATTTCCATGCTGCTCATGCCCCCACCTCCTAGGCTTTCCCCATGGCCCACCTGAGTCTCCTGCAGCTCTCGCAGGGCTGAGCAATGGCCCCCATTCACTGAGGCAGGGAATCCCCTCTGCCCGTGCCTGCTCCCTTTCCCGCCAGGTCCCCCCGCCTTCTCTCTTCCTCCTGGGCCTGCGCTGCTGCCCTCCTCCCCTGGAGCTGTGCCAGCTCCAGCCTTTCAGCCAGCAGCTCCTGCCCCGCCCCGCTCGTTGTGTCCAGACCTGGGCTCCATGCTGACCCCCAGCGTGTACGGAGCTCCTGCCATTCCTTGGGTGTGGACCTGTGCCGAGTCTAGTGTACACAGGTCCTGCCAGTCCTTGGGTGTGGACCTGCGCCAAATCTGTATCCACCTGCAATAGCTCATCTCTTCCACCCGGGAGGAAGGTCCCATCATCCTCCCTGTGGGGAAGAGGGCACTGAGGCTTGGCAGAGCTCTTCCTGGGGTCTCAAGGGTCTGCTCCAAACCCTTGCTCTCGCCCCTGTCACACTTCAGGCACCCTGGCCGCACCTGCAAACTGCACTCCGTGGTGGCAGCCCTGCCCTGCCAGTGCCAGCCCCCTCTGCCTCACCACCCTAATCCCTGAGCTCCCTGGGGCTGAATGCCACTTCTCTGGATTCTAAATAGGCCCCCGCAGGGTACCTGTTGCTGCATCTACCACTTCCCCCAGCCTCCTGGTCTGGGTCCTGCTGATTCTGGTCATTACTCACCTTCTGCTCAACCCAACCTCCCCTGCGTGCTGCCCCCAGCTGCAGAGGAATGCCCCCTCCATGTCCCACTCCCTCCACCAACAACAGCTGATCTGTCCTTTCTCCTGGCTGCGTGACCTCTCAGGAAGAGGCTGTGCTACACTGAGGGCCCTGGCAGCCTCTCTAGGTCCCTGTCCCCCACCTTTCAAAGGAGAGATAGGACAGAGATAGCAGAAACTGTGGCTGGAGCAGGCTTCTGACTGGGTGCTGGTCCGGCTGTGACTCCTCACCCCTCAGAGCCGCATCTTCCATCTGCGAACAGGAGCCCGCAGTCCCTGAGGAAGTGGCATCTCTGCCTGTGGGAAGTCAGATGCACTGAGGCCAGATGCAGGGAGGGTGCTCCAGGCTCAAGGGTGTAGGAGGAGCCTCCTGCCCTGGGAGGCCAGCGCTCAGTCCCAGCTCTGCCACCTTGACCTCCCAGCACTTCTGCAACCTGGGCATCCTCATCTGCAAGATGTGGTAGGTGGATGGAGATCCCCAGGGTTCCCCTGTGGCCCTGGACAGGCACCCGGTGTGGAGGGCATGATTCATGCCCTGTGGGGGAAGGGGAGCAGCAAATGTGCCTGCCCTCAGCTGCACCAGCTGCACTGTTTCATGCCCACACAACGCTAAGAGATGGGAGTCCTCACTGTCACCCTCTCATTCAGATGAGGAAGCAGAGACAGAGAGGCTGAGACACTTGCCCAAGGCCACTGATATGGTTGGGCTCTGTGTCCCCACCCAAATCTCATCTTGAATTGTAATCTGCAGGTGCTGAGGGAAGGACCTGGCGGGAGGTGATTGGATCACGGGGGCGGTTTCCCCCATGCTGTTCTGGTGATAGTGAGGGAGTTCTCATGAGGTTTGATGGTTTTGTAAGGGGCTCTTCCTCTTTCTTGCACTTCTCTCTCCTGCCACCATGTGAGATGTGCCTGCTTCCCCTTCCATCATGATTGTAAGTTTCCTGAGGCCTCCCCAACCATGTAGAACTGTGAGTCAAGTAAACCTCTTTCCTTTATAAATTATCCAGCCTTGGGTATTTCTTCATAGCAGTGTGAAAATGGACGAATACACACAGCAAATCGCAGTACCATAGTTGGGGACCATAGATGGCTGTCTGGCCCAGAGTATGTGCTCCTGATGAGGACATGGGACACCAGCTAGAGAAGGGGCACTCCCTGCTCTCATGGGGATGTTCACAAGGAGACCTGGTGCTCAGTGCAACGTCTGGGGACCTCTTTGAGACCAGGGCACATGGGCGTCACAAGCTCCTGAGGGGCTGTGCCCTGCTGACACTGCTGAGGGCGCTTGGAGTGCAGAAATATTTTCAACAGAAGTGGAGCAGAAGGGATTTCTCCTAAACCCTCTGTTACCCAGAAAACGGCATGGACTGGAATTCCGCATTTCTTTAACAGTCTGTTTAGCCAGATCCTGACTCCACCAAAAACAAAGAAGCCCTCAGCCGCCTGCTGGGGTGGGAGGTAGTGACTGTCCTTCCAGCCCGGGCACTGCTCCACCCTCAGTGCTGATTTGGCCTCACTTAACCTTTGGTGCTGGGCTCTGCCGCATTCCAGGGTCCCTGTGTGACCCCGGCAGCCCCTTCCCCCCTCAGCCTGGGGTCCTCTCGGGCGGGGAGGCGATGGCTCTGCCCCAGGGGGAGCGGGCCAAGTGCTACGTGTGCACTTCCTCTGTGGAATTCTCACCTCCTGGGCCAGCCCCTGGGCGGAAGGAGGCTGCTGGCCCCGCGTGGCCTGCCCTGTTGGAGGCTCCGCCAGAGCCCACGTCTGCAGTGCTTGGAGCCATTTCTTGGCACAAATATAAAACACAACTCCAGCTCTCCCGTGCTCCAAGTGAGAAATGTTGCTTGGTGAGCTGGGCTGGCCGGGCTGCCGGCCCTCGGTCAGCTGCCTGCAACAGGCAGGGCCATGGGAACCTCATCAGCAGAGCTTCCTGGAGGCAGCGCGGGTGGAATTGTGGAATTGTCATCAGACAGGCCTGGGATGGAGCTTCCCCACTGGAACGCAGCTGGCTGTGGACAGGGAGTCAGCTGCTGCCTGATGGGACAAGGAGGCCTGCGACCACAGCAGGTTCCCACCTGGCCTGGGCCTGGAGGCCAGCAGGCACCTTTCAGGGCTTCCCAGCTCAGCCCCCACAGCTGGATGGAGCTGTGTTCCCTGCAGAAGCATGGCCGGCTCCGAGCAGGCACTGGGGGCTCTTTCCTTCCACCTCAGCCCTGGCCTGTGTGGGCACAGCAGAGGACGTGCTCACACCATGGGGGGCCCCGACCAGGCGGGGCCAGGCTGTGTCCACAATGGGGAAGTGAACGAAGAAGGACAAGTCTGTTTGAGGGACTGGCTGATAGTTTAGAAGCCCAGAATCGCCTGGCAGTGAATTACTCTACTGAGTAACACTGTACCCAGAGGGACGTGACTGAAAACCCCGGGAGGGGAGGCTGCGTGCCAGAACACTCCCATCCTCCCCCAGCGCCTGCTCTGGGCGTTCCGGAACTCAGCATGCATCCTTGCCTGTGGGTTCTGGGACCATCCTGCCATCTCCCTCCTTTTTCCTTCCCCTTTCCCCTCCTTTCCTTTCTCCTCTTTCTCCTTCTTTCTGTTTTCTTCTTTCCTGGCTGAAGCCAGAATTCATTTCTGTTACTTGCATCCAAAAAGAGTTCAAACGAGCAAGCTTGCTGGGATCCTGGGTCCGGCCCCTGGTCACCTGGAGGCAGGGCTGTCGCTCCATGACAGAAAGGAGTCCAGGAAAAGCCTGAGGAGCCACGGCGTGTTCCGGCCCCCGCTCCTTCACCCCTGCCCCGTCCCCCAGTGATGGATCCGGCAGCAGGCAGAGCCTTGAGCCCAGAAAGTCCAGGCCCCCTGGGAAGCTTAGGTGTGGCCTCACATCTGGCCGTTTTTGTTTTGTTTTGTTTTGAGATGGAGTTTCACTTTTGTCGTCCAGGCTGGAGTGTGATGGTGCAATCTCGGCTCACTGCAACCTCCAGCTTCCAGGTTCAGTGATTCTCCTGCCTCAGCCTCCCAAGTAGCTGGGATTACAGGTGTCCACCACCATGCCCAGCTAATTTTTGTATTTGTAGTAGAGATGGGGTTTCACCATGTTGGCCAGACTGGTCTCAAACTCCTGACCTCAGGTGATCTGCCCGCCTTGGCCTCCCAGAGTGCTGGGATTACAGGCATGAGACACCACGTCCAGCCTCACATCTGGCAGGTTTTGCAGCTCAGGTTTCTGTGTGGGGTCCCGAGGCAGCCCCTGGGCAATTTGTTATGGCTGTGGGAGGGTGAGGAGGGACTTTAAGGACGTGACCTTGGTATTAGCAGGGGCTGCGGCTGGAGCTTGGCCTGCTGGGGCCCTGCGGGTGGGTCTGGGTGCCATAGGTTGTGTCTGTTGTGTGGCTTATTGGTTGGGCCCGAGCCCACGGGAGTCTCCAAGCCCCCTCCCCAGTGACCCCCAGCCAGGCCTGGCCACTTCGCCCCCTCTGCCGGGCTGCAGAGTTGAACCTGATGTCTGCTTGGAGTCACCTCTGAGTGGTGCAGACATTTGGAAGTGTCCGTGGGACTGGATGGAAGGGACCTCATCCTCAGCCTTCATAGCCGGGATCTGGCTGACCGACAGTGGCCATGGGGTTGCGGCGCCTTGGGCTGCAGATCCCCTGTGAGTGTGAGGTGCTGGCGTCTGCACCTCCCATGAGCCCACAGACACACAAACACAACCCCGTGTTCACTGATACATCCTGAGGCTTTGGTCTGTTGGGTTTGGGGTGAGACCCTTCCCTTCCTTTACAGATGCTCACCTGTGAAGAGGGAGAACGCCCCTGTCTGAGCAAGTGTCTCTTCTCTGTCCTTGGCTGCCTTCCTCCTCCTTCTCCTGCCACCTACTTTGGGGCCCCTTCCTCTTCTCGGCCGTGCCACTGACCAGCCCAGCCTCATGCACCATCCCGGCCGCTGCCCTGGAGGGCTGGCAGCTGGCAGGACCTGAAGAGGGCCCAGCCGTCACCCCTCTCTTGAGCAGATGACAGATAACACTGGGAGTTACTATGGACACTGGAAAATAGAACACAGATGCATCTGAGATTTTGTAGTTGCAACTCTTCTCTGCTAACCAAAAACACCAGGACATTCATTGCAAATGCAACGCTGAGGGTTTGAAGGAACCAAAGAGTTCCTTTGCAGCCCTGAGGAGGGAGGGAGGGAGGGAGAAGGGAGTGGGGAGGGAGGGAGGGAGTCCACTACAGAAAGTGGCACTAATCCCTCTGAGCCTCCCTGGCCTCATTTGTAAGATGCCAGCTGCCCCGGAGTGGCAGTGGCAAGTGAGTGGCTGTGTAAGGTGCCTGAGCAGGAGCATGTGGGCAGCCCTGTGTAAAGCAGGCAGCCTTGGGCCAGGTTCCCTAGAAGCAGAGCTGAGATGGGGATTCCTGATCATGCGATTGGGGGTGCTTCCTAAGAAGTTGCTCCCTGCCCCAACTCCGAGCCAGGGCGGCACTGACCATGGGCAACTTTCCCTTGCAGGGGGCACTCCCAGCTGCCGGGGAGGGGCAGTGGCCCTGAAGGGGCCTGGTCAGGACCAACAGTTTTCTTTGCAGTGGTGTGTTTGTCCCCATTTCACAGACGAGGAAACTGAGGCTTGGAGAGACCCAGGGCCTTGCCCAGGCCCCACACCACACCCAGGAGGGGCGGTGCTGGAGTCCTGCACCACGTTGCTGTTCTCACCAGGAGGAGGCCTTTGTTTGCTATGTCCAGCGACCCCATCTCCACGCTGCAGGCAGGAGAACACAGCTGGGTGTGAGCCACGAGTGAGGCCTCAAGGAGAAGCGAGAGCAGCGGTGTTGCCGTCTGGATGTCAAAGGCGCTCACCTGCTTCTGCCGCACACGGGACTCTGAGCCAGGCATTAAGGTTGTGGGTCCCTGGGTGTGGCACCCGAGGGGTTGGCCAGGTGGGGTGGAGTGTGAGTTTGAGTGATTCGGCATCCCTGTGGAGATGTTAGGGAGAATGGGTACCTGTGTCTGCAGCTCCAGAGTGAGATCTGGGCTGGACATAGACATGGGGAGCCACGCAGTGGAGGTGGCCTGCTTCTGTTTGCAGCTACAACAAATCCCGAGGAACTCAGTGGTGGGAATGCCCAGACATGTGATCGGTTCTCACTGGACTTGGTTATCCAGGTCCTGTGGGCTGAAGTCAAGGTGTCGGCAGGGCTGGGTCATCCTGGAGGCTCCAGGGAAGAATTCGTTCCCTGCCTTTTCCAGCTCCTGGATGCCTCTCGCGTTCCTGGGCTAGGGGCCCTTCCTCCATCTCAGAGCCGGCCATGGTGTGTCCCCTGACCTTCCGCAGCCATATCCCTCTTTGATGGGGCTCTGCTTCTGGCCCTCACTCCACACTGAAGGGCCCTGTGATCACATGGCCCACCCACCAATCCAGGTGGCCTCCCTCCAAGGTCAGCCGGTGATCTGCCTTCATGCGTGCATGGTGTCTCTGACCCTTGGCCACGCAACCTAACATAGTCACAGGTCCTGGAGATTTGCACTGGGATATCTTGGGTGAGGGGAATTATTCTGCTGACCCCCGATGGCAACTGGAGTGGTGGGAGGGGAAGAGAACACCAGGATATGTTCAGAGAGAGAAGCGTGGACCTCAGGGGATGTCAGGGGAAGAGGGCCCGGGAGGGAGAAAGCGTTTGGTTTAGACGTGTTGGGTGTGAGGTGCCCATGGGACAGTAGGATGGAGCTGGTGGGGGAAGCTGGGGGGCTGCCGTGGGGTTCTAGCACATGGAAGCCAAGGAGGGAGTCGTGGGGTGGAGGGGTCACGGGACTCCCCAAGGTCCTGGGTCTGCCTCAGGGCCGCCGCTGCTTCGCACTCCTCCTCCCATGCCTGAGCACCCATGGCAGTGACCAGCAGTGACCATCATCACCCAATGAGGACAGAGAGAAACTGAGGCTGGCCTGAGGTGTCCTGGGGAATGAGCTGGCACCGGAGTCCCACAGGTGAAGGGTAAGCATGGATGGGCCAGGAGCATGCTCTCTGTAATTGTGCATGGCACAGAAGGTCAGCAACGGCCTGACGGCCCCGTGGGAGACTGGTTACTCCAGTCTGGTCCAGAAGAACCCGAGGCAGCCTCGTGGCAGCGTTGAGGGGAGTGTCTATGCTTAGCGATGCGGCAGATGCCCAGAGTACCGTGAGCTTTAATAACAGCGAGTTACAGAAGTGTGTGGGCCCATTCCTGAAAACACACACAGTCTGAAAAACGTCCAGAGGGACAGGCCTGGAAATGTTAAGAGCACTTCGATCCTGGGGGTTGGTTATGGGGATGCTTCCCTTCTCCGTGGTGGTCTGCACTTGCAGTTTCACTGACTGGGAGTCAGAATAATGTCCCCCCCCCGCAAAATGCCCATCTCTTAATCTCTGAAACCTGTACCTAGGACGTTACATGGAACGGAGGCTTTGCAGAAGTGATTTTGGATCTTGAGATGGGGAGGTTATCCTGGCTTGGTGCTGGTCATTACCCCAAAAGACACAATCCCAAAAGCCAGGATCTGGAATGTCAAAATCCTGAAAGATCAACATCCGTAAAGTCTGAAATCCCTAACATCTGATTGAATCCCTAAACCATAATGACAGATTTGGAATTAGGTTCAATCAAGGCTTCTAAAAGCACATTTCAAGTGTTAGCAATAAAGTTTGTTTTTTTCCATTCAGCCCAATGCATTTGGCAAAAAAAAAATCCAGATGAGTGGATTGGCCAGGCAGTACGGTAGTGACAAAAACTTCGGTTTAAAACTGCATTATTTGCCTGCACTGGCATTTCTTCCAGCTGATGAAATTCTAGGAGAGTCATGTCCTAGAGGATAAAAAGCAACTATTCATTGAGATGAGAGACTTCAAAGATAGTCAATGATCGTGAAAGTTGGCAAGCCTTTCTGGACCATCTCGTGCAATTGCTCTAATCTATCCCTGTAATAGATCCTTTTAATACGCTTTGTCATATGTTGAATTTTCTTTTTAGTTTTTACTTTTCTTTTGTTGTTGTTGTTGTTTTCCCATTTTTTAAAATTATTATTATTTTGGAGACAGAGTCTCACTCTGTCACCCAGGCTGGAGTGCAGTGGTGCGATCTCGGTTCACTGCACCCTCTGCCTCCCAGGTTCAAGCAATTCTCCTGCCTCAGCCCCCTGAGTAGCTGGGGCTACAGGCACCCACCATTATGTCTGGCTAAATTTTGTATTTTTAGTAGAGACAGGGTTTCACCATGTTGGCCAGGCTGGTCTCAAACTCCTGACCTCAAGTGATCCGCCCATCTCGGTCCCAAAGTGTTGGGATTACAGGTGTGAGCCACCACATCCAGCCCCATTGTTTTTAATTATCAACATTATTTTTTACAACTTGTTATTCTATGTATTTCATCTTTGCATAATTTCCAGTATGGGAGGTATAGACTGTGTAAAGACTTTGAGAGTTCTAATTTGTTGTATGCATTTTTTACAAATGTGACTCCATGAAAATGCATGATCACAACATCGACTTTATGTGTAAGCATTGTGTGTGTGTGTGTGTGTACATAAAATCATGAAACTTCCTCAATAAATGAAGAGATGTCCTTTTTGTACGCCTGCATTTACGAAAGGTAAATTTCTTGAGATCTTGTTTCTCTGGGCAGCTGCGTGTGCAGTGCTGACCCATCAGTGTCTGATCGATCACGTCACCAGACGTAGGGTGTCCTTCATGGGTTTTCAAATGACAGCTGTTATCTCAGGAATTTCTTTATGAATATGGTTTGTCTGCTCATCACCAACTGTCTATGCTTGCAAAAATGTCTGTTATTACTGCCTATTTTATTGTGTAAAGTAGCCTGTGAGGTGTTCCATTGTGTTTTCATGTTTCTTAAATAAATCTCCTTTAAAAATGTAAATAAATGTATTTTATTTGAGACAGAGTGTCACTCTCTCGCCCAGGCTGGAGTGCAGTGCCACAATCTCAGCTCACTGCAACCTCCACCTCCTGGGTTCAAACAATTCTTCTGTCTCAGACTGTAATCTCAGTAGCTGGGATTACAGGTGCCCACCACCACACCCAGATAATTTTTGCATTTTAGAGACGGGGTTTTACCATGTTGGTCAGGCTGGTCTCGAACTCCTGACCTCAGGATAAAGAAATACCTGAGACTTGGCAATTTACAAAACAAAGAGGTTTATTGGACTTACAGTTCCACATGGCTATGGAGACCTCACAATCATGTCAGAAGGCAAGGGGGGAGCAAGTCACATCTTACATGGCTGGCAGCAGGCAGAAAGAGAGCTTGTGCGGAGAAACTCCCATTTTTTAGAACCATCAGATCTCGTGAACTCATTCACTATCACAAGAACAGCGCAGGAAAGACTGGCCCCCATAATTCAATCACCTCCCACTGGGTTCCTCCCACGACAAATGGGAAATGTGGGAGTTACAAATCAAGATGAGATTTGGATGGGGACACAGCCAAACCATATCAACCAGGAAACATGAAGTCTAATCATAAAGGTGAAAATGGATAACTCAGACCATAATAGAATGAAAAATGTCAGCTCATCAAAAGCCACCATGGAGAATGAACAGATGTCAAAGAGCAGGAGAAGATCTTAACAGCACATAGACCTCACAAAGAATTGGAACCTAGAATATATCAAGAATCACTACAAATCAATAAGAAAATGGTAGATCAAACATAAAAATGGATAATGGGTTTTTAAAAAGACACATCACAATGAGCATATTCAGATCATCAATAAACATGGAAAGGTGTCTCATCTTGATCAGCCATCAGGGAAATGAGGATTGAGACCACGATGCCAGATCACTACACACCCACCAGGGTACCCAAAACCCTCCAGGCAGATGCCTGCAAGTGCTGTGTGGAGAAACCCCAATGAAGGATTGGTGTGCAGATGGAGCCTCATGAGGGCCATGCTCTGTTGCCCAGTTCATGAGTGTCTTGGGAGAGAATGGACTTGAAAGAGGAGCTAAGGACTCAGTGCTGATTTTAACAGCCAGAGGCCTTCGCTGGACTTGGGGTTCCAGCTGCTGGGGCTGCAGCAGGCACTGGCATAGTCGTCGACAGCCCTGTCAGCCAAATGAATTATTTACAAGTTTTCAGGAAAGGAAACCGCAGGCAGCTGTTGGACCAGACAGAGGACAGAAGCCTCCAGGAGACACAGGCAGTTTTCAAGGTTTCCTGGTATAATGATTCATCCAGAAATTTATTTGAAAAATTCATTTGTATCTAATGATGATCATGGCATGTCAAGACAGGGCCCTCCTGAGTTTCCTGCCCCGCCTTCAGTGCCAGGGAGCAGAAGAGGGAGGGGCAGAGGAAGCAACAGCCATCTGGTAGGGAGCTTGAGGTCTCCAGGGTTCAGGAGCGGGCAGCAGGTGTGTCCCGACTCTGTTCCTCAACCTGCCGTGTGAGGCTGGGGGTGTCCTGTCCTCTCTGGGCCTCTGGATCCTCATCTGAGACCTGCACACAGGCCACGTGGCTCTAGGGTCCTTCCAGGTTAGTTGTCCTGAGTCCCCTGACCTTGACGACTGGCTGGATGTTATGCCCTTTCAAGGAGTCTGTCTTTGGCCCCATGAGGCTGTGGCTCGGGGGAGGGTAGGGCACGCAGGAGAGAAGGCACCAGCTCTGGGGTCAGACACACGTGGCTTGGTACCCGGCCTTGCCCATGCACCTGAGTAACCTGCGCTAGGCCCTTCCTGTCCTTGCCTACACAGGGTGGGTGCTCGGATGGCACCTCCTGGCTTTCAGGGAGGGAGGGTGGGGTGGGGCCAGTGGGGTAGCTTTGGGTGGGGCCCTGTGGGGTCTGTGTACCCCTGGAGCTGAGTGACAGCATGAGAGGGTCACCAGCCCAGCCGAGGGCCTCTCCTGCTCCACCTCCAGCCCCTCACTCAGACAGCCCCCCAAAGGCATGCCTGCCAGAGCCCAGTCCCTCGGCAAAGGCATGCCTGCCAGAGCCCAGTCCCTCTGGCCAGGCCAGGGCCTGACACTTTGGCATGACCAGCTTCTTCCTGCACAAGCTCTGGAAGGTCCCATTTCTCCCTGTGGTGGCCCAGACTTGAGGCCACGTCAGCAGTGGGCCATGGCTGGGAGGCGCCCATTTCTCTCGAGTTTGCACGAGGCACAAACTTCTGGCGTGGACAAGAGAGGGCGGGGGCCTGGGCAACTGCTTTCGCTCTTTTGGCTGAGAAGGAAACAGTGACTTCCAAGAACTGAGGCGCATTCTAGAATCTATTTTGAAAGTGACCCTTCTCTGAGCCGGCACTCCTAGAAGGAACTGATTCTGTCCATCCAGGCTGCAGCTGGGCATTAGAGCAGAAGGGAGGGTGGGAAGCTGCTGGGCTTCTCCTTGCCCCAGAGAGAAGCAGCAGTGGAGTTGCTGGGATTTGGGGAGTGTGGGCTCTGGCCTGGACAATTGGGTACCAGGTGTCATGTGCTCCCGGCTAATTTCAGGCAATTTAACTTAAGCCGTCCTCTGCAAAATGAGAAAGTAGCCCTCACCATGCGGGGTGGCTGGGAAATGTCAGAGGGTGTCCCCACATCCTGGGTAAAGAATGGCCTTCGAGCCGGGCGCAGTGGCTCACGCCTATAATCCCAGCACTCTGGGAGGCCGAGGCGGGCGGATCACGAGGTCAGGAAATCAAGACCATCCTGGCTAACACGGTGAAACCCCATCTCTACTAAAAATACAAAAAATTAGCCGGGTGTGGTGGCGGGTGCCTGTAGTCCCAGCTACTCGGGAGGCTGAGGCAGGAGAATGGCATGAACCCGGGAGGCAGAGCTTGCAGTGAGTCGAGATCTCGCCACTGCACTCCAGCCTGAGTGACAGAGCGAGACTTCATCTCGAAAAAAAAAAAAGAATGGCCTTCGATACAGGCCCTTATCTGCTCACAGCCCCTCTAGGAGCTGCCTCCCCTCTTCTAGCTGCACCAGCCCAGCAGAGGTGTGACTGGGACTCCTGGGCTGCCCCTGTCAAATGGGCAGGGGTGCAGGGAGACAGGGAGACAGCTGCAGCTTCATCTAATATTTTCTCCCATTCTCTCCGACTCTGATCATCTGAAAGTGGGGTGGGATGTGCCATGCATGGGGTGTCATTTGCCTCGAAATCTTTTCTGTCCCAGTATTAGCTCAGTTGAGGAGAAGGGCAAACTGGCTGCCGTCCCAGGGGCTGTCAATTCCCTCCTGGTCAGTGGTGCCATTGGGGCAGCCCTGTGGCCAACACTCATGCTGCCAAGGGCCCAGGGGTCTAAGCCCAGGAGGCACTCAGTGAGTGCCTGTGGAATTAGAGTCGTTCATTCCCAGGTGCAAGATGCCTCTGCAAAATCGCACAGCCCTGCTTCTTCCAGAGTGTGCACGTGTGTCTGTGTTTGTGCATGCATGTGCTTGTGTGTGTGAGATCCCTCACTCTGGGAGACAGGAACATGAGTCAGCAGTGTCAGGTACAGAAGCCCTGCTCTAGGAAGACAAAAGGAACCTTCTCGGGGTACCCCACCTGCAGCTCTGCTCTGGTCTGGGTCAGGGTGGAGCAAACCTGTGGAGGTGAATGAGAGATCACTCGTGATAAGTAAGACCACACCTAGCCATGTTCTGGGGGACTCAGTGGCACCTGGCACACTTACCCTGAGACGACTCATTCAGCTGCCTACTGGGTGGTCTTGGGTCCACCTGGGCAATCTCACTGAACGTCATCTTCAAAGAACCAGAAGGAATGCAATGGAAGGAGCTCTGGCTAGGAAGAGTGGCTGGTGTGGTTGCCCTGCTTGGCCACCAAATTTGTGAGTGACTTGGGCCAAACACCTTTTCTCTGGGCCTCAGTTTCCCCATCTGTAGAACAGAGGAATGAAGACCATCCTCTGGGCCTTAGTTAGGGAAGGTGCCCTGGCTTCATTGGGTGTGGGGTTGTACTAGGGGCAAAGGGAGGTATTAGGGATGGTGTGGCATGGGAGAGGCCCCAGGCTGAAGGCAGAGGCAGGCAGTTTAATCTGCAGTGTGGGACCCATGGGGTGCAAGTGGAATTTACCTGAGCAGACTCCAGGAAAATTCCCTTCTTCTTGCCTGGGATGCAGATGTGGTTATTGGAGCTCTGGCAGCCAGATTGTGACTTTGAAGATGGGCACCACATACCAAATATGTTGAAGCAGAAAGAGAGAAGGAGCCAGTGTGGGGTTGTCATGCTGGCCCCAGACTGCCCATCTCCTGATATCTTTTATTTTACCTGAGAGAGTAAACCTTTCATCTGCTTAAGCCACTTAATTCTGCCCTCTGTTGTATACAGTTGTACCTAGCCCTACCTTACACTACCATCCCATGGGGCAAAACTCCATGCAGGACCTGATGGTACAAATAGAGGTGAAGGCAGTGAGAATATGTTTGGGAGATTCCAGGAAGAAAGTGAAATAACTATTGGAAAAGCTAATGGAGCATGTCTGCTTGAAAGATTATTACTGTTTTGTGGGAGATCCTGTTCGGGCAAAGCCCAACAATATCAAAATCAAGAATGAGAGGGATGACATCACTACAGGCCCTATAGATATTGAAAAGAAAATGGAAATAATATGAACAACTCCATGCCAACAAATTCAACGACAGCTGTGATGGACAAATTTCTTGAAAGATAAAATACCAAAGATCACTCAAGAAGAAAAATGTAACCTGAATAGCTCTACATGTATTAGAGAAATTGAATTTGTTGTTAAAAACTTCCCCATAAAAAAATTGAAGTCCAGGTGGTTTCACTACCAAGTTCTACCAAAAATCTAAGAAGGAAATAACCCCAGTTATACCCAAGCTTTCTAGAAAATGGAAAAGGAAAGGATATTTCTCAACTCATTCTGTAAGGCCAGCATTACTCTGATACATAAACCTGACAAAGACGTTACAAGAAAATAAGCGAATACCTCTTAAGAACATACTGCAAAAATTTTAATAAAATTTTATCGAGTTGAATCTAATAATATAAAAATAGGATAGTAAGTTATAACCAAGGCATTTTTACCCCAGGAATGCAAGGTTGGTTTAACGTTTTAAAAGCAATCAATATAATTTACTACATTCACAAACTAATAATGAAAAACCACCTGATCATCTCCATAGATGCAAGAAAGCTTTGACAAAATCTGACATCTATGCTTGATAAAAACTCTCAGCTTACTAGGAATAGAAGAGAACTTCTATGCTGAGCCACCGTGCCCAGCCTCAGCAGGCTTTTTTGTAAAAATCAATAAATCACTTCTAACAATCATATGAGGCCAGGCACGGTGGCTTCCACCTGTAATCCCAGCACTTTGGGAAGCTAAGGCGGGCGGATCACTTGAGGTAAGGAGTTTGAAACCAGCCTGGCCAACGTGGTAAAACCCCATTTCTACTAAAAATACAAAAATTAGCCAGGCGTGATGGTGTGCACCTGTGATCCCAGCTACTCAGGAGGCTGAGACAGGAGAATTACTTGAACCCAGGAGGCAGAGGTTGCAGTGAGCCAAGATCACCCCACTGCACTCCAGCCTGGGTGACAGAGCAAGACTCCATCTCAGAAAAAATAAACAGAATAAAAACTAAACTAAACTAAACTACAATAAAATTCATATGAAAGTGCAATGGACCTAAAGTGTCTAAAACATGTTGAAAAATAACAAAGTTGCAGGGTTAACATGACTTGAAGAAGGCAGGTGTTATAACACCTTTATCTCATGACATCCTTTCAACAGCTCTAAAGGGTAGCCGGTTTTTGACAGAGTAGGAAACACGTTCGGGAAAGTGACTGATTTACTCAACATCACACAGGAGTGAGTGCCGGGGGCTGAGGCTCGGGAGAGCAGGGCCGTGCTCGCCCTGCACACTTCTGCATCCTCAGCTTCTCACTTGGTGCTGGGCACACAGCAAGGGCTTGAAAAGCACTAGTCGTAATAATGGTGATAGCTAATGGTCCTTGTGCACTTTCTCTTCCCGGCGCTGTTCTAAGCACTTTATTGATATCCTGACACTGTTTGGATGGAATGTGGGTGGGTGTGGTCATAGAATGCATCTTCCTCTGCCTGGTTTCCTTACCTTTCCTAAACCTTCCAGGGCACTGGGCGGCCCTTGCCCTGCTCCTTGCCCTGCCTTTCGGTTGGGAGGGAGTTGCCTGCGGGGAGGACACTGAGTCTTGCTCCCTTCTTTGCCCCAGCTCTGGGCGTGGTCAGCTCCTTCTAGCCACCAGGCCTCGGGGAGCCCACCTGGGGAGGTTGTGTGGCCTGTGCTGCTTATGGCCGGGCGGTGACCTAACCCTGGTGGCATTAGGAAGTCATTGCTGCACATCTGCAAATGTTCTGAACCCAGCCTTTTTTTTTTTTTTTTTTCCAAATGATAAAGGTGATATTTTATATTCATTCCTGTATGCCTGATGTCTTCATCTCTAGGTTCCAATCATAGGCAGGGTAAAAGAGAGAGTATGATTAACTGAGATTTCACCCACAAAGGAAATGCACATCGCATTCCCGTGGGGTGGGTGCTGAGGTTATGCTCATTTTGCAGATGGGGACATTGAAGTGCAGAGAGATGAATGAATGAATGAATGGACAATTTGGCCCCAAAGCCCAGGCTCTTCGAAATGAGGGACTACTTTTGACAGGAAGAGCCAGGTTTGGCCGGAGGGAGCCAGGCAGGAGCTGGGCCTGGCTTGGTTGTGAATGTGCTCGGTGGTGAGGACAGACCCTTGGACAGGAGAGCCAGCGGCCCTGACACTGTGACTGGCTGGCTCTGTCGGCCTCGCCAGCTCCTTTCTCACAATGAGGTCATGGCCCAGGACTTGGGTTGCTGCCTCCGAGTGCAGGGCAGGGTGGGGTCTCCATCCTCTCCCACCTCCTGCTTTTATCACAGGGCTGGATGCTGAGAGGGCCCGGGGAAGCCTTGTTGAGAAAACTGATGCCTTTTAAACGTTTCAAGTTGCCCGTTTTGACTTTTAGTTGGGGAGAGGACATCGAAGGCTGAGATCTCAATGCTGAGCCTGCTCAGCTTTGTCCCTGGTGGGGTGACAGGCAGGCAGGGATTAGGGGGAGGCCAGGATGGTGCTGAGGGGAGGACTCCTGTTCCCAGGAACTGCGCTGAGCCATTCCCCACTCTGTGCCCGGCTCAGGGTTGCTGAGGGTGACTGGAGAGTGTTCAGCCAGAATGGGACCAAGGCCTTCCCGGGCCATCTGGAGAAGTCCTCGCAGAACTTGCCAGGGCTTTGTGCCTTCAGCCGGGAGGGTGCCAGGGCTGATTTTCCACAGTGAAAGGAACGCCTGGAAGGGACGAGGTGGCCACGTGGACTGGAACCCCCTTTCCCTGCCAAACCTGAGGCTACTCTGTCTTCTCGATGTTCCTCTCCCCATCAATGGCCATAATGGCACCCTCCCTTCTTCCCGCCTTTGTCCAGGGCTGTGTACACCCAGTTCAGCAAACAAAACGCCCCACAGGCAGGCCTCGGGGCAGCCCCAGCTCCTATGCCTAGGCAGTGCTCAGTCTTGTGGGGAAGCAGCCAAGGAAAGGGGTGGCTCTCACATCTGCAAGCAGCACTGGAGCCATAATAACAACAATTTCTAAAGACCTCCTGATAGGCCAGAAAGCTTATAAAGATGATTTTACTTAATGTTTGCCACGAACTTTGTGACACACATTAAAATCTTTGTTTTGTCTTTGTAGACAAGGAAACTGAGCTTGGAGGAGTCAAGGAATGTCCCCAAAGTCGCACAGCTATAAGAGAAGCAGCTCCAGCCTCTGATGGCTGATCCCAGGGGGTTGGACGGCTCGTCCACTTATTTTCTGCTGTTGACAGATGGGAACAGAGAGCCAAGGGGAGCCCAGAGGAGGCATCAAACTTGGGCATTCCTGGAGGCCTGAGCACACCACTGGGTACTGAGGAATGAACAGGAGTTGACCAGCGGAGGAGGTGAGGGAGAGCACGCCAGGTTCCTCGCCAGACAGTGGCTGTGGCTTTTCCATGTCATTTGGTGTAGAAAGGGCAGTTACTTTGACAAACAGGTCTGGAGTCACTGCCTATCTGTAAGGACAATGAAAACGTTTCAGCTCTATTTTACGCCATGCACAAAAACAAACCTGAGGTGGATCAGGGATCTAAATGTGAAAAGCAAAACTCAAAAATGTTAAGAAGGGTCGGGTGCGTGGCTCACGCCTGTAATCCTAACACTTTGGAGGGCCAAGGCAGGCAGGTCACTTGAGCCCAGGAGTTCAAGACCAGCCTGGCCAACATGGTGAAACCCTGTCTCTACTAAAAATACAAAATCAGCCAGGTGTGGTGGTGCGCACCTGTAGTCCTGGCGACTCGGGAGGCTGAGATAGGAGAATTGCTTGAACCCAGGAGGCAGAGGCTGCAGTGAGCCGAGATCACACCACTGCACTCCAGCCTGTGCAGTGTGCAGTGGGTAACAGAGTGAGACTCCATCTCAAAAAAAAAAAAAAGAAGAGAATGATTTCTCAACTGGGACATGAAGAGTTCAAGCCATAAAGGATTTTATATACTCTGCGTGCAGAATCGTGCCACAAAGAAGGTGCAAAGACAAACCACAGATGGGAGAACGCTTCCCACACAGGAACCGGAGGACTGGCATCCAAACCCACACCACACTTCCAGAGATCAGCGAGGAAAACACAGCTCCATCCCTGTACTCGCCCCTCCGTGCACTTACTCCTGGCTCACGCTCTCAGGCGCTGATTCCTCCCGCCATTTCCTTACCAGGACACCCTGTCCTGGGGTGCTGGGTATGTGGGGTTGAATGGGATGTGGTGGCCTTGCTGGAGTGGGCCCTTTGGCCACAGAGCTAAGGGGCCCCTACAGGGTGACACAGCACAGTTGACAGATTGGGGTCTGTCTGCAAAATGTTTGTTCCAGGCCCACAAGAAGTACAGAAATCAGAGTATTTGGAGACTTTCTTGTGGCCTGGCCTTGCGGTATCACCCAGGCGCGTCCTTGGGAGATGGCTCACCTGGTTGGAGCATGTGCACACACCTGTTCACGCGGCGAGTCTCGTGTGCTAGTCACACTCAGAAGGACTGCAGACGGCCTAGGGTAGGTTAGTTCTTCCCACAGACGGCTGGACATGTGCTGGCCCAAGTAACCCTGCTGGGAGAAGGGGTGGTGGTCAGGGGGCCTTTCTGGAAGAGGATGAGCTTCAGGTTCCACCTCCTGGAGCCCCATCCCCCTGGTCTCCCTGGCATGGGAGTTGAAAGCTCACAGCTTCTCATGGAGACCCCTCAGGGAGACCCACTCAAAAGACCTCCCAGTGAACCTCAGGAGTTTCTGGGCCTCAGGGGAAACTGGGTAGAGAAGCACGATTGAAGGAAGATGCATTTCAAAGGAGGCCCAAGAATTTGCAGCTTGGGAAATATTTCTGGAAAAGTTCAATGGGGCAACTTGTGGAATTCCAAATATTTCAAGTTTACAAGAAATGAAAATTTATGTTCCTGGGCCACAAGGGCCGAGGAGGTCTCTGGAGATCGGCTTGCCTAGGCTCTCGTTTTAGGGGCAAAACTGCCGGCTCCAGAGGGGCAGCTCTGCAGTGAGGCGGTGAGCCTGGGCACTTCTGGGGAGCACGTGGGCCGGTGTGGGGGGATGAAGGGGGCTGCGGCAGAACCAGGCTCCCAGTGGTGTGGAAGCTGGAGCCGAGCCTCAAGACGGGAAGCATTTGGGACAGGTTCCGTGGGCGTCGCTCCCCGTCCCCGCTGCTTGGGCAGAATTGCATCATCTCTGTGTGGCCATCCTGCTGGGCTGCCATCTCCTGGCTGGCTGGGGGTGGCCTTTCTTCTTCTCTACACCCCAGGCCAGCATAGTGGGTGGCTCGCAGGAGGCTGCAAGAATAAATAAATACCACACGCCCTCCACTCCTGGACACCACCCATTGCAAGACGTGGCAGCATCATCTCCACATCACTAAGAGGAAAAACTGCTGCCAAGTAAAGCATGTGTGGTGCTTTTCCTTCTGGCACCAGCTGACAATCTGAGGACATTGTAAATGGCAATGAACCATCACTCATGCGTTGCCAACAGTGCGTGGGACTTGCCGACCAATGACAGGCTCAAGTGTGAGGGTGCGGGGTGCCGCCCATCTCAGAGACGGGAAGTGGGAGAGTCAGTCGATGAGCTGGGATCTTTACGTCTCCTTATTTCTGTATCTTCATGTCTTGTTTCTACTTTTGTAGCTAAGGAAACCGAGGCACGAAGAGAGCCTGTGGCTGCTCTAGGTCACTAGCTTGAGGGGGAAATGCTTGGGTGTGAGCTCCCTCCCGGGCCCCAGTGTGGTGCCCACACATCATGGATCCAGGGTGGTATTTGGAGAGACTGGGCCTCCCTTGGGAACCCAGCTTCTTGGCGGTGCCCTCGGGAAAGGGACCCATGCTCCCTCCGGCCTCCTTATTCAGCTCAGGCAAGGCCCTCCCGCAGTCCAGGCCTCAGGGGTAAAGCGAGGTTGTCCAGGCAGATGAGGTGTGTGCAGGAAAAGCTGAGTGTGGGAGGCAGAGAATCTGCCCTGCCACGGACGGCCACACATGGTTGCGTATTGGACACTCTCCTCTGTACCTCCAGGGGCCCCTCTGCCCTCACCAGGGAGCAGAGTTCTGCTCACCTATTCACCCAGTGGATGTGAAGGATGCACTGGGAAATAGTGGAACTGGGCTTTATGAGCGGCAAAGTCCTCCGCGTATGGAGTGTGCTTTGTGAAAACAAAATCGTAGCATCCTAGCCATGATGATCTTCCACCTTCTCTCAATCCGGGGTCCCCAGGATGTCTTTTCCTGAGCCGAGGTTGAAAATTTTTTAAAATTTGTATATTTTACTTTCTAGATTCTCATGCCATCAACTTATCTTTTTCAGTGCACAGTGTTATGAATTTTAACAGGTGTATGATTTGTGTGACCCCTCCCCCACCGCAGTGAGGACACAACCGCTTAGTCGCCCCAAAGAAACTCCCCATGCCACCGCTCATCATCCAGCAACCGGTGACCTGCTCTCTGTCACTTTAGCTTTGCCTTATTGAGAATGCCACATGGCCGGGCAGGGAGGCTTACACCTGTAGTCCCAGTGCTTTGGGAGGCCGAAGCAGGTGGATCCCTTAAGCCCAGGAGATTGAGATCAGCCTGGGCAACATAGTGAGCCCCTGTCTCAGTGAAAACAAAAAAGAACAAGAGAATGCTGTGTACATGGAAATCCTCTGACAGAGACTTTAGGGCCGCTGTTACGGGAGTGCTCCAGGTAGCAGGGCTGTGCGCTTGGCGTTGCTGCCCATGCCAAGGGCGCTTCCTTTTCCATGCTAAGCAGCATCTGTGTGGGCTGTAGGTGTTGCCTACTTTGTTCATCCATTTACCTACCTGTTTGATTTGTTTCCAGTTTATGTCTTTTGCCACATATGGGACATTTTCAGCCATTATTTCTTTCAGTATCTTTTTTTCTGCATCACCCACTTCCTCTTCAGCTTCTGAGACTCTGATGAGCACAAATTTTAGATGTTTTATTGTGATCCCATACATCTTTGTTTATTTTTTAATTGTATTTTTAATTGAGATGTAGTTCTCCTAACATCAAAGTCACCCTTTTATCCATTTTGGAGTGTCCACGGGTTTTGGTAAATTCTCAGTGTTGTGCAACCATCATCACTCTCCAGTTCCCAGGCAGCTCCACCACCCCAAAGGGAAAGCCTGTGCCAATCATCGGTCCTCCCCAGGCCTTCCTCCCCCATCCCACCCCCGGCAACCACTCAACTATTTCCGTCTCTGTGGATTTGCTTTTTCTGGACATTTCATATAAATGGAATCATAGATGTGGCCTTTTGTGTCTGGTTTCTGTCACTTAACATGCTTTCACACGTTCATCCATGCTGTGAAATGTCTCAGTACTTCTTTCTTTTTATGGCTGAATAATGTTCCATTGTATGAATATGAACATGCCATAATTTTTATTTTTATTTTATTTTATTGAGACTGGGTCTTGCTTTGTCACCTAGGCTGGAGTGCAGTGGCACGATCATAGCTCACGCAGCCTCCACTTCCTGGGCTCCCAGGATCTTCCTGCCTCAGCCTCTCGAGTAGCTGGGACTACAGGCACATACCACCACACCCAGCTAAGTTTTGTATTTTTAGTAGAGATGGAGTTTTGCCATGTTGGTCAGGCTTGTCTTGAATACCTGGCCTCAAGTGATCTGCCCACCTTAGCCTCCCAAAGTGCTGGGACTACAGGCGTGCACCACCATGCCTGGCTAATTTTTGTATTTTTGTAGAGACAGGGTCTTACCATGTTGCCCAGGCTGTTCTCAAACTCCTGATCTCAAGCAATCTTCTCACATTAGCCTCCCAAAGTGCTGGGATTACAGGTGTGGTCCACTGTGCCCAGCCACATACAACAATTTTTTATCTGTTCATTAGTTGGTGGACATTTGTTTCCATTTTTTGGCTATTTTGACTATGAATATTTGTACACAAGTTTTTGTGTAAACATGTTTTCGATTCTCTTGAACACCTAGGAGTAGAATTGCTAGGACATCACACGACTCTATGTTTAAATTGTTGAGGAACTACCAGTCTGTTTTCCATACTAGGTGCATCATTTTAAATTCCCACCAGCAGTGTATGAGAGTTCCAACCTCTCCATATCCTTGACAACACTTGTTTTCTGGTTTTGGTTATAGCTGTCTTAATAGATGTGAAGTGGTATCTCACTGTGGTCTTGATTTGTGTTTCCCTAATGACTCATGACCATGAACATCTTTTCATGTGCTGTCTTAGTCTGTTCCTGTGGCTACAACAGAATACCTAAGACTGGGTAATTCACAAACAATAGAAATGTATTTCTCACAGTTCTAGGGAATGAGGAATATAATCAGGGTACTGGGAGAGTTGGTGTCTGGTGAGGGCCCACTGTCTGCATCAAAGATGGTACCTTCTTGCTGTGTCCTCACATGGCAGAAGAAGTGGATGGAACAAATCTGCCACTCAAACCCTTTTTATAAGGAAATTAATCCCATTCATGGGAACAGAGGGCCCCCCAAAGAGCCCATCTCTTAAGACCACAATCTTGGAGGTTAAATTCCCACATATGAATTTGGCAGGGACCTCAACATTCAGGCCATAGTGTATGCTTACTGGGCATTTGCAGATCTTTAGGGAAATGTCTACTCAGATCCTTTCCTCATGTTTTAATTGAGTTATTCGTCCTTTTTTTGTTACTTGTGAAAGCTCTTTATATATTCTGGACACTAGACTCTTATCAGATATATGATTTGTAAACATTTTATCCCATTCTGTGTGTTCTTGTTTCACTTTCTTGAGAATGTCCTTTGCAGCAAAAGTTTTACATTTTGATAAAGTTCAATTTAAATTTTTCTTTTGTTGCTTTTGGTTTAATATCCGAGAAACTTGCCTGACCTAAGGTCACAAAGATTACACCTATATTTCTTTCTAAGAGTTTTATAGTTTTAGCTGTTACATTTAGGACTTGAGAGTTTTGAGTTCATCTTTGTATGTGATGTGAGGTAGGGATCTGCATTCATTCTTCTTTGCATGTGACTGTCCTATTGTTCCATCACCATTTGTTAAAAAAAGAGTTTTTCCTTGTGAAATGATCTTGTTACCCTTGTCAAAATCACTTGGGCATAGCTGTATGGGTTTCTTTCTGGACTCTCAATTTTGTTGCCCAGGCTGGAGTGCAGTGGCTCAACCTCCAAGGCTCAAGCAGTCCTCCCACCTCAGCCTCCTGAGGAGCTGGAACTACAGATGTGCACCACCACACCCAGCTAATTTTTTTTTTGAGACAGTCTTGCTCTGTTGCCCAGGTTGGAGTGAAGTGGTATCATCTCAGCTCACTGCAACCTCCACCTCCTGGGTTCAAGTGATTCTCCTACCTCAGCCTCCCGAGTAGCTGGGATTACAGGTGTGCATCACCATGTTGGCTAATTTTTGTATTTTTTGTAGAGACAGAGTTTCACCATGTTGCCCAGTCTGGTCTCAAACTCCTGAGCTCAAGCAGTCCACCTACCTTAGCCTCCCAAAGTGCTAGGATTACAGGCGTGAGCCACCACACATGGCCCCAATGTTGTTCTTTTTTAAAGATTGTTTGGCTATTGGGCCTCATTGCAATTTCACATGAATTTTAGCATCAGCTTATTCATTCTGTGCAACACATCACTGGAATTTTGATAGGAACCACACTGACTCTGTAGGCTGATTTGAGGAGTATGGGCATCCTAATAAGTCTAGTCTTCTAATCTATGAATACAGAATAACTTTCCATTTATTTAGATCTCCTTTAATTTCTTTCAACAGTGTTTTGTAGTTTTCAGTGAATAAGTCTTGCACTTCTTTGGTTAAATTTATTGAGTATTTTATTCTTTTTGATGGTATTGATGCAATTTTTTTTCTCAATTCCACTTTTGGGTTGTCCGTTGCTTGTGTACAGGAATCCTACTGACTTCATATATTGATCTTGCATCCTGCAAAATTGTTCAGCTTTTTATTGGCTCTAACACGATTTTTTGTAGATTTTTTAGGATTTTCTACATATAAGATTGTGTCATCTCCAAATTGAGAGTTTTACTTCTTCCTTTACAATCTGCATGTCTTCTAATTCTTTTTCTTGCCTAATTACCCTGGCTAGGACCTCTAGTCAGTGTAAACCAAACTGAGAATGGGTGCCTTGCTTTCTACTTGCTCTCACTGGGAGAGCACCCAGTCTTTCACCATAGAGTACAAGTTACTTGTGGATGTTTTGCAGACACTCTGTCAGGTTGGGGATGCTGCCTTCTATCCCTAGTTTGTTAAGTATTTTTATCAAGAATGGGCATTGGTGGCTGGGTGCAGTGGCTCACGCCTGTAATCCCAGCACTTTGGGAGGCTGAGGTGGGTGGATCACTTGAAATCAGGAGTTTGAGACCAGCCTGGCCAACATGGTGAAACCCTGTCTCTACTAAAAATACAAAAAATTAGCCGGGTGTGGTGGTGTGCGCCTGTAATCCCAGCTACTCGAGAGGCTGAGATGGGAGAATTGCTTGAACCTGGTAGGCAGAGGTTTCAGTGAACTGAGATTGCACCATTGCACTCCAGCTTGGGCAACAAGAGCAAAACTCTATCTCAAAAAATAATAATAATAAAAAAGAATTGGATTTTGTGTTCATTTTTAAATATTTTCTTCACTGCTGTTCATGTTGAATAATTACATTGCTTTAGCTTTCTTTTCTTTTCTTTTCTTTTTTAAAGGGACAGTGCCCTGCTCTGTGGCCCAGGCTAGAGCACGGTGGCACAATCATAGCTCACTACAGCCTTGAACTCCTGGGCTCAAGCGATTCTCCTGCCTCAGCCTCCAGAGTAGCTGGGTCTACAGGTATACACCATTACACCAGGCTAATTTTTTTATTTTTATTTTTATTTTGTAGAGATAGGGTCTTGCTGTGTTGCCCAGGCTGGTCTTAAACTCCTGGCCTTAAGCATCCTCCCACCTCAGCCTCTTGACGTGTTGGGACTGCAGGCATGAACCATCATGCCTGGCCCATTGCTCTATCTTCAAGTTCACTCACACGTTCCTGTGTCATTTCTCTTCTACTATTGAGCCCATACAGTGGGCTTTCACATTTCTGATTACTTCATTTGAAAGTTCTGAATTTTTCATGTGGTTCTTTGTAGCTTCTGTTTCTTTGCTGACATCTCCTATCTTTCCTCTGAACTCGATAGTGGTCACCTCTTCCTCTTGGATTACTTCTGCAACACTTGCTTTAAAGTTTTCATGAGCGAATTCCAACCTCTGGGTCATCTAGGCATTGGCGGCTGTTGATTGACTTTTCCACATGAGCTGAGGGTTTCCTGGGTCTTCCAGGGCCACATCATTATGGATTACATGGTTGACATTTAAAATTTTATGTTGTAAGGCTGGGCAGTGGCTCATGCCTGTAATCCCAGCATTTTGGGATCTTGGGAGGCCAACATGGGTGGATAACCTGAGGTCAGGAGTTCGAGACCAGCCTGGCCAACATGGTGAAACCCCATCTCTACTAAAAATACAAAAATTAGCCAGGTGTGGTGGTGCACGCCTGTCATCCCAGCTACTCAGGAGACTGAGGCAAGAGAATCGCTTGAACCTGGGAGGTGGAGGTTGCAGTGAGCCAAGATTGTGCCACTGTACTCTAGCCTGGGTGATAGAGCAAGACTGTCTCAAAAAAAAAAAAAAAAAAAAAAATTACACTATGAGACTCTAGGTCTCCACAAATCCTATGGAGAATGGTGATATTTCTGTTTCTGTAGGCATTTGATCCAGCTGAGTCTAGCTCACAGGTTTTGATCAGCTTTCTCTGAGTTTTGGTTTCAATATCAGCTCCATTTTTTGAAATGATTTCATCTGCAGTGGCATTGAGATTTGCCCTGTGTGGGCACCACCCAGTGGCCAGTCTGGGCCCTGAAAGGGGCCTTCCCTTGGCTGCGTTCCCAATGTCTTCGGCGTGCTGGTTAGGATCACATCCATACACCCACCAGGACGTGAGTCCAGGGGCTCAGCTTCATGGGCTAGGTTTCCCCAGTTCCCCTCCCTCTCTGTTTAGGGTGTCTCTGGTACTTTCTGGGTCTTCAGACATCACCTATTGTGTCTTTTGCCCAAAGCCTGGGGCGTTAGGCACTCAGTTTGCTGCACACTTCCTGGGACTACACCTGAGTCTAGAGCCAAGCAGTGGGGGGACAGGAGAAGAAGCAGTGGGGGGACAGGAGAAGGACACGCCAGGGTTCATTCCACCCTCTTGGGGCTCCAGCTCCTCTCCCTGCTCTGTAAGGCACCTGTGGGCTCCCCATCACTGCTGGTGCCAAATGCTGGCTGCAGACCCTGGCCTCAGTCTCCTGCCCTGGATCCAGCGAGGGTTGGAGGCTCCACTCTCAGTGCAGCCTCCTGCCTGGTCCCTTCGCTGCTCAGCTGGGACGCCCAACCCTGGGGGCTGTTCCCTTTCCCGCCTGAAAGC
Organism: Pongo pygmaeus; assembly: GCF_028885625.2. Classification (NCBI taxonomy): domain Eukaryota; kingdom Metazoa; phylum Chordata; class Mammalia; order Primates; family Hominidae; genus Pongo; species Pongo pygmaeus. Next base: position 4,345,892 of record NC_072376.2, on the reverse strand, counting down.
TCTTCCTACCCCATAACTTCCATCTTGGCCCTGCAGCCGCCTGTTGCTTCTGAGACAGGCCAGGCCCAGCTCCACGGTGGGGCCTTTGCTGGCTGACTCTTTCTCGAGAGAGATGTTCTCTGCACACCCCCTTTCCTCTCCCTCTCGTCCCTCCCCCTCCTCCCTCTTTCCTCCTTCTCTCCCTCTTTCCACTTCTCCAGCACCCCCTGAGAACCCCCTCCCCTCCACACCTCCTCTGGGTCCCTTCTACTTGCCTACCATGTCTCCTCTTTCCACCCCTGCCCCACGCCACAGGGCATTCACTTACACCTTGACCGCACGACACATACAGCCCCGGCCTTCCTTTTAGTGCCTCCCACTGCTTTTCTTGCCCCAGGCCAAGACTCAAGTGAGGGTGAACCTGAGGTCTCCCGCAGCCAAGCCCCCATCCTCATCCAGCCTGCTTGTTCCCCAAGATCCTGCTTTTCCAGGTCACCTTGTGGTCCTCATATTCCACTCCTGCCCCAGCCAGGCCTGAGTCTTCCCACTGTCTGTGCTGGTGTCCCTGGACTGCTGTAACCAAGTGCCACAGATTCGGGGCTTAAACAACAGACACCGATTCTCTCCCCGTCCTGGGAGCCAGGAGTCTGCAATCAAGGCGGTCAGCAGGGCCACAGCCCCCCTGGAGGCTCTCGGGAGGCCCCTTCCTGCCCCTTCCATCTTCTGGTGTCTCCGGGTGCTCCCTGTCCTGTAGCTGTGGCCCTCTGACCCCTGCCCGCATCTTCCCACAGCTCCTCCCATGTGTCTGTGTCTCGTTTTCTTACAAGAACACCAGTCCCGTTGGAGTAAGGCCCACCCTAAGGACCTCATCTTAACTTGATGATATCAGCAAAGATCTTGTTTCCAAATCAGGTTGCATTCACAGGTGCTTAGGACTTGGATGTGTCTTTACTGGGGACACAACTCAGCCTGCAGCAGCGTCAGAAGATTCTTCCCGCTGCAAACACAATCCTCCTTGAGGCTGCCTTCAGGTGCCTTGTTCTCGCTGTCAGAATCACCGGCACCTTCAGTGCAGGTCGGCTGTGAGAGGAGCCCCAGGAAGGCTCGGGGACCTTGTAGATGCCCAGAGGACGGGGGTCTTCTGCATTTCTGATGAACTATTCACAGCCCAGAGTCTATGCGTATATCAGGATATCACAATACTGCTGTGACATCCACAATACAGATATGACACCCTCAAGACAGAAATGACACCCACAATACAGATATGATACCCACAAAACTGAAATGACATGCTCAAGACTGAAATGACACCCACAACACTGATATGACACCCACAAGATTGAAATGACACCCACAAGACTGAAATGACACCTGCAAGACTGAAATGACACCCACAATGCTGCTATGACACCCACAATACAGATATGACACCCACAAAACTGAAATTACACCCACAACACTGATATGACAACCACAAGACTGAAATGACACCCACAACACTGATATGACACCCACAATACTGCTATGACACCCACAATACAGATATGACACCCACAACACTGATATGACACCCACAAGATTGAAATGACACCCACCAGACTGATATGACACCCACAATACTGCTATGACACCCACAATGCAGATATGACACCCGCAAGACTGATATGACACCCACAAGATTGAAATGACACCCACAAGATTGAAATGACACCCACAAGACTGATATGACACCCACAAAACTACTATGACACCCACAATACAGATAAGACACCCACAAGACTGATATGACACCCACAATACAGATATGACACCCACAAGACTATATGACACCCACAACATTGATATGACACCCACAAGATTGAAATGACACCTGTGAAACTGAAATGACACCCACAATACTGCTATGACACCCACAATACAGAAATGACACCCGCAAGATTGAAACAACACCCGCAAGACTGAAATGACACCTGCAGGACTGAAATGACACCCACAATACAGATATGACACCCACAATAGTGATATGACACCAGCAAGGCTGAAATGACATCCACAATAGTGATATGACACCTGCAAGGCTGAAATAACACCTACAATACTGATATGACACCTACAAGACTGATATGACACCCACAATACTACTATGACACCCACAATACAGATATGACACCCACAAGACTGAAATGACACCCGCAAGACTGAAATGACACTTGCAAGACTGCTATGTAATACAGATACGACACTTGCAAGTCTGATAAGACATCTGTGTCATATCTGCAGTGTCATATCTGTATTGTGGGTGTCATATCAGTATTACAGGTGTCCTAGCACTATTACGGGTGTCATATCTATATTGAGGGTGTCATATCAGTCTTGTGGGTGTCATAGCAGTATTGTGAGTGTCATATCAGCCTTGCGGGTGTCATATCAGCCTTGTGGGTGTCATAGCAGTACTGTGGGTGTCATATCAGTATTACGGCTGTCATAGCAGTCTTGCAGGTGTCATATCAATCTTGTGGGTGTCATAGTAGTATTGTGGGTGTCATATCAGCCTTGTGGGTGTCATATCACTATTTTGGATGACATATCAGTCTTGTGGGTGTCATATCAGACTTGTGGGTGTCATATCAATCTTACGGGTGTCATATAAGCATTGCAGGTATCATAGCAGTCTTATGTTTTAGCAGACTTACGGGTGTCATGTCTGACTTGCGGGTGTCATATCAGTATTGCGGGTGTCACAGCACTCTTACAGGTGTCATATCCATACTGCAGGTGAACATAAGACATCAGTCAATACATGTAAGATGCACATTGGTTTGGTCCAGACGGCGGGGGGGGGCAACTCGAAGGAAGGAGGAGGGGCTTCTAGGCTGTAGGTGGATTCAAAGTCTTTTTTTTTTTTGAGACGGTGTCTCCATCTGTTGCCCAGGCTGGAGTGCAGTGGCGCAATCTTGGCTCACTGCAACCTCCCCCTCCCAGGTTCAAGGAATTCTCCTGCCTCAGTCTCCCAAGTAGCTAGGATGACAGGCATCCACCACCACACCCGGCTAATTTTTGTATTTTTAGTAGAAATGGGGTTTCGTGATGTTGGCCAGGCTGGTCTCGAACTCCTGACCTCAAGAGATCCACTGGCCTCAGCCTCCCAAATTGCTGGGATTACAGGCGTGAGCCACCGTGCCCAGCAGATTCAAAGATTTTCTGATTGACAATTGGTTGAAGGAGGTTATCTAAAAACCTTGAACCCATAGAAGGGAGCGTCTGGGTTAAGACAGAAGGTGGTGGGGACCAAGGTTCTTATTATGCAGATGAAACCTCCAGGTAGGTGGCTTCAGAGAGAATAGATTGTAAATGTCTCTTATCAGACTTAAAAAAGTGCCAGACTCTTGGCCAGGTGTGGTGGCTCACTTGTGTAATCCCAGCACTTTGGGAGACCACGGTGGGCAGATTGTTTGAGCTCATGAGTTGGAGACCAGTCTGGGCAACATGGTGAAACACCATCTCTAAACAACAACAACAACAAAAAAAGAAAAAGAACACAACTTAGCCAGGTGTGGTGGCGCATACCTGTAGTCTCAGCTACTCGGGAGGACAAGGTGGTAGGACGGCTTTAGCCCAGAAGGCAGAGGTTGCAGTGAGCCGAGATCGAGCCACTGCACTCCACCCTGGGTGATAGAGCCAGACTTTGCCTCAAAAAAAAAAAAAAAGGTGCTAGACTCTTAGTTAATTCTCTCCTGGATCAGGGAGAAGATTACTCACAGAAGAATCCCACAGGGGCAGGGTTTAATCCAATTTTCCTCAACTGAAGTTATTATTTTAATTCCCTCAGCTGAGGAGGAGGAGAGGGGTTAGTAATTGTTCTGCCTTCCAAGAATGCACATTAAGTCCTCCCTTAGGGAAAAGTAAGACAGGAAAATGAGAGCTTACTGCTAGCACAGGCGCCTCGTTGAGGTAATTAGGCCTTGCCTGTCATGGCGGTTCCTGCTCTCGGTCATCAGGTAGCCCTACCCCAGCCCCTTCCCTGCATGGCCTTGTGTCTCCATGGAGTTGGGAGGTCCGGGCTCACAGAATCTTGAGGGTCTGCCCTGCTCTGGTTCCTGGGAGCCTCTGATAAATAAACAACAGCAACATCCCCACTAACTAGACCCCTGAACCACTCAGCTTGGCACGTCGGTAGGGCCATGTGACAAGTTCTCCCCCTTGGGAGCCGGAGCGATGTTTCACCTCAGGGCCTGGGCGGGTGGGAAGGGTTGTGTTTTAGCCCTTTCCTCCCATTCCACCACCTGGATGCTGACATTGTAAACCAAAAAGTACCTGAGACAGGTCTCAATCAGTTTAGAAGTTTATTTTGCCAGGGTTAAGGGCATGACATGACACAGCTCCACAAGGTTTTGAGAACGTGCGCCCAAGGTGGTCAGGCTACAGCTTAGTTTTATACGTTTTAGGAAGACATAAGACATCAATCAATACATGTGATATGTACATTGATTCAGTCTGGAAAGGCAGCCAATTAGAAGAAAATGGGGGGTTGGGGTTCCAGGTGGTGGGTGGATTCAAAGATTTTCAATTGGTTGAAAGAGTTTATCTAAAAACCAGGAATCCTAGTTTTTAGAAGGTTTTTAGAAGGAAATGTTTGGCTTAAGATAAGGGGTTGGGGAGACCAAGGTTCTTGTTAAGCAGATGAAACCTCCAGGTAGCTGGCTTCAGAGAGAAGAGATGGTAAATGTTTCTTATCAGACTAAAAAAGGTGGCTGGGCATGGTGGCTCACAGCTGTAATCCCAGCACTTTGGGAGGCCAAGGCTGGTGGATCACTTGAGGTCAGGAGTTTGAGACCAGCCTGGCCAACATGATGAAAACCCATCTCTACTAAAAAAAAAAAAAATACAAAAATTAGCTGAGAGTTGTGGTGGGCACCTGTAATCCCAGCTACTTGGGAGGCTGAGGCAGGAGAATTGCTTGAACCCAGAAGGCAGAGGTCACAGTGAGCCAAGATTGCGCCACTGTGCTCCAGCCTGGGCGAAAAGGTGAGATTCCATCTCAAAAAAAAAAAAAAAAAAAAAAAAAAAGGTGCCTGACTCAGTTAAATCCCTTACTTAAATCTCTCCTGAGTCAGGAAAAGACCTGGAAAGGGAAGGGATTCTTTACAGAATGTAGACTTTTCCCTGCAAGAGGCAGCTTTGCAGGGCTATTTCAAAATATGTCAAATAAATATATTTTGGGGTAAAATGCTTCAATTTCTTTCAGGGCCTGCTATCTGTCCTGTGATGCTGTACTAGAGTCAGGCTGGAATTTGATGCCTTGTTGCTACAAAAAGTCTGAAGGTCTCCTCTGTTTTAATGTTAATGCTGGTCAGCTGTTCCTGAATTCCAAAGGGGGGAGGGTAAAATGAGGCATGTCTGACCCCGCTTCCCATCACGGCCTGAACCGGTTTTTCAGGTTAACTTTGGAATGCCCTGTCCTCTCTTGGCAGAGAGGAGAGGCCCATTCAGTCAGTTGAGGGGCTTAACATTTAATTTTTAGTTTACGTCATCCAGTGTGACCTAGGGCCACACCACAAGACGGTAGAGTCCCCACAAACTGAATCCCTAAATGACTGAGTGGAGCAGAGCACCCTGCCCCCACCACCAGGAACATCAGCACTGGGGTGGGGGTGAGGGGAGGTGGGAGATAAGTGTTCATCACATGAAGCAGCTGAAGTTTGGGGTATTTTTTGTTATATTATTCCAACCAAGTCACTGGCCATTCATTACAAAAAACATTTATAAAGAAAGAATAAAATATGAAAAGGAAGGAAGAAGAAAAAAGTAAAGTAAGCCTTAGTTAATCTTTTAGGTAATCTGTCAGGAACAGACATTGAAATAAAGATTTTAGTGGCCGGGCACAGGGGTGCACATCTGAAATCCCAGCACTTTGGGGGCTGAGGACGGTGGATCACCTGAGGTCAGGAGTTCGAGACCAGCCTGGGGAACATGGCAAAACCCTGTCTCTACTAAAAATACAAAAAATTAGCTGGGCGTGGTGGCACATGCCTGTCATCCCAGCTATTCAGGAGGCTGAGGCAGGAGAATTGCTTGAACCCGGGAGGTGGAGGTTGGAGTGAACCAAGGTCACGCCACTATAGTCCAGTCTGGGTAATGTAGCGAGATCCTGTCTCAAAAAAAAAAAAAAAAAAAAAGCTATTAGGATAAAATAAGGGAAATGTTGTGTTAATGTTAAATCAGCTCAATGTGTGTTAATGTTAAATCAGCTCAATGTGCTGAAATAAATTTGAAATCCACATATCGAAGTGATAAACTGAAAAAAGGAGATAACCACACAAAATTTTGGGTAAAAATCAATGATTCCATGAATGTAAAAAGCATGAGAGAGCAATAACAAGAATAAAAAGTGAAAATCCAGAGGCAGAACCTTAAATAACGAGGGCAGGTGCAGACATGAAGGTGAAAGGGGCAGGCGGGACATTCCTGGAAGCACTGAGCATAAACCAGTGTCCGAACGACAGAAAAACCACCAATAGCAGATTTTCTTCTCTTATTTTATTTTTTTGAGATAGGGTTTTGCTCTGTCACCCAGGCTGGAGTGCAGTGGTGCAATCTTGGCTCACTGCAGCCTTGACATCCTGGGCTCAAGTGATCCTCCCGCATCCCCTTTGCGAGCCCCCAGCTTGGCAAGGGATAGTATTGGGGTCTACCTTGGGGGACTGATAGGGTTAGGCTTTGTGTCCCCACCCAAATCTCATCTTGAATTATAATCCCCATAATTAATTCCTATAATCCCCACATGTCAAGGGACAGACCAGGTGGAGGTGGTTGGATCACGGGGGCGGTTTCCCCCATGCTGTTCTCGTGATATTGAGTGAGTTCTCATGATATTGAGTGAGTTCTCGTGATATTGAGTTCTCGTGATATTGAGTGAGTTCTCATGATATTGAGTGAGTTCTCGTGATACTGAGTGAGTTCTCGTGATATTGAGTTCTCGTGATATTGAGTGAGTTCTCACGATATTGAGTGAGTTCCCGTGATACTGAGTGAGTTCTCGTGATATTGAGTTCTCATGATATTGAGTGAGTTCTTGTGAGATCTGATGGTTTTATAAGGGGCTCTTCCCCCTTTGCTCAGCACTTCCTCCTGCCACCTTGTGAGGAAGTTGCGTTTATTCCCCCTCTTCGCCTCCCACTGTGATTGTTTCCTGAGGCCTCCCCACCCATGCTGAACTGTGAGTCAATTAAGCCTCTTTCTTTATAAATTACGCAGTCTCGGGCAGTTCTTTATAGCAGTGTGAAAATGGACTAATACAGGAACCTAGAAGATTCTATTGCACCCTTCCCACAGGGCAGGAGGTAAACAGCGCACCCACCTCTGCATGAGCCAGGAAGCCTGCTCAGGTGACTTGAGAGGGCAAAGCTTCAAGGTGACTTTCCGTCCCTTTCTGCCCAGAAGCAGCTGCTGCTTCCATGGTTTAAAATAAACAGTCTCAGCCTTAACACATCTCAGGCTCCGTTCCTGACCTGAGAAAGCAGGTGTGGCCCCTGTCCTCCTGGAGTCTGGCAGTAAGAGGAGAGCTAAACCCGCCATTGTGAATTGTGCTGCCGACAGCCCACACCACACAGGCCATGTGCTGGAGGGGGCAAAGGAAGACGTCTCTGGAGAGCCTGTGCTGGGGCTCCAACAGGCCTGGAGGGTCAGGAAGTGGGGTGTCACCTGAGGCCTGGAAGGAGACCCAGCATAGCTAGGCAGGGAGCAGTTAGTAGGCTCATGATGGGGACAGCAAGTGCAAAGGTCCTGTGGCTGGGGGGCTGTGGCGGATTCCAGGAATGGGGGTGGGGGCAGAGAGGGTAACAGGGCCTGGTCAGATAGAGCCTCATAAGCCCCGTGGTGGGGTTTGGATCTTATAAAAGCCACAGAGAATCCTTGATGGGATTTAAGAATAGAAGGAGTGAGGCCAGGTGCATATCTAGAGAAATTCCTGGGAGGCGTGGGGGACGGAACCTGAGGCATTTAACACAGGAAGGGCCTGGTGCTGTTTGGGGGCACTGGGGAGGGAGTGTTCAGGGCGATTCTCCGGGTTGGACTCTGGGTGCCTAGGTGGGTGGAGGTGCGCAGTCATGGTGGGGGCTGGGGGACTTCTCGCTCCCAGATCCTGGTCAGCACCGCCTTGGCTAGGCTGCCTGGCGATGACGCTGCTCTGCCAGTGTTATTTTTCCCAGGGCAGTTGTTATTTTTCCCAGGGCAGTGTTATTTTTCCCAGGGCAGTTGGCTTGCACTTCCTGCCCTACTTACATGGGGGTGGAGCTGAGCATGTCCCCGGCAGTGGGGGCACCAGGGTCTGCAGGACATGGGGTTGGAATTGGTCCTTGCAACCCCAGGTCAGTGGCAAAGAGCAATAACTGCTTCCCAAAGAGCTTCTGGAGATTCCTCGAACGTCTAGAGAGCAAACCGCGGCCCAGCGGCTTCCTGTGATCGCTGCTCCCTTAGGACTTTTCCTAGCTGCTTGCGGGATTGGCCACATCCGGACTCCACCAGGGTCTTGACCGTCCCCGCGTCTCCTGTGCCTCCCAGGACTACGGCAACGGCTTCACTGAGGTCCTCTGAGCCTCCCCTGCTTTGTTAAAGCACCCCGAGGCTTTGCAACTCTGGAGGAAGAACTAAAACTCCGTGACCTCGCTTCCTGGGGCGCCCCCTCTCCGGCCTGCCCGCCACTGGCCACTTGCTATTCCTTGCCCTAGCCCGGCACATGGCCACCGCAGGGTGTCCCCAACGGGGGTCCTTCTCCTCCCCGGACAGCCCCGTGCTGTCTCTAAATTCCTCTGTTCTCTGTTCAACGTCACCTTCTCAGCAAAGCCGTCCCAGATCTCCCTTTTAGAACACCCCCCTACTCACTCTACCTGCTTCCTTGAGGACCACACAACTGCCCCGCCCTCCCCACCGGAACTCTGCCTTGTCCCCCAGGCAGCCAGGACTTGCTGGGCATTCCTGGCAGGAGACACAGCCACCCCTCATGGAATGCTTTCTGTCCTCCCCTTGTGTTCCCCACCTTCCTTTTGGCCTGCCCAACATGCCTTTCCTTCCAGGAATATTTATTTTTCCAGCCTAATCTTCCCTTCCAGGGGTGGGATAAGAGCAGGACTCTGTGGCTAATGGGATAACACACCTTAGTGGACTCCTCCCACCCCCGTGTGCTGAAGCTGAGTCCTCGTTTAGCCAAAAAGTGAAGGGGGCAGGTGTCTCAATCAGTAGAGGCTCACAAGCCAAAGTGTGAGGATGCGCCCAAGGAAAACACACATCCCAGGAGCATCTGTGACCTGCGCTTTCCAAAGAAGGTTTTGGGAACTCAGTATTTAAGGGGAAGGGAAAGTGGCAGGGGTAGGCAGTGAGGCAGATGCTGACATTCTCGTGAGACTTTGAGTAAATGTACATTTTATGTAAGATAAGGTGAACAAGTGAAGAGAAGGGGGAGAGGGGACAGCCGTGCATCTGGCTTGGGACAGGCGGAGAGGTGACTTCTGATCTTGTCCTTCTGTACCTGGGAAGATATGCTTGCAATCCATAGGCTGAACAGTGGCCTCCTAAAGATACGTCCACAACCCAGAACCTGTGGCTGTGACCTCATTTGGAAAAGGATCTTTGCAGATGTGATTGAGTAGCTTGAGATGAGACTGTGATTTGGGGCCCCAAAATTGCTAAGTTAAAAGGAGAAGTCAAGCTGGGAACTACTTGGGGCCAACCTGCCTCCCACTCTATTCAAAGTCACCCCTCTGCTCACTGAGATAAATGCAGATCTGAGTCCTCCTTTGGAGAGGCTGATCAGAAACTCAAAAGAATGCAGCCATTTTTCTCTTATCCACCTACAACCTGGAAGCGTCCTTCCCATTTGGAGTCCTCCCGCCTTTCCAGACTGAACCAATATTCATCTTGCAGATGTTGATCAATGTCTTGTGTCTCCCTAAAATCTATAAAACCAAACTGCTCTGATCACCTTGGACACATATCATCAGGACTTCCTGAGGCTGTGTCACAGGCACGCATCCTCAACCTTGGCATAATAAACCTTCTGAAGTAACTGAGACCTGTCTCAGATTTTCAGGATGATCTGGTGAACCCTAAATCCTATGGCAAGTGTTCTCATGAGAGACAGAAGAGAAGACCAACACAGAGGGAGGAGGAGGCCACACACGGAGTCGGAGGCAGGGAGTGGAGTCACGTGGCCACAGCCAAGAGACGTCTGGGACTACCAGGAGTAAGGAGAGGCGGGAAGGAGCCTGCCCTCAGAGGCTTCGGGGGAGCCAGCCCTGTCATACCTTGATTTCTGACTCCTGGCTTCCCGAGCTGTGAGAGGATGGTGGTTTTAACCATCTCTCACACCCCCTCTTGGGGTGAGTTGTTTGGGAACCCAGGGTGTGGAAGAGGAGGCCAGGCAAAGACCCCGGAAAGGGCACAGAGCGGGGGCCTCTGAGCTTCCACGAGGACATGGAGGCTGGGACTCCATCGACGGGTCCTGCGACCTCAGGTTCACTGCATCTCACTTTCCTTACCTGTAAAATGGGTGAATGGCGCCCTCTTTGGCCATTTTGAGGATTTGGTAGCCTGTTGCAAACCAAAATAAAATTCCAAGATCCCCCAACCATCTGGACTTCCTCCTTGGCCAGGGTGCTCTAAAGTTTAACCTGAAAGACTGGTTCAGGCCATGACAGGAAGTGGGGGTCGAACGTGCCTCATTGTACCTTGCCTGAACCACTCCTAAGATCTGCACTTGAGATATTTCGCAGACCCTGCACTTGATGAATCAACTGGCACCACCCAGTTCAATAAACTAGCTCATCTGATCTTGTGGTCCCCACCCAGGAACTGACTCAGCACAACAAGACAGGCTCCGCTCCCGATGACTTCACCCCTGACCAGTCAGCACTCCTGGCTCACTGGCTTCCCCCAACTCACCGAGTTATCCTTAAAAACTCTTGTCCCTGAATGCTCAGGGAGACTGATCTGAGTAATAAAACTCTGGTTTCCCACACAGCCGGCCCTGCATGAAATACTCTTTCTCTTGTAATTCCCCTGTCTTGATGAATCAGCTCTGTGTAGGCAGCAGGCAAGGTGAACCCCTTGGGCGGTTACACTGAAAGCCCCTACTTCCTCACCTGTGAAATGGGCTTGTGCCTTTTCTTGGGCTGAGATGGCCAATGAGGTGGCGTTGAGGCTAGTGTCTGGCCCAGGGCCTAGCAGAGCCTGCAGACTCTCAGAGCAGGGGAGTCTCATTCCCACGAGATCAGGAGGAGGACAAGGAAAAGCAGGGACTCTCTCTGGGGGCAGCGGGACCTGCCCTGTGAGCTTCCTTGTCCTCTAGCTGCATGGCCCCTGGAGGTGCCTAGGACATGCCATGGTTTAGACAGGCTCCCTAGAGGCAGCTGCATGCCTGGTGCTGCAGACACGTTAGGCCCCACACATGGAGATGGGGGCAGAGGGTGCATCTGGACATACACCCTGGGGCTGTCTGGGGTGGGCCCAACAAGGCTTGGTGTTTGTCTTCTGTCTCCCACAGGCAGTGGTTGCTGGGGTCGGCCACTGCCTTAGAGCAGATTGTTACACGCTCAGGAATGTCTTGTGCGGGCTGATGCTATGCATCAACTCACTGGGGCTTGGGGGTGCCCAGGTAGCTGCTGGTGCAACATTATTTCTGGGTGCCTAAGAGGTGTTTCTGGAAGGGATTAGCATTAGAATGAGGAAACTGAGGAAAGAAGATGGTCCTCCCCAGTGTAGGCAGCATCATCCCATCTACTACGGGTGCAGATGGAACAAGGCAACGGAGGAGGGAGGCAGTGGTTCTCTGCCTCCCAGAGCTGAGACGTACACACCTCCTGCCCGCGGTCCTTGGCACCTGGTGCTCCCAGTTCTCAGGCTGTGGGACTTGATTGAGTCATACAACCTGCTTTCCTGGGTCTGCAGGTTGCAGACAGCAGATTGTGGGGCTTCTTGGTCTCCATAACTGCAGGAACAAATTCCCATAAAAAAATCTGTCTCTTCTCTCCTCTCTCCTCTCTCCGCTCTCCTCTCTCCTCTCTCCTCTCCTCTCTCCTCTCTCGTATTGGTTCCGTTTCTCTGGAGACCCCTGACTCAGACCTCTGGGGAGGCAGTTGTGTCATGGTTGGAAGCTTGAAGTCGACCAGGATGAGAGTGTTTACACCACGAAAATTGGCAGGAATTACAGAGCAGGGCCATCCACAATTCCTGTCCTTACCAGCCCCCACACCGCGCAGGGAGGAGATGCAGGTGACTCACCTGTGCCCAGCACCTTCTTTTCCTCCCAAGAGAAACTGCTTCCCCTCTCAGAAGTCCGCATTACACCTGCTCTTTTCCGATGCGCTGCCATCCAGCGGATGCATCTTGCGCACTGCTGACTGACGGGCCCAGGGAGTGGTCGCATCTCCCGCGTCCCCGGTGTGTTGGGGAGCTTGGTAGCTTCTGCTAATACATGAGCAGCTTGTACCTCCTTTTTCCCATGACAGTGCCATAGGGTGGCTGCCTGAACCCCACAGCTGGCAGGCATCAGGGCTGGACAGGAGAAGGCAGAACCCATGACCTACTGGCTCTCTGTCCTGCCCCCAGAGCCCAAACACAGTGTTTGCTGAGTGAGAAAACACGCAGGGCTGAATGAAAGCACCTTGCAGGCCCTTCCTGCCTAAGCTTCTTTGCTTCTGGGCCTGCTGCCTTCCAGGAAGTGTCCCCAGACACTCTTTCCTGGAACCTGGAGGACACAGCCTCTCACTGAAGAGCTCCTGGTTCTGGAATCGGCACCACCCAGAAGGTGGCAGGATTCTGGGCCCGTCGGCAGCAGCAGTCTTGCTCTGGGATGGTTCGCCTTGGGAGGCAGAAAGCCCGTGGCCACCTCTGCATGTGGCGGTGGGAGGCCGGGGTCAGGGAGGTGCATGGAGTTTTCAGATCACAGCCTAGCCCTTGTCAGTGGCTGCCCCGGAACCTGACAGTGGCCTTAGCTCCCGTGAGCAGTGAGCCAGGGGCTCTGCAGCCTCCCTGCTGTGACCTCCTCCTTCGCCTCCCTTGTCCCTTCCCTACCTGCTGCCAACACTTTGCTGTGACAACGATAAAGAAGCCAAGTTGGGACACCCTGCAGGGGGGCTGAGGCCGGGAGTGTAGGCCCAGGGTCTAGGAGTGGGCTCTATCTGCCCTGTTCCTGTTCCTGGGCTGAGCGTGGCTGGACACCCCCCCCACCCTAACCACACTGCATGCTTCTCTCTTTGCCAGCTGCCTTCACTGGGGACCCTGGTTGGTGGTTTCAGCCTTTTGGCCTGAGCTTTCTAGGAGTTAGCATGAGTTTGGCCCCGTTTCCCGCTCTGTCTCCTGCATTCCCTTCCACCTTCTGCCTTCCACCATGGGATGACCCTTCACCAGACGCCAGGGCCACGCCCTTAGACTTCGCAGCCTCTGGAACCAAATACACTTCTGCTCTTTATAAGTCATTCAGGCTGCAGTATTCTGCTATAGCTGCAGAAAATGGACGAAGACAGCATGCCTGTTTGAAGAAATTAACTTCCCCATTATTGCCCGATTTATTTGGAGGAATGACATGTTCCCAAGTCTAATGCCACCTTCCCTGCTGACTAGCATGGGAAAAACATTTCTTTTTCTATTCCTATTTTTCATGGCAAGGGGAAGAACCCTGCCATTCTGTGAAGGCACGTTCCAGAGATTTCTACAGTAGGGAAATTGCATGCCTTAAGTTTTGCCGGTAAATTGGGTTAACCTCCTTTCAAGGTACAGCCTCTCATTCCTAATAAGCAAGTGAGTCAGTGAGAACTGTGGGCTGTGGGCCTGGGTCTTCTATTTTCATAGAGTGAGTTGTATTTTGAGCTGGACTGGCAGAGACTGGGAGCTGCTCCCTCGTTGCCTGGCCCCCCTTCTTTCTTTCTGACAGAATCCTGATTTTATGCTGCCCCACTGTCAGCCTGGAAAGCAGAAACCCATCCAGGAATTTCAAGCAGGTGGGATTTAGTCCAGTGCAGTGGTCAGAGCATTTGGAAGGGCTGCAGAGTGAGAGGAAACGCAAGGAATGCTCCAACATCAGAGGCTGCTGAGGCAGCAGGGCTGACCCCGAGTCTGGGCCTGCTGGTGGAGATGCTGTCAGGCCCAGTTCAGGGTCCACCGAAAAGCTGCTACCTTGGCCAGTAGCAGCCACTTTCAAGGACATCGCTGCTGCCATTGCAGGTGTGTAGAGACATCGTGAAGAACTGGAAAGAGCAGGAGAGTTCCCCTGTCTCCTTCCCCGTCCTACTGCAGGACCCTAAGCGGAGGCCAGCTGGTCTGGGAGGCTGAGGGATGCACAGGTTCTGATCATTCATGGCAGGAATGAGGCAGAGAGCAAAGCAGCAAGTGACCAGCCCAGTGGTGATGCGCTCACTTAAGAGACTGTGTCCTCATCTTCCCTGGTCACCCAGGATGGTCAAAGAGATGTAACGGGAGTCACTGAATATGGCTACTGGGAAATCTTCAAAGGATCACAGTCTATTTGTTTTTGTTTGTTTGTTTGTTTGAGACTGAGTCTCACTCTGTTGCCCAGGCTGGAGTGCAGTGGCATGATCTCGGCTCACTGCAACCTCCCCCTGCTGGGTTCAAGCGATTCTCGTGCCTCCGCCTCCCAAGTATCTGGGATTACAGGCATGCATCACAACACCCAGCTAATTTCTGTATTTCTAGTAGAGATGGGGTTTGGCTATTTTGGCCAGGCTGGTCTCAAACTCCTGGCCTCAGTTGGTCTGCCTGCCTTGGCCTCCCAAAGTGCTGGGATTACAAGCCACTGGGATTATGAGCCACTGTGCCCAGCCATTGACAGGTTTTTTGTATATATCCTTTCCTTCTGCCTTCCCTTTCTTTCTGCTTTCTGCCTGGAACTTGGAATGTGATGGCTGGAGCTCCAGCAGCCGTATTGTGGCAGGAGGTGACTTTGAAGATGTAAGAGACTCTTTAAGGATAGTGGAACAGAAGGATGGAGCCTGAGTCTCTGATGACCATGGAGCTGCCTACTGGTCCTGGATTTCTTCCCTCTGGACTCCCATATGCAACAGACAAAACCTCTATCTTATTTGGGTTTTCTCTTCATAGGCAGCAGAGCCAAATCCTGATTGGTGTGTTGATTTTAGCTGTCACCTTACAGGACTGACATGCAAGTACCCCCTGCATAAGATGGGGGTAAGAAATGTCTATCAGTCTGTTGGAAGGACTGCACCATGGGTGGCCAACCATGGCCTAGGACCTGACAAGAATGCCAGTTGCCCTGGGAAGGGAGTGGGAGTGTGCAGCCTGGGAAGCTGTCTATTTCCTGATTGGGAATGAAGAATGAGATTTTTGTTGTGGCTTCTGGGCTCACACTAATCACTGTGAATTAGTGTTGGGGTTTCCAAGGAAGCAGCTCAGGCCTGGGATGGGGCATGGTGGTGTTAAGACAGTCCCTGGTCCCCAGAGTTCAGTGTGGTGGCCCACATGAGTTGGTGATTGCAATGCAGTAGGAGAAGGGACAGTGAAGGCTGTGGGTTTACTCCTGCTTGCACCCCCAGCTGGCTGGACCACAGGGCCCCTTTCCTGGGGGTGTGGCTCTAATCGGCTGTACTTCTTTCCAAATGCTTCCCAGCCTCCTCCAGCATCTTCGCTGCTTTATCTCAGCTGCCCATGACTTAAGTCCCTCTCATGCCCGCAACTCTCCTGGAGTTCTCTCCCTGCCAAGGGCATCCCCATCCTCCCGACTGTCCAACTCAAACCCTCAGAGGCTTCTGTGGCTTCTGTTGCTCCGTCCACTTGCTTCTCAGTCCAGCTGCTGGTCCTGTCCTTGTTCTTGGACATCAGCCTTTGCTTAGATACCTCCAGGAATGGGGAACTCACTTACTGGTAAAATAATTCATTCCTTCATTCTAATAGCCTTAAATTTCTTCCTCTTAACCTCAGGTCTTTGTGCATGCCATTCCCTCAGCTGGAGTGCTCTCCCAACTCCACCCCAGCCTCCGCTCACCACTGCCTCTGACTCTCCACCAGGCCTCACCTCTAGGGAACCATTGCAGACCCTTCCTCAATCTGGGGCACGTGCTCCCGCTGGGTCCTGACAGCCTCAGGCCTGTGAGCAGTAAGGTCTCTCTGGGCATGGTGCCTTTAAATGACCCAAGGAGGGGCCTTCTTACCCTCCTGCCTGGTGCCAGGTATGCAGGGACTCCAGGTGATAATTGGAATTTTGGCAGGTGCTGCTAGGCTGCTGGTCAAGGAGCTTGCCTGGCCTCTGTTGCCTCACACATGCCAGCATCGCTGCTGTGGGTAACCTGAGGCTGGGGACTGTGCTGCATCTGCTTCTATGCCCCCAGGCCCAGCAGGTGCCAGCCCAGAGCTGATGCTCATCAGTACATGTCTGTTGAGTGAATGCAAGGATGACCCTGGTCCTCGTCCTAATAACTCACCTGTGGCCTCCATAGTTCTCTTCCAGCACGGGCTCTGCTTCCCACATGTAAAAGGGGCATGTGCCATCTCCCAGGGTGGTTGTGAGTCCTAAATGAGAAAATAAACAGCCTGTGGGGCCTCAGTTTCCCCACCTGTAAAACAAGCGATGGCATCTGCCATCTCCAAGTGCACATGAGCTATAGCATCAAGAATTGCAGGGCTGGGCCTGGACTAGATTCTGGAGCTGCAGGGCCAGGGGTGAGCCCCAAAGGCCAGAGCCCCAGGCTAGGCTGCCCATGCAGCCAGAGCTGCTACCTCAGCGTTGGTGCCCAGCACAGACCAGGTGTTTCCCGCATCAGCCGCCCCACCCGGGAGGTCTCCAGCTCTTGAAAGGTGGGAGGAGAGCTCTGGGGACCTTGCCAGGCAGCCAGCGTGGTCTTGGGGCTGCAGGTGGCTAGAAGGGAGGGTACAGGATAGCGTCTTCATCAGCGGATCCCAGGGGCCAGGTTCCTTGGAACTGTATCCCCTCTGATCCTGGCTCCTGGCCCTGGAGCTCTGGCAGGCTGGCTAGGCCAATGGCAATGGCAGGAGCTTTCCCTGTTCCTGATGTGGCTGTGAAGGAGAGGGGCAGCCAGAGAGAAATACTGAGAGTTCTCTTTTTTTTTGAGATGGAATCTCACTCTGTCACCCAGGCTGGAGTATATTGCCATCTCAGCTCACTGTAACCTTCACCTCCCGGGTTCAAGTGATTCCGCTGCCTCAGCCTCCTGAGTAGCGGAGATTATAGGTACCCACCACCACACCTGGCTAATTGTTCTATTTTTAGTAGAGACAGGGTTTCCCCCTGTTTGCCAGGCTGGTCTCAAACTCCTGACCTCAGGTGATCCGCCTGCCTCAGCCTCCCTAAGTACTGGGATTACAGGTGTGAGCCACTGGGCCCGGCTGGCAGTTCTGACTAGTTCTACAAATAATGACTAGAGGATTAAAAGCCTGGGCAAGTGCTCAAAGTGCCATTAGGAGGGCAAGCTCAGGATGCCACCTGGCAGGGAGCGAGGGCTGCAAGAGCGAGCCATGACTGTGACAGGAGGAATTCCGAGATGGCCCCAAGATCCCGCCCCCTAGCGTACTGCCCAGTAGAATCCCCTCGGGGGATGTGGGCCGCCGTGAATCTGCTGGGATTTGGCGCCTGTGATTAGGTTATCTCCTGGTACTTTGGACTTTAAGAACGGGGGATTATCCTGGGTGGGCCTGGCTAATCATCAGAGCCTTCAAACCAATGGGGCTCCTCCAGGAGGGAGGGAATTTACAGGAGAGACTGTTTTTGCTGCTCTGAAGATGGGGCTGCCCCTGGCAGGGACCTAGGTGGGAATTCTAGCTGCCGAGAACAAGCCCTGCCAACAACCCTGGGAAACCAAATTCCACCGAACCTGAGAGCTTGGAGGAGGCCCCCACGTTTCAGATAAGAACACAACCCAGCGGACACCATCACTGCAGCCTCTCGAGATGCTAAGCAGAGGACCTAACTGAGCCCTGCCCGGATTTTGCCCTGCAGAAATGAATACGTGGATGTGGGGTGGGTGAAGGTGATCATTCCTTACACAGCATAGGAAACTAACACCTAAGTAAAAGGGGTGCCTCTGACTCCTTCCTCTGGCCTTCCACGTCCTCGGTGGCACCCTGGTGTCCCTTGCTGTCTGGTGCTATCTGCTTTCGTGCGAGGCCTTCCCCTGCTCCTTGTGCCCATCCGTAAAGCCCCATGCATCCTGCGAGGCTGTGTTCGACCAGGCTTGGAGGAGCCTTCCCCGACCCCAGCAACCCCCAGGGCACTGCCAATTCCTGGGCCAGCCTCACTTCAGCACAGGCTCTGCCTCTACAATGTGTGTTGAATGAATGGATTTTTAACTACAGTTGACCCTTGAACACCACAGGTTGAACAGTGTGGGTCCACTTATACATGGATTTCCGCCTACCTCTGCCACCCCTGAGCCAGCAAGATCAGCCCTCTTCCTCTTCCTCCTCAGCCTGCTCACGGTGACGATGATGAGGACGAAGACCTTCATGATAGCCCACTTCCACAGTGAATGCATCTCTTCTTCCTTATGATTTTCTTAATGTTTTTGCTAAGGCTAGATTGTCAGATTCTTCCTTCATTGTTAGAATACAGTATATATTTGTGTTCAGGGACTGTTGATGTTATTGGTAAGGCTTCTGGCCTACCGTAGGCTCTTAGTTAAGTTTTGGGGGTGTCAGTCAGGCACACTGGCTCACGCCTGTAATCCCAGCACTTTGGGAGGCCAAGACAGACAGATCACCTAAGGTCAGGAGTTCAAGACCAGCCTGACCAACATGGCAAAACCCCGTCTCTACTAAAAATACAAAAATTAGCTGGGCATGGTGGTGTGCACCAATACTCCCAGCCACTCGGGAGGGAGGCAGGAGAATCACTTGAACGTGGGAGGCTGAGGTTGCAGTGAGCTGAGATTGGGCCAATGAACTTCAACCTGGGCAACAGAGTAAGACTGTCTCAAAAACAAAAACAAAAACAAACCACACACACACACACACACACAGACACACACACAGACAAAGTTTTGGGGGAGTCAAAAGTCATACACAGATTTTTGGCTGCCCAGGAGGTTGGTGCCCCTAACCCCACATTATTCAAGGGGCAACTGTAATTCCTAAGGATTGCTCTGGTGCTTGGAGGCCCTGGGCTCCCCCAGGGCAGGCCTGCACCCAGGAGGGAGGCTGCTGGGAGTGGCCACCTGGGACTGCCTCCCTGCTCTCCAGTGTCCCTTGGCAAGGGGAGGCTGGCAGGGCCTGACGTGGGCAATCCAGCCCTGTCACCAGCCTGCAGAGGAAATCATTTCAAGCTGTTCTTCAAGACTGAAAACACCTAAGAGGGCTGATGTGTATTTTTCCATGAATTCTCTGGGGGTAACTAAACAGAAAATTGTTTTGAAAATAGCATTTTTATTTTAAAACATGGCATAGGGATATCATAAAGAAGGGATATCAAAGAAGTAAAAAGAAATACACGGAAAATTAGAGGAAAAAGAGATCGATGGAGGCCCATGACCAGAGAGATGGACGCTGGTCTTTTGATGAACATGATTTCAGGGTCTTCTCTGGGCACATGAAGGTCACCCCCCTTTACACACACACACCCCTCCACATCCCAAGCCCTCCCGTGCACACCCAGATGTGGACGCATAGTGAGATCATATATGCCATGTATGATCTCCTGTGTTATTTTTTAAATCAACTCCATAAGCCTAGGCAGATTCCTGTACCCATGAATATGGAACTGGCTCGCGGATCTCACAGCTCCTGGTGTTTCCTTGGCAGGGAATCCACTCTCCAGGTGTGTGTTACATAAACACTGCCGACCTCTGCACATCCAAAGCATTGGACTCTTATGCTAGGCTCTTCGGCATTAAATGCCTGGACGAACAGCTGTCAGACTTTACAGGCACTCAATAAATGATTGCGGAATGGATTTAAAATTGTCTGTGCATAAGGATAAGCCTGTTTTTAGTATCAATGCCCAGACTGCCCCTCCCTGCCGGCAGGGCGAGTGAAAAACCTGTGTCCATTTTCCCCATCACCATCGGGAGGCAATTTTTACCAACCTCATGGTGAAGAGCTCCATCTCTTCTTTCCCTATCTTTAAGGACTAGGACATTGAGACCACTTTTTTTTTTTTGAGACAGTTTTACTTTTGTCACCAGGCTGAAATGCAGTGGCGCGATCTCATCTCACTGCAACCTCTGCCTCCTGGGTTCAAGCTATTCTCCTGCCTCAGCCTCCCGAGGAGCTGGGATTACAGGCATGCGCCACCACGCCCGGCTAATTCTGTATTTTTTAGTAGAGAAGGGGTTTCACCATGGTAGTCAGGCTGGTCTCAAACTCCTGACCTCACATGATCCGCCCGCCTCGGCCTCCCAAAGTGCTGGGATTACAGACGTGAGCCACCCCGCCTGTCCGGGACCACTTTTCACACAGTTTTGCTATGGCCCATCTGTATACAGTATTTACGTTTTTTTGTTTTGTTTTGTTTCTGGTGAATTTCCTGTTCATTTACTTTGTCAGTTTTCTGTTGGGTATTTTTTCCCTCTTATAAAAACAAACAAACCCGGAGAGTTCTTGTGTGACTGGTCCCGAGGCCTGGAGGTGGGGAGGGGCCTGAGCACTTTGTGCAGAAAGTCTGAAGGCAGTGTGACCTGAGCATCCAACTAGGGAACCCTTGTGGCTCCTCACTGTGGTGGGAGGCTCGGCCAGCGGGTCCTGTGGAGAAGTGGAAAGTGGGTTCTGGGAGGGAATTTTTAGTGAAAAGAAGAAGGTTCTCAGAGTGCCAACCCTTCATGGCACGTGGAAAGAGAGGTTACTTACCCCAAAGGCAACATGATCACAAGGCAGCCAAAGCGGGCGGGGGCCATTGGCAGCCTCAGTTTTCTCATCTGTGAAGTGGGTGCTGTGAGCCTCCTTCCCTGCCACATCCGGGCTCGGGCCCTTGGTGTCTTCTCCTTGGGACAAGTGAGGCAGCCCTTCCCCAGCTCTGGGACCCCTGTGCCCCTCCCACACACCCTCCGCTCAGCACAGGACCCTTTAAAGCATCTGCCCCCGCGGACCCGCTGCTTTGGGAATCCAGCTCCAACAAGAGGCTTCCGGCTGCCCCCAGCCCACCACGGCAGTGTTTGGCACCCATGCCGCTGCCTCTGCCAGGATCACTCTTCCAGCCTGCTCCCAGCTCCCACCATGGCCCACAGCTCTTGGCACAGGCGCCACCCATTGAAAGCTTGCCCTGATGCTCAAGGCTGGGCTGGGGGCCTCCCATCTGCCCCTCCTGATCCCTCACCTCCCTGTGCCCGGGTCTGTCTCTCTGTCCACCCCAGAGGCCACCCCTCCTTGATCATTGCTGTGAGCCAGCACCTGCCTGAGGACCCTGGGAGCTGGCTCAGGTGTGCTTGGGGGGCGGTGCGGGGGCACTGATTAAGCAGGGCATGTTCGGTGCCACCTACCTGTTAGCTCGCCCACCCCTGGCTTGGCACAGAATTTGGCTGGCTCCCCCACTGAGAGGTGGCAGTGATGAAGAATGGCCCAGGGACAGTGCTGGGACTCGTGGAAGGGCAGTGAGGGTCAGCTGGGCTCTCTGCTTCCCGGCCTTCCACGAAGTCACGGGTCGCCTTCTCTACCTTAGCCTCAGTTGTGCCCCAAGGAAGGGGATGAAGTTTCCCATTGTTCCACGTTTCCGGGGTGGGAGTTGGGATCTGGGGGCAGTGGAAAGGCGGGGCGCCACGCCGGGGAGGTGTTGTTAGAATGGCCATGGTGGCAGCTGCTGTACACTCTTGCCCTCCCCCAGCCCCACCCAGGCCTGTCTTGTCCCTGACTCACCCAGGCTTGTCCGGGAAGCCCGGCCAGAGCCACCATGCAGAATTCAATCATCCTGAGTGTGGAGCCAGGCCCAGCCCTGACTGGCCGCAGCTCGGCCCCCATTTCCCTGGCCAGCACCAAGCCACAGGGCGGATGAGAATCTGTGGCATCTTGGCATACGTTTGTTGTTCCAGAGTCGGGCTGTGCCGGGGGGGTGTGCTGCTTCCCCCATTTTGCAGACAGGGACGCTGAGGCTCAGTGAGGGTGAGGGCTTACCCAGGTTACAGAGCCTGCCCAAAGCTGGGTCTTCTGGCCCCAAGTCGGGAGCACGCTGCACGCCTCATGCCGTGGGTCAGTCCTTGAAGCTCTCCGTGAAGGTGTACATTGCACCCCTCGTCGACCGGCAGACAGCCAGGCCTCAGGGATGAGATCCTGGAAAGGTGAGTTTGGGTGGGAAGAGAGGAAGGAGAAACTGATGTAGTTCAGGGAGATCTCTGGTGGCGTGGATGGCAGGGCCCCCGGAAATGCCCGTTCAGCCTCAGCAGGAAGGGGTGCCGACCGACCACAGGATCACCCAAATTAGAGACCCGCACTCTGTCTCTCCCAGGCTGTAAGTTCCCGCAGCAGGGCCCTGGGCGAGGCAGTCACCATCCTGCATGTTTTGGGGCAGCAAATTTCCCTGGCACCTGCTCACTTCCTGGGATCGAGGGAGGACCAAGGCACAGACCCCAGCCTCGAGGAGCGTGAGAGGAGACAGGCAGGCAAACAGGCACCCAGTGAGGGGCAGTGGTGATGCTGAGGAGCTGTGCCTTCAGCTCACTCTGATGGGCATTAGGAGGGTCAGTCTTAGCTGTCAGCTTGGTCAGGCGATGAGCCCAGGTATCCAGTGGAACATGAACCCAGGTGTTGCTCTGAAGGTATTTGTGTGTGTGATTAAATCCCATAATCAGCTGCCTTTAAAGGAAATTGTCCTAGATCACCCGGGTGGGCCTGATGCAGCCAGTTGAAAGGCCTAAGAGTAGAATCAATCCTGGGGGCAGCAGCTGCAGCCCATCTGAACTTCCAGCCAGCCTCGCTGATGACCTGCCCCATAGACTTCAGACTCGCCTAACTGGCTCTGTGATCCTCTAAGCCAATTCCTTGCAATAAATCCCTTATGATAAACCTCCCACTGGCTCTGCTTCTCTGGTTGAACCCTGACTGATACCATTGTCATAATCCAGCTGTGAGAACTAGGCTTTTTCAACTATTCTTTCATTCCACAATTATTTGTTGAGCACCTACTATGTGCAGTCTCTGGAAAGGCTCAGAGTCTAGCAGAGACCCCAAAGTTCAAACCCTTATCCCTGCCTCTAAAGTGGGAGGCCCATGATTAAACAAGCCCAGACAGAGGTCAAGGGTGGACCAGGTGCCATTGCATTGTATTTGAGGAGGTGAGGTCGTCTCTAGCCTTATCTAGGGAGGCTCTCCAAGGGCACAGGTGTCAGACAGGCGGGAGTTATTCAGGCAGGCCCTCCCCAAACCCTTTCACCCTTTCACTCTCTCTGAGCCTCAGCACTCCTCCCCACCATCTGAATAGATGGCACCTGAGCCATGCTTGGTAGATGGTTAGTTTCTGTCTGTGCTAGGGGCTGAGAGGTGGCCTCCCTCCCTCGCTCCCATAGACAAGCATCCATTCCTGACCTGGGTTTGGCTTTGTGGCATCAGTTGGAGGACAATCAACAGCAAAGCCTTAATTCTGGAAACGGATCTGGTTTGGGGTCTTGTCTTTCCTACTGGCCTGCTGGCTGCAGGGCCATGTGGGGCCTCAAAACCGTCAGCAGCTTAAGGCAGGCCATTCGTACACCCCTCCTCCATGCCTCAGGGTCCCCAGACTTGGCCTTGCAGAGGCCACAGCTAGGGGGAGGGTCAGGGCCTGGACAGTGTTGTGTTGGTAAATGTTGAATAACCAGCCCCGCAGGACAGAAGCCTTGGTTTGAAATGTTTGTCAGTTCCACAGTGTGAATACTTCCACCGCAGCCCATGTCCAGTTACCAACACGGGGTACTGTGCATGGAGCTGGAGAGAGGTAAGTACAATCGCTTCTCCACCGGGCCCGGGCTTCTCTCAGGTTCGAGGCTGGAGGTGAGTGAGCTACCCCTGGGAAGGGGCTGGGCTGCCGGGGAAGGAGCTGTCTGGGGGCGAAGAGGGGCCCACTGAGCCCAGGACTCTGCAGCCAGCCTGGCTTGCTGGCACAGCCGGGAAGATTTCCCTAAGACTCACCACTCTGTGTGGGGCTCTCAGTATATGTTTATTGAGTGATGCATGATGGATGTTAAGACAATGAATCAAATCTTGCTCTGACCTCTGAGTCAGTCTGTTTGGTGTGAAAGAACCAGCTTTTCTGCTCTGTTTGCTGGAAGCATCTGAACCCCTCCTGGGGCCTCCTGCTCTCACCCTCCTCCCCTTCTCTGGGACAGTCCTCAGGAAAGGCCTCTGGGCTTGGCGTTTCACACAGCCTCCTTCCCACCTAACCTCAGGCGTTCTTGCAACAGCCCGTGGAGGTAAACAGCCGTGTCTCTCAGTTCCACCAGTGGCCACAGGCAGGGCCTTGGGTGAGGTTTTCATCCTCCCTAGGCATTGGTTTCCTCTCTTCCAAAATAGAGGTAGTAACAATATCTACTGCATAGGCTTGGCGAGAGGACTGCATGGGGTAATACAGGAAAGTGCCTAGGCTGGGCGCGGTGGCTCACGCCTGTAATCCCAGCACTTGGGAGGCCGAGGCGGGCGGATCACGAGGTCAGGAGTTCGAGACCAGCTTGGCCAACATGACGAAACCCCGTCTCTCCTAAAAATACAAAAATTAGCCAGGCATAGGGGCAGTCGCCTGTAATCCCAGCTACTTGGGAGGCTAAGGCAGGAGAATTGCTTGAACTTGGGAGGCGGAGCTTGCAGTGAGCTGAGATTGCGCCACTGCACTCAGCCTGGGTGACAGAGAAAAAAAAAAAAAAAAAAAAGCTCCTAACATGGGGCTTGGGACACGGTGAGGACAATTAAATGTGCATATCGCCCTCATTGTTATTGCATATCATCATCACCACCAGCACCAGCAGCACCTTCGTGACCACCATCAGCACTACCAGCACCACCACCAATATCAGCACCGCCACCCTCACCATTGTTGCTATCATCCTCGAAAACCAAGAAGTATCTGAGACAAGTCTCAATCAATTTAGAATTTTATTTTGCCAGGGTTAAGGACATGCTCAGAAGAAAAGAACACAGATTCACAAAAACAGTGGGCGGTCTGTGCCATTCTCCAAAAATAATTTTGAGGGCTTCAATATTTAAAAGGGAGAAGCAGGCTGGAGGGGAAAAAGGGAGGGTGTGGTTGCATTAGTGAATCCTTATGTTGCAAGAGAAAGGGAGCAGGTATGGAAATAGTCAATTAGGTATTTGTCTTGTGCTCATAGAGTTGCTCTCTGTGTAAATAACTTTTTATCTGTAGCTCTCTATCTGCTTAGGAACAAGAGGAAAGGCAGCCTCTTGCACGGTGGAGCTTTCAGACTAATGTTCTTCCAGTTGACAGAATGAATTGTGCTCCAAGATTTTATTTTCCTTTCACTTTTCTCCTCCCACCCCCATTAAAAAAAATCTTTCAAAGAAAGCATCTTAGAAGAAAACTGAGTCTGTGGTCTTGGGTTTTGTCTGAGGTCTCTTGTGGCTAGGATGGTTTATTCCGAGATGGCTTAGGTCCCAGGTGGTTAGGAAAGCTGACTTTTAGTAGTTTGTGTAGTCTCGAGTCTCACAAAGAAAAATACGGGAGGAAAAGAGAAAAACAATGGGAGGAATAACAACAAAAAGGAAAACAATCCTGGAAAACTGACATAGGCCATGCCATACGCCTCTGAAGTCCATATGTCAGTCAGTATGCAGGGATAAAAGTAGCTTAGGTATTAATATATAAATAGGTTGCTGTTATTTTCTTCCAATGTTTGTCTAGCTTCAGTTCACAGGGCTTAAAGGCACAGCTTTAATTTTTTGTCATTCTAAATCAGGAAAAAATGGAAAGGAAAACAATGAAAAGAAATAAAAAAATTGAAAATATTATTCTGGAGACTTGTAGCCAGGAAAAGTTTTAGGATTCAGTCCAAATTGTAGAAAAATAATAAAAATTGAAAAATCCTGGACAAGGCTACAATCCAATAACAAGTCTACTATAGTTTTTCTTGAAACATAATTTTTCTCTTTCCAATTCCCCAATTTTGTTAGAGACAAAATCATAGTAGGACCAATTTATTTGTAAAATTACGTTTTAGTTTTATTATACTTAGCTTGATTATTTGCATAAAGTGCAGCAAGAATTATCTGCCGTATAGGCTTTAAAAAATTTTTGCTTGGCTGGAAACTTTTTCATAAGGAATCTAAGATTAGACCTTTCCAAAAGGCTTGAGCCCAGCCAAGGATTTATCTGTGCCTGCTGATACCTGTATGAATTGGGTGACTTCCTCTCTTTTCAAGGTCCCAAGAAAACGATCCTGGGCCTGTCAGAAAGTGACATTCTTACCCACCACAGGTCAGGACCCTGTAAAGGACAAGGTATGAGGCCAGTTTTTCCAAGGGGCTTTTATTGGCTCTGTAGGTCAGCTTCATTTTCTCAAGGCAATCTGAAGATGCCATTCTAAGCAAAGCCTTGATAAAATAACCAGTGTCTCCAATTGTGTCCTGCTATAAGATAAATTCTGATTGAACCTATGCAAATAACTATATTGCCATAGATTAAGAATACCGACAGATAGTTTTCAAATTTCGGAGAAATTAAGTAGAGAAAAAGGAATTATGTTTTAAATTTTGCTCATAAAAGTTTACCTTAATTGTTTAAAGGTGTAAATAGCTTAAAAGAAGAAAAACAAAACAAAAATAATCAAATGTTTTAAACAAAGAGTCATAAAAGATTATTTCAGTCCAGGCACAGTGGCTCACATCTGTAATCCAAGCATTTTGAGAGGCCGAGGCAGGCGGATCACCTGAGGTTGAGAGTGCCAGAACAGCCTGACCAACATGGTGAAACCACTCTAATAAGAATAAAAAAAAAAAAAAGAAAAAAAATTAGCTGGGTGTGGTGGCAGGTGCCTTTAATCCCAGCTACTTTGGAGGCTGAGGCAGAAGAATCACTTGAACCCAGGAGGTTGCAGTGAGCCACTGTGCCACTGAACTTCTGCCTGGGTGACAGAGTGAGATTCAGTGTAAAAAAAAATAAATAAAAGATTATTTCAGGCCAGGCATGGTGGCTCATGCCAGTAATTCCAGCACTTTGGGAGGCTGAGGCGGGCGGATCGTAAGGTCAGGAGTTCAAGACCAGCCTGGCCAACATAGTGAAACCCCACCTGTACTAAAAGTACAAAAATTAGCCGGGTCTGGTGGCACACGCCTGTAATCCCAGCTACTCGGGAGGCTGAGGCAGAAGAACTGCTTGAACCTGGGAGGCGGAGGTTGCAGTGAGCCAAGACCGCACCACTGCACTCCAGCCTGGGCAACAGAGTGAGACTCCATCTCAAAAAAAAAAAAAAAAAGGATTATTTCAATCTACTGTTAGTTCAGTCCATGCAATTAACTCCTGTTCTGCTCGGTATTGGGTCAGGAAACCTCATGAATACATCAGCTCTCCATGAGAACCCTGGAAGTTTTTCTCTCTATTCCAATGGCACAATCTTTAAAGTTATCAGAGAACCTCTCAGAATTCTATAGCTGATTATAAACCACGCTACGAAAGGATTAAAGTAAAACAATTGTGGATGTCAAAAGTGTTAGAACAGCCATAGTTAAAGACACAATTGACAAGGAAATTTGGTTATTTCTGTGGCATACAACAATTTAACATAATAATCATAATAGCTACTGATAACATATATTAAGATATACCAGAATCACAGGAATCTGGTACAATTTTGGAACACATACTAATAACACATATATATGTATATATAATCCAAAGAAAGTTAAATACCATTTCATACTCAACAATGCTTCCTGTATGATTTTAACATACCAAATCAGCTGAATATGTCCCTTTTGAACTTCAGCACCTAATATCAAAATAATTAATGAGACCACAAAGACTGAACTAATCATTTAATTCTGGAAAGCTTGTCAAACAGCAAAGGTTTAAAACTCTTGATAACACAAAACAGGGTCACAGGTCATTGTATCATTCATTTATTTAGATATAGTGCTGACTCAAATATTTTTTTTTTAAACAGGCAAAAACTTTTACTCTTTGAGAGGAGCCTTACTTTCCCAAACAATACAACCTGATGAAGACAGCATGAGGTCAATTAAATATGTCTCTCTCTTTCTCTCCTGGCCCCCCCACCCCCTTTTTTTGTTTGTTTGTTTGTTTTATTTTTTATTATTTTTCTCAAAGGACAGTTACACAGAAATCTGGTTCAGAAGAGAGAAAAACAAATTTTACCTCTACATGAATATATCACTTATCCTGCCAAATTTAATCAAATAAACAAATCTTTTATTTATTTTCTCCATAAGATATAATTTCTATAAATCTTTTTTTTATATCTTTCTTTTTTGAGATGGAGTCTCGCTCTGTCATCCAGGCTGGAGTGCAGTGGTGCGATCTCAGCTCACTGCAAGCTCCACCTCCCGGGTTCACGCCATTCTCCTGCCTCAGCCTCCCAAGTAGCTGGGACTGCAGGCACCCACCACCACGCCCAGCTAATTTTTTGTATTTTTAGTAGAGACAGGGTTTCACCATGGTCTCAGTCTCCTGACCTCGTGATCCACCTGCCTCAGCCTCCCAAAGTGCTGGGATTACAGACGTGAGCCACCATGCCCAGCCTTCTATAAACCTTTTTATAATCTTTTATAATTTTTTACTTTTTAATTTTAAAAAACTAATCCCCACTATTTATACAATTATTATTATTATTATTATTAAAAAGTGGGTTAATGCTCCCAGAAATCTTGTTAATCTGACACAGAGGCCCAGATACTGGTCTTATATCAGTGTGCCTTTGATGTTAATGTTTAATTTGTAGAGAAACTCTAAACTAAATTTTATCTCTCAAAATTTGTCTTTACAATCTCACGCGTCCACCTCTTCCATGATAGTCCCTTGGCCTTGAGAGGTTGAACGGTTTTAATTTCTGGCCCTGTGTCTCATAAATGTAGCTTATTTTGATTATCATCTTCTCCTGGGTCTGAAGATGAGACTTTAACTGCTGTCACTGTTTAAGATTTAGCAGGTCTTGGTGGACCCAGCCATCAAATCCTTGTAACTTAACAGCACAAGGACTTTAAAAGCAATACAAGGCCGGGCTTGGTGGCTCATGCCTGTAATCCCAGCATTTTGGGAGGCCGAGGTGGGTGGATCACCTGAGGTCAGGAGTTCGAGACCAGCCTGACCAGCATAGTGAAACCCCATCTCTACTAAAAATACAAAATTAGCCAGGCGTGGTGGCACGTGTCAGCAATCCCAGCTACTTGGGAAGCTGAGGCAACAGAATTGCTTGAACCCGGGAGGCAGAAGTTGCAGTGAGCCAAGATTGGTCATTGTACTCCAGCCTGGGCAACAAGAGTGAAACTCTGTCTCAAAATAAATAAGCAATACAGAAAGTTACACGGATATAATAATTTTTTTAAAATCTCAGTTTTAGTAAGCAAATAAAAAACTTACTCATGATGACATAGGAATTATTTCAATAAAACATAAAATATGGCCAGGCGTGGTAGCTCATGCCTGTAATCCCAGAGCTTTGGGAAGCCAAGGCGGGCAGATCACTTGAGCCCAGGAGTTTGAGACCAGCCTGGCCAACATGTTAAAACCCCACATCTACAAAAAACACAAAAATTAGCTGGGTGTTGTGGCATGTGCCTGTCATGCCATCTACTTGGGAGGCTGAGGTGGGAGGATCATTTGAACCTGGGAGGTGGAGGTTGCAGTGAGTCCTCATTGCAACACTGCACTCCAGCCTGGGTGACAGAGAAACAAACCCCAAAACATAAAATATGTTTGTTAGGCCAGTTACCAGAAGCCAAAACAAAAACCCCACCTTCTGCAGTGTGACTTTTTTCCCTATGGGAAATCCAGTTAGATGGCCTTGCAAGTCAAAACTGAAAATGGTACTTGAATTAATTTAGACACAGGAAGAGTGTGTCCTGGGTCATAAGAGAAGGTGTTGGGTTTCATAGAATGATTTAGACAGGAACAGCAAAGAGTACAGAATGTTATAGTAGAAGAAAATACCCTTTAGGGCCGGGCACTGTGGCTCACACCTGTAATCCCAGCACTTTGGGAGGCTGAGGCGGACGGACTGGATAACAAGGTCAGGAGATCGAGACCATCCTGGCCAACATGGTGAAACCCGTCTCTACTAAAAATACAAAAATTAGCTGGGCGTGATGGCGCATGCCTGTAATCCCAGCTACTTGGGGGGCTGAGGCAGGAGAATCGCTTA
This sequence comes from Pongo pygmaeus, assembly GCF_028885625.2. Taxonomy (NCBI): domain Eukaryota; kingdom Metazoa; phylum Chordata; class Mammalia; order Primates; family Hominidae; genus Pongo; species Pongo pygmaeus. The sequence goes on along the minus strand of NC_072376.2, from coordinate 4,315,659 downwards.
AACCAGGGAGTTGGAGGTTGCAGTGAGCCAAGATCGCCCCACTGCACTCCAGCCTGGTAACAGAGCGAGACTTGGTCTTAAAAAAAAAAAGAAAAAAATTCCCTTTAGACCTTTAAGATAAAACATCTTTAGCATCAGATCACAACAATAGTTAGAATCTGAGTAAAAAAATGAGAGGAGTTGAGAAAAAAGTTGAAGGGGAGAGAAAGCTGAAAATAGCATGTCAACGAAGGGTCAAACTCTGTAAAATATTTAAAGAGATTTATTGTGAACCAAATGTGAGGATCATGATCCCTGGCACAGCCCCAGGAGGCACCGAGAACAAGTGCCCGAAGTGGCTGGGTTACAGTCTGATTTTATGCATTTTAGGGTGTCAATCGAAGAAAATGACGAGACGAGTTTCAATCATTTTAGTAGATTTATTTGCCAACATTAAGGATGTGCCTGGGAGACAGGTCTACGCCTTTCTCTGAAGATGATTTTGAGGGCTCCAAATTTAAAGAAGAAAGGGTGGGATATTGAGAAGCACAGTTTTCACATTAAAGGGGTGAAGGAAAAATGTGGGGAACGTGCATTTTACATAAGAGAACGCCGACAAAATGGGGTAGGGGAGCAATCAGATATGCATTTGGTCTGGCGGTGGGGTTGGGGCCAGAGTGACTACACCTGTAAAGATAAGCTATCAATTTGCATTGCCATGATGAAGTTTTAACGGCTCACTAGGAATTTACTTGTGGGCAAAATATGGGGGAGGCTGGTAGCTTTTCATCTTGTAGCCATCTTATTCAGGAACCAAAAAATGGAGGCAGGTTTGCGTGACCAAGTTCCCAGCTTGAGTCTTCCCTTTAGCTAAATGAGCTTGGGGGTCCCAAAATTTAATTTCCTTTCACAGGGGAAGCTGAAGTTATAGGCAGATGTCAGTCAATACATAGAAGGTATACATTGGTTCAGTCTGGAAAGGCAGGAGCACTGGAAGTGGGGGCTTTCAGATCCTAGATGGATTCAGCGATTTTCTGATTGGCAATTGGTTTAAACAGCTAGGATTATGATTTAAAGATCTAGAATCAATAGAAAGGAGTGTCTGTGTTAAGCTAAGGGATTGTGGAGACCAAGGTATTTTTATGGTGCAGATGAAGCCTCCAGGTAGCAGGCTCCAGAGCTCTGATCAGACATGAAAAGGTGCCAGACTCTTAGCTAATTCTCTCCTGGATCAGGGAAAAGATCTGGGAAGGGAGGGGATTCTCTGCAGGATGCAGATTTTCTCCACCAGAGACAGCTTTGTAGGGCGATTTCAAAATATGTCAAAGGAATGCATTTTGTGGTAAAATACTTGAGTTTCTTCCAGGGCCTGCTATTTCTCATGTGATGCTAGGCTAGAGTCAGGTTGGAATTTGGTGTCTTATTGCTATAAAGAGTCTGTTTTGTCTTCCTTAAGTCTCTGTTTTAATGTTAACGCTGGTTAGCAGTGCTTGAATTCCAAAGGGAGGAGAGTATTATGAGGCATGTCCAACCCGCTTTTCATCATGGCCTGTGCTAGTTTTTCAGGTTTCTTTGGAATGCCCTTCACTGACTAGGGGTCGGGGGTCCATCAGCTGGGGGGCTTAGAATTTTATTTTTGGTTTATGAGCAACATGCAATAAAAGTTGAACTTTTGGGTTAAAAATTAAAATATCTTGCAATTTTATTAAGAATAAATCAATACTTTAAGAAAATTTTGTTCTAGCCAATTCTTTAGTGTATTAGTGCATTTTTTTATTTTCTGAGACAGAGTTTTGCTCCTGGCATCCAGGCTGGAGTGCAGTGCAGGATCTCAGCTCACTGTAAACTCTGCCTCCCAGGTTAAAGCAGTTCTCCTGCCTCAGCCTCCTGAGTAGCTGGGATTACAGGGGCCTGCCACCAGACTCGGCTAATTTTTGTATTTTTGGTAGAGACGGGGTTTCACCACATTGGCCACTGTGCATTAGTGCACTTTTAATATCAAGGCCTAATCTGTAGAAACACTATTATACATAATCTCCTTTTAATTATAGCCAATTTAATCACACAAAGTTTTTATATATATATATATGTACACACACACACACATATATGTAAGTTCTCTTTTTATAAACCTTATTAGGACTTGCACAAACATTTATGATACGCTTGGACCTCCCATTTTATCCTAAACATTCTTTTTCTTAAACAGTCATTTTATTTCAGGACAAAAATTTATCATACAAAATTTTTTTCTCGTATAAAATTATTTTTCTTTTAAACTTTCTTGACAAAAATGCCTCCATATATGTATAACTTTCTTTACATCTCTCTTTTTTACTGGTTATTTTTACTTCATCTCATAAATAACCTTTGAATTAAACAAAAATTATTTTCCTTTTAATAACACGTTTTTTTGAAAAATGTTTTACTGTAATATAATTTTTTAAAAAACTTTAATGAATATTTAATATGACTGTAGAGTTTTAATTATATGTAAATTTATTTATAAGTTTGTGTTTTTTTTTTTTTTTTTTTTGGAGATCCAATCTCACTCTATTGCCCAGGCTGGAGAGCAGTAGCACATTCTTGGCTCACTGCAACCTCTTCCTCCCTGGTTCAAGCGATTCTCCTGCCTCAGTCTCCCAAATAGCTGGATTACAGGCATGCACCACCACGTCTGACTAATTTTTTGCATTTTTAGTAGAGACAGTGTTTCACCATGTTCGTCAGGCTGGTCTCGAACTCCTGCCCTCAGGTGATCCACCCACCTCGGCCTCCCAAAGTGCTGGGATTGTAGGCATGAGCCACCGCACCCAGCTTACTTATAGGTATTTATTCTATTACATTTACCTAATTAGTTATTATTTTTAATAGTTTACTTAGATTACTTATGAAAACTGGGATGGTCATTATTTAAAGTTATTTTCCTGTTTTAACCATTTTTATAGCCTGTGAATATCAGGTGTTTACTTAAATGTGAATCTTAAGGTTAAATAAATGGAATTTTTGCCAATAACTCAGGATTTAGCTGTTTTCATTAAATAAATAATATTAAATACTTTACTTATCAACAATTATTCAAGGGTCATTTGGCTTCAGGCTGGATTTATAGTTTTATAATCTTCACGCCAAACCTTGACACCTTATAGTATCTAGCAGAGATAAATATAAAACTGTTTGATCAATGAATTTAAACAATAAGGTATGCTGATAATTATGAAGACATCTCTAATTTTATTTTACTAATAATTTTAAAGCCAGCTTATTTATAAAAGATTTACTTAAGTCACATTAACTTGAAAAGCACTAGGGCTTATTACTTAATTTATGAGTACTTTTATTTTTAAGCCAATTTGGTAACTTGTGGCCATAACACACATACATACACATAAACACATCTAAGCATACGCATACATATATACAAAGATCCTGTAGCTTTTACTTCAGAACTCTAGCCATGAGATATCAATACAAACTCACCAGTATGCAAAAAAAAAAAAAAAAAAAAAGATGCCAACTTGTTGTTATCTCAATACCAGTAGAAAGGTAAAGGCAGATTTAAAGCAGGCAGAAAAGAAAATAGAGCAGTAAGCAGAGAACTTAGGAACCCTATAGTCGCAGGTCCAACTTTGTGCTCTGAATTTTTCTTGATGAAATTTGCCTATCAGTTTAAAATCTGCACAAGAACAGACCATCATATGTAACCAGCTGGAGTACTAGAAAACTTGGCATGCTTTTGACTTTTCCATTTTTTAAACCTTAATTATCCTCATATTTTATTAGGATCTGAAAGAAAGCTGCAACAACATTTAAAAAAATTATCTTTTGTAGAGACAGGGTTTCACCATGTTGCCCAGGCTGGTCTTGAACTCCTGACCTCAAGTGATCCAACCGCCTTGGCCTCCCAAAGTGCTGGGATAACAGGTGTGATCCACCACACCTGGCTCTACAACAACAAATTTCAGAGAACTTCTTAAATTGTTTGATTCTGCAAGAGTAATGTCACTTGGGGTACCCACATAGAAGGGACCCCTTTAACCACAACATTTACCATGACCTGGGTAATGGGTATATTCTATGGGTGGATATCCTGGTCATCATAAAGCCAATCCTACATGGCCTGCATACAAAGCATATCAGTTGCTTCATCTGGGGTGCTCCACTTGGCATTTATAGGAAGAGTTGGGCAGTCCCCTTCTCAGGGTAAACAGACTGCATGGTGGCTTTCATCTAGTCGGATAGGACGGCCGTTCCCTCAGGCATAACCTCCTGTGTAGCTGGATCACATATACTGATCAGGGAGTGTTCAATAGTGAGCTGTGGGTCCTGCATCAACCCAAACGTGCCCTTTCATTCTGTAGCATTTAAAATGAAAGATACTGTCCATGAAGTAGTTACTCTCACAACCCGTTTTAGTAAAAGTTTCACAGGAAGCTGATGATACCAATCTGTAAAATGGAACAATTCCTTGACACCACACCCTCTGGGTTTCATAGTTAGTTGGTTTTTCCCTTTCTCCACATGGACTGTCTTCTTGGTACCCACAGGTCTCAGAGGTACTTTCTGCTGCCCTGGCTTAATTTTTCCTTTTGTGGATAGCTTTGAGGCTGGTGATCTGAGCCCAGACAGACCATATCTGAGTTTGGTCCAGCCTCAAGGCTCCCCACCCCAGGCCCAACATTTCATTTGACTTTTAGTTTAGCTATTACAGATAACAGTAACCAAGGGGCTGAGTATGTTGCTTTATGCATCCAGTGAACCATCTCAACAGTGTGACCCATCTCCAAATTCCACTGGTGACTTTGACCTTCAGTGACTGAGGCAGCCCAGCTGCAGCTCCATACCATGGGACACTTAGTAAGCACCTGCTGTATGCTTGGCTGCAGCTCCATACCATGGGACACTTAATAAGCACCTGCTGTATGCTTAGCCTGGGCTGCTTCCAACTTGTTTTATCTCTTCCTGCCACCTCCGACAATCTAAGCAGATGGCTCCTGCTGTCTTGCAGAAGAGGAAACTGAGGTGCAGAGGGATGAAGTGACTTGTCTAAGGTCATGAAGTGACCCAGTGTCTGAGCCAGGGTCGGGACCGCTTTGCCAGATGCTGGCTGCAGAAGCTGGTGCTCTGTCTCCCATAGGCACCCCTGAGTCACCAGCCACAGTGCAGAGTGTAATTAGGCCTGACTCATGCAGTCATTTTACTCTAGGTTTTAATTATCCGCCTCCTTGTCCTAGTGTCCTCTTTGGGCCAGTTATGGAGGCCATGGGACAGGCCTTCTGGCTGGGGTGTCTCCTTCTATCTGTCAGGCAAAGAATTGAAAAACTGTGGGGGACATGCCCAACAGTGGCTGAAACAGAAATAATGGGTGCTGGGCAGAGTGACAGGGAGAGCTTGAGTTCTCTCCAGGAAACTTAGCTGCAATTCAGCAACTGGAATTCCCAGTTTGGCCACCAGCATGGAGGGTGGGCAGGGCCCGCCTAATGACTGCTTGGATTCCAGCTGGCGCCAGAGGGCAGGGTCCAGGGCTTGGAGTCCAACAGTGGGGGTGGTTCAGGCTCCTTTCAGCTCTGTGGCCCCAGGCCAGCCCCCTGGTCTCTCTGGGGGCAAGTTTCTCCAGTGGCAAATTGAGAAGAAAAAAACCTGCCTCATTGTTTGGGTGCTTATCAGATGGGGTTAAGCAGGTGAAATGTCCAATGCACTCTAAGAGCTGTTGACAGTGTTTGCCTTGCGTCTTCATCCAGTCATTGCATATAAGCCATAGTGAGTAGATACGGCTCACAGGAACTGGGCAGGTGGAATCCACACCTCACCGGGTTGCTGGGAAGATGGAGGAGGTGACGCATGGGAAGACCTCCCCGGTAAGTGTTGGCTGCTCCCAGTATCACAAGAATGATTCCCGGTGGAGGTCATAACTGTGTTACCGTTACCTGCGATGTCTGGAAACATTTTTGCCAAAGGTGGCACTGCCTGTGCCCAAGCTGTGTGTCCTGTCCAGACCAGGTGTGTGATGGGCTCCTTCTAGGCTCCTCAGAGGTGCATTTCACATGTTTATGTCATGTGACAAGCGCTGGTTTTATCCATCTTGTCTTCAGACCTAGAACCAACATTTCCTGAATGAACAAATGAACAATTGGACTGTTTATTTAAAATTTTATTCCCATGAAGACTAAACTCAGGTTGAAGCCTTCCTGGGAAGCTTCACACATGCTCTCCCCAACCTCTTTCTTCACATTTTCAACCAAGTTTCTTTTCTTCTTTTTGAGCCACAGTCTCGCTCTGTCTCCCAGGCTGGAGTGCAGAGGTGCAATCATAGCTCACTGCAGCCTTGAACTCTTGGACTCAAGCAATCCTCCTGCCTTCCAGAGTAGCTGGGACCACAGGTGTGTGCCACCTAGGTCCACCATCCAGCTTCTTCCCTGGAACCATGACGCAGGTGGTTTCTGCTCTGACAGGGCCTGCCATGTCCTAGGTGGAGGGGCTGCACCTTGTGGGGACCCACAGCCTCAGCCCCAAGCAAGCAGTGGGCCCTTGTGGCCATGGAGGGCCCCCTCCATGTCTTGATTCCTACTTAAAGACACACCATGGTTTCCCTTACCTTCCACCTAGTGAGAATCCTGACTGTTCTCATGGTAAATGTCACACTTACTGTGCCTAGGGGTCCATAAGAGACAGGAGAAGTTTCTTCCCACACTAAAGATAATAAGATGGCAGAAAGATGGTCACCTTCCCTGCCTGAGGCCACACACGTCCAGGAGGCAGCGGGGGAGGGGAAGAGGGGAAGGATTTGAACCCAGGGGAGAGCCTGTCTCTTAGGCCGTTCTGACTGCCCAGTGAGAGCTGACAGTCTCTCCTCTGTGGCTTGCTGCGCCTTACCTGCACCCCTCTCTCCAGGCCTCTGCTCCACCCTGGGTGTGGAGGCAGCCATCAACCTCCCGGTTCCTGGCTCAGCCCTGGCGCATAAGAGGGGCATGCACTTGTGGAATAAGTGGATGAAAGGATGCCCGTGGGTCTCCTTTGTCCTGGCTGCAGCCCCTCTGTGAGTGCACCATGGGTGGCATCGTCTGTGCATCAGCGTTTCCGGGTGACCTCTGTGGGGGCGGTTGTGACACTCACGAGGTGGTGACACTTATGCCTCTTTTATTTATTAAAAAAATGTTTTTTGGGGCCAGGTGCTGTGGCCCATGCCTGTAATCCCAGCACTGGGAGGCTGAGGCAGGCGGATCACTTGAGGTCAGGAGTTCGAGACCAGCCTGACCAACACGGCGAAACCCTGTCTCTACTAAAAATACAAAAATTAGCCAGGCGTGGTGGTGCATGCCTGTAATCCTAGCTACTCAGGAGGCTGAGGCAGGAGAATTGCTTGAACCCAGGAGGCGGAGGTTGCAGTGAGCCAAGATCACGCCACTATACTCTAGCCTGGGTGAAAGAGACTGTCTCAAAAAAAAAAAAAAAATTCTTTTTTTGAGACAGTCTTGCTCAGTTGCGCAGGCTGGAGTGCAGTGGTGTGATCTTGGCTCACTGCGGCCTCTACATCCTGGGCTCAAGTGATCTTCCCACCTCACTTCCCTGAGTAGCTGGGATTACAGCTGTGCACCACCATGCCTGGCTAATTTTTATATGATTTTCTGGAGATGGAGTTTCATCATGTTGCCCAGGCTGGTCTCAAATTGCTGGGCTTAAGTGATCCGCCTGTCTCAGTCTCCTAAAGTGCTGGGATTGCAGGCGTGAGCCACTGTGCCCAGCAATTCATGCCTCTTTTAATCCTCATACCAACCCTGTGGGGAAGCTCCTGAGTTCCCATGCTGTAGATGAGGGAACTGAGGCTCAGGGAGGATGAGGCCATACTGCTCAGAAGAGAAGGTGCAGAATCAACCCAGGCCTGAATGGCTCCTCAGCCAGAACCCTTTTCCTTCCTAGCGCTAGAGTTTTCTTCCAAGCATCAGGAGACACTCTTACCTTGGCTGCAGATTCTTTCCATCCTGATGTCCTCCATCTGGCTGCGGCTGGGGCCTCCCTTCTCAGCCTCCTGTTGCAGGAGGCCTGCCAGGGTGGGCCACCCCTGGGGCCAGAGCAGCCCAAGGGGCCCGGCTGGCTCCCTGCACTGGGGCTGCCTCTGGGAACAGCTTTCCAGAGTTGCAGGTGCTTCAGGAGGAGAGGAGCCAGGTGAGTGGCCCAGCATGATGCCCCGGCTGCAGGGTTTTCTCTGAGGATAAAGGGACCCTGTCCAGGTGATCAAGTAGGCAGGGCTCCGGGCGGCTTCATGACCTTCAGCTGAGACTCTAGGACCAGCCCCCACAAACCCCTTTCTCCTCTGGAGGGTTCTTCACACAGCGTGGGGCCAGTGCAGAGCTGGTCCTTCCCAGCTAAGAGCTTCTTAGCAGCAGGAGCTCAGGCTGCACTGACCAAGACCCCAAAGACCTCCAGGGCTGCCAGACTGAAAGATCGGGACACAGCCCCTGCCAGGAGTCTTTGCTGACGTCCCACAGCCTCTGGGACAAATTCCAACTCACTTAGCCTGACATTCTGGGTTTTTTAGGGGTTGCCCTGGCTGTAGTCCACAACCTTTAATTTTGCTTCCCGCCGACTCCTTCCTCCTTCTTACTGTCTGATAATCTCTTACTCGTCCCCTGTTGTCAAACTCTGCTGTCCTTCAAAATTCTCTTGCTCTGGGGAGACCCAGGTTGGGTCAGGTGCCACCCAAGGGTCCCCCAGAGCCTGGAGCCTCCCCCAGCCTCAGTCATACCTGGAGGAGTCATGCCCAGTTTCTGGCCTGCCCTCGGCCCCTGGCCTGTGAACTCCCAGAAGACAGGGACAGATCTGATTTGCCCTGCAGTCACAGGTCCCAGCTCCATGGCACTGAGGGACCCTTCCGTGTTTCATTGAGGAATTAGTGGGAATGTGTTGCTGCTGAGGGCAAGTGTGATTTCTAAGTGTGTGGATAATATTGCCAGCTGTAATACTTTCCTACCTCTCTGCTATTCTAAGGAATTCCATGCTCGTGATCTCTCTCTCTCTCTCTCTCTCTCCCTCCCTCCCTCCCTCTCTCCCTCCCTCCCTCCCTCTCTTCCTCCCTCCCTCCCTCCCTCCCTCTCTTCCTCCCTCTCTCCCTCCCCTTTTCTCTCTCTCCTTTTCTCTCTCTCTCTCTTCCCCCCTCCACATTTCCTCCCTCCTCCTGGGAAGATAATTTCTACTGGGATTTTACAAAACTAAGATGCTCCAAAGCAGGAAAACAAAATTAAATCCAGTCATGATGGTGAGGCCTCCAGATGGAGCGCTTGATCTAGGCTCTTCTTCCTGAGTGATTTTCTGATTTTCAAAGCATTTCATGCTCTCACAGAAAATGTAAAAGTGACAGGAAAGTGTAAAGACACAGAAAAACAACCAACCACTCCTAGCTCCATCAGCCATTGGTGACCATGACTGGCGGCCTGACATCAGCACCCGGTGCTTCCACGCCTTGTTCAGAGGCCCCAGTGTTCTCAGTGGTTTCCACTAAACAATCCACAGTGGGATTTTTCCTCGGGACATCTGCTTTTCTTTCTCTCTCTCTCTCTGTCTCTCTCCCTCCCTCCCTCCCTCTCTCTCTCCTTCTCTCCTTTTTGTCTTGTCTTTTCTCTTTTCTTTTCTTTCTTAGATGGAATCCCACTCTGTTGCCCAGGCTGGAGTACAGTGGCACGATCTCAGCTCACTGAAACCTCTGCCTCCTGGGCTCAAGCGATTCTCCTGTCTCAGCCTCCCGAGTAGCTAGGACTACAGGTGCACACCACCATGCCTGGCTAATTTTTGTATTTTATTTATTTATTTATTTATTTATTTTATTTTTTTTTTTTTTAGTAGAGACGGGGTTTCAACATATTGGTCAGGCTGGTCTCAAACTCCTGATCCACCTGCCTTGGCCTCCCAAAGTGCTGAGATTGCAGGCATGAGCCATGGTGCCCAGCTGACACCTGCTTTTTAATGGCCGCACAGCGCTATGCTGTAGGGGAATAGAATCACACACTTTCTGCCTTCCTGTTTTTTGGAGTTTCATTCATTTCCCTGTCTTTCCATCTTCCTCCTTTCCATTTTCCGCCTGTCTATGAACAATCATTTTTGTTAACGTGCCAGATTGTTCCTTCCAGATGCTTTCCTGCAGCCAGGGCTTGATAGCTGTGGGCTCCCCCAGCCCCTCCAAGGCTTCTAAGAGACCATGTGTGTCAGCTTTGGGGAGTGGTGGAGGTGGCAGGTGGCTTCACAAGGAGACTTTGGTGTAGCCACTCACAGCAGCCCCTGTCACCTCTCAATGACTCCACAGGGAGACGATTTCACTTGCAGGGGAGCAGAGAGCATCTCTTCTGAGACATGAGCGCAGGGAAGCTTTGCCAGCCTGCATTATGGAAAGGCAGGCCATTCACTCATCTGCAAGGATGTACTAGGCACCCAGTGTGTACAAGAGAACGTGCTGGATACAGCAGACTGTGGTGATCACATGAGGCTTGATTCCTTCACTTTGTTGAGCAGAGAGAAGATGTGGACAAAGTCAGATCTGATCAACACAACCACCCTGGCTCCCCAGGAGAAATAGCAAGCTTATTTTGCAAGATAAGTGAATTGTATCAGTTACATCATATTGAAGTGCTATCACTAATGACAAATTCATTTCCACAGATATACACTGACAGCTTGTTACATGCAACTGGGGAGGAAAAATGAGAAAAGAGGGAAAAGAATAATGGTTAACTGAGCTCATTTGATATTATTTAAACTTGTTTTAGTACTAAGCTTATTTCTTTTACACCTATTGAATGTAACCTTATTTAATTCTCACCACACCCCTCGAAGATGGGTCTTCCTGCCCCTATTTTTCAGATAAGGAAACAAGCCATTCACTTTAATTAAGCAGCAGCGGCATCTCAGCCTCTGCACTTCATCTCAGCCCAGCACTTCTGTTGGGGCTGAGGTGAAAGTCTCGGAAGGTGCTCTGAGGAGGTGTGACTCTCCCTGGCTGACATGGGAAGGCTTAGCAGAGCTTTGTCTTAGAGGAGGAGTAGATGAAAAGGAAAGTACAGAGAGGGCATTCAGGCCAAGTCAGCAACACAGACAAGTCAGGTAATGTGGGTTAAGTGGCTGGGTGATGAGTAATGGAGATGTGGCTAAATAGTGTGAGTGTGTGCGTGCTTGCATGTGTGCATGTGTGTGTGTGTGTCTGTGTGTGTGTCTGTGTGTGTGAGTGACAGCAACAGCAAAGGGCCCAGCATGAGTGGCTGAGACCAGATTTAGGTAGACTTGGAGGGGCTGCTAAGGAATTTCATAGGCAGTGGGGAACCATGAACTATCACTAGGCAGGGGAGGAGCCTTCGGGAACTAATCCTGAACTTTATCATTGCAATGCGTATCTCAGCAAGAATGGGCAGGATTACATAATTAGGAGTACTGCTTTACTTTTTAAAGAAGTGGTGAAAATATTTAATATTTAAATATACTTTTTCTTTTTGGAAGATAAAAGGATTAGGTCCAGCATTTCACTCTACAGAGGATTTAAATTTTTCATCAGGAATGAGATTTGAGTGTAAGAAGATTAACTGATATTATGGTGATAAGACCACAGGGTTCAAAACCACCCCCTACAACCCAGGGAAGGGGGGCAGCCAGGCTGGCAAGATCTGAGGCCAGAAGTGCTAGGGCTGTGGGGACAGCAGCAAACAGAACAGATCTAGACCTATCAAGGTGCTCTCACCAGAGTCCAGAGATCTCACCGCACACATTTTCTCATTCATGCAGTTTGTCCAGTACATCCTTGCAGATGAGCGAATGGCCTGCCTTTCATAATACAGGCTGGTGGAGCTTCCCTACACTCATGTCTCAGAAGAGATGCTCTCTGCTCCCCTGCCAGTGGAATTGTCTCCCTTTGGAGTAGTTGAGAGGTGACAGAGGCTGCTGTGAGTGTCTAGACCAAAGTCTCCCTGTGAAGCCACGTGACAACTCCACTGCTCCCCAGAGCTGCACACGGTCTCTCAGAAGCCTTGGAGGGGTTGGGGGAGGCCCCTGCTCTCAAGCCCCCACTATCACAATCACTTTGTCCAAGCTATTCCCCTGCGACCTTGCCTGACCTGCAGAAGCTGCCGAGTGGCCCACTCTTCCTGGGCATGTCAGAAAAACTTTGACGTGGCTGCTCTGGCTTCAGGCAAGGTCTAATTTGGTGAAAATTTGAAAGCAGGTTTGTGGGGGTGCCAGGGAGAAATGGGGAGAGAGAAAGCCGCTGCATTTGATGGATGGCAATGGCTTGGAGCTGGTGTGATGGCCTCTCTGGATGACAAGGACATTGGAGTTAGAGCCAGAAGGACTGAGGTATGAATCTCGGCATTCCTGGTTTGTAGTTATGGGGACTTGGCACAGACACTTGAATGAAACTTCCTTTGCCCAGCTATAAGACGGACCCCCTAAAAAAGGTTGACTTTGTTCTGATCCTTCACTGCCTGCTGGGATGTTCTCAGCATTTTGTGCATGTTGGCCAATTTAACCCTAACAGCAACCACCAGAGGCAGATGCTATTGCTGGCTATTAATATCCCCACGTGACAGATGAGAATGTGAGGCCCAAGGGGTTTAAGTAGTGTGCCCAAGGCACAGAGCCGGGGGTGCCCCAGCAGGCCACTTGTGCACCTGTGGCTTTTGCCTTGGCCACTTTGCAGCACTGGCACAAGAGAGGCCCACGGGTTGAGCCTCCACACCACCAGCCACCCTTTGTCCCTCAGAAAGGGCTGGCAGAGCCTGCAGGTGAGGGTGAATGTGGGGACGGGTGGGCAATGGTCTGCCCTTCATTTCTGTCATGTTGTGGCTGCCACTGGGGAGAAAATGCCAAAAAGCTTCCTGGAAGAAGCAGCTTCCAGGAGGCTTCACCATATCCTTGTCCTGCCAACTGGCCACGAACGGATTGAAAGATTCCCACTGAGTGAGAAGGCTCAGAAGCCACCACAGGGGATGGCGGAGGTGGGAGAGGCATGCACCTCGCACCGCAGGGCTCCAGGAGCCAGGCGAAGGACAGGCATTGGGTGGGTCCTCCCAAGGTGCCCCCTTCTTTGTCTCCCTCTGTTGCTTTTCTCTCCTCTTCCCTCTTCTTCCCCCCACTTCCTCTTCACTTTTTCTTCTTCCTCTCTTTCCTTCCCCCATGCCTTTCTCAACCTTGTTTCCACTTCTTGTCGCTCTTCTTCAGCAAATGTCGAGGCAGTCAGTTCCTGGGCTGAGGCTGGGGGATGGGAGGAAGTCCTGAGGGTAGCCCCCGCCCCCTCCCCTGCCCCGTCACTCCCTCTGCCCCGCCTGCACAGCTTCTCGCCACTTCATTCCCGCCCCCACCGCCCCTACAGCCCGTATAAGCCACCAGGTCGCTCCAGTTTGGTGCCAGCGCCTGGAGGGAGAGGCGTGGCGAGGGCTGTGCAGCCTAGGATCCACTGAGTGGCTCTCGCTGGTGTCTCAACTGCGCACGAACCAGAGCTGGGAGGCTCGGCTGGAGGTGTGACCAGGGCAGGGACCGACCTGGCCCAGAACAGAAGCGCGCAGAGTCCCATCCTGCCACGCCACGAGAAGAGAAGAAGGAAAGATACAGTGTTAGCAAAGAGACCTCCCTAGCCCCTGCGCCCCTGCGCCCCCGCGCCCCCGCGCCCCCGCGTCCCCGCGCCTCGCTTCAGCCTCAGGACGGTCCTGCCGGGACGGTGAGCTCATTCAGCACCCTGGACAGCACCGCGGTTGCGCTGCCTCCAGGGCGGCCCCGGGCTGCTCTTGCTCCGCAGAGCGACGCCCTCACCCCCACCCCCCCCACCTCCACCATGTGCCCTGGACCCTGCACTTGCCGCCTCTTTCTTCGCGCTGCTCTGGGCCTTGCCGGCCGGCTCTGCACCTCCCGGAAGCCGTGGGCGCGCCGCTCAGCCACTCCATCGCCGCACTTTCCCAGGCTCGCGCCCGAAGCAGAGCCATGAGAACCCTAGGGTGCCTGGAGAGCTGCTAGCGCCATGGACCCCGGCGAGGCGCTGCTGGCGGGTCTGCTGGTGATGGTACTGGCCGTGGCGCTGCTATCCAACGCACTGGTGCTGCTTTGTTGCGCCTACAGCGCTGAGCTCCGCACTCGCGCCTCGGGCGTCCTCCTGGTGAATCTGTCGCTGGGCCACCTGCTGCTGGCGGCGCTGGACATGCCCTTCACGCTGCTCGGTGTGATGCGCGGGCGGACACCGTCGGCGCCCGGCGCATGCCAAGCCATTGGCTTCCTGGACACCTTCCTGGCGTCCAACGCGGCGCTGAGCGTGGCGGCGCTGAGCGCAGACCAGTGGCTGGCCGTGGGCTTCCCACTGCGCTACGCCGGACGCCTGCGACCGCGCTATGCTGGCCTGCTGCTGGGCTGTGCCTGGGGACAGTCGCTGGCCTTCTCAGGCGCTGCACTTGGCTGCTCGTGGCTTGGCTACAGCAGCGCCTTCGCGTCCTGCACGCTGCGCCTGCCGCCTGAGCCTGAGCGTCAGCGCTTCGCAGCCTTCACCGCCACGCTCCATGCCGTGGGCTTCGTGCTGCCGCTGGCGGTGCTCTGCCTCACCTCGCTCCAGGTGCACCGGGTGGCACGCAGCCACTGCCAGCGCATGGACACCGTCACCATGAAGGCGCTCGTGCTGCTCGCCGACCTGCACCCCAGGTATTGGCCCAGTGCATGCCGACCGACCCAGGCCAGGGACTTGGGCGCTCCCTGGGCAGTTGGTTTGAGGAGCTTGTGGGCATCACCACCGTTACTCCGCCCAGAGCTCACCAGCCATAGCACTGCCCCTGTGCGTTGCTTGCAGGGGTTTCCTGTTGGTTCATTGGTGCAGACACTGCAGGGGCCTCTGCCTCCTGGGATATGTGCTCACAGTGCACAGGTAGCTTTGCACAGAGCGGTGGGGTGTGCGTCTCCGGGAGGGGTTCCGCGGGCTCTGCTGTGGGCGGCCAGACACACCCCTTCTGTGCGTGGCTGTGAGTCTGAGGCATCTGCTTGTTTCTGCCCACTGCTGACCCAGTGCCCTTGCATGGACTTGGGCTTCAAGTCTTGAGCAGGGTCCATCCCCCATGCTTTCTGCTCACTACTTGGCAGGATTTGTCTCCTGAATCTCTAGCTGGTGTCGCCATTGTTCCAAATTACCTCCTGTAGGTGTTCCCCTTTCCCCCTCGGCCCCCTACAGAACACCCAAGAGGCTCTCCTGCTTCTGGGGCGGGCAGGCCAGGTGACTTCTCCCTCCCTGAGGGCCCCAGCCTTGCCCCTCCAGCAGCAGGCCTGCCTCAGTTGCCTCTGTGTGGAGAAGGATGAGCCGGAGGGAAAGGAGGAGGAGCTGGCGCTTCTTTCCAGACTTCCTTTATTTCACCTACAAAAAAGCAAGCCTACCCCTTTCCATTGTTCTTTCTCTCTCCCCCATTCCTCTGTCCTCCTCAGGTTCCAGGCTAAACATCCTCCTGAAACCCTCCTGTCTGCCCTCACTTCAGCCCCTGGGCTCTGGGCCTGGGTTCTGTCCCCACCCTGCCATCATCCTGACCACCGTCCTTTGTCTCCACAGTGTGCGGCAGCGCTGCCTCATCCAGCAGAAGCGGCGCCGCCACCGCGCTACCAGGAAGATTGGCATCGCTATTGCGACCTTCCTCATCTGCTTTGCCCCGTATGTCGTGACCAGGTGGGTCCTGGCAGTCCGGCTCCTGTCGTGGGAACAGCTGGGTAGGCTTGGCCTCAGCTGAGTAGGCCTCTGAGGTCTCCCAGCCAGATATCTGGAGGGCTGCCACCACCAGAGGACCCTCCTCCACATCTGACAGGCTCAGGGCTGTGCTTCAGCTCCTGGGAAAGACCCTGAGAGGGAGGTGGCACTGGCCCCCAACCTGTCCTGTAAATGAGGAGACTCTCCTTGTCCAGGCACAGGAAGATATGGGGTCTGTGAATCAGCACCTGGCTCTTTAAACCTAGAAAGCTTTCAAAATCAGGCAACCTGGGACTAACTCAGGCCTTAGACTCCGCATCTCCTGGGCGTGGAGTCGGGAGTCTGGGTGGAAGCTCCAGCTGGAGCCGCGGGCCAGTAACACCGCCATGTGAGTGTTCTCTTTACTCCTCTCTTTCCTGGAGACCTTGGCCTGAGTGCTTGTCAGGTCAGAATTATCTGGAGTCACAGGTAATTTGGGAAAGAGTGTGTGTAAAGGGCCTGCTGGTACCATCATCACAGTGTTGTGCTAAGGGGCAGGGGAGTCTGCAGTTTTTGCCTCCAGGGTTCCTGGGTCACCACTCGGCCACTTGGTTACTACCTTAGCTCCACTCAGGGAAATGTGTGCACCCTGCCTTGCTGGAAGGCACCATGGTTAGAGGGAGGCACGTTGTTTATTAGAGATGGTGACTGCTTGCTATCATGTTTTGCCTTTCTTGGAATCTCCATGGAATTTCTGGCCAGGCCCCTGCAGCACTCAGGCTGTCTGGGAGGTCTCCACCCTATGTGTTGAGCTGCAGCAGGAGGATGCCCTGAAGGAAGACACTCCTGGGAGGGGTCCATGGCCCTCATCCTCAAGGGGCCCAGGTCCCCACCCCAGGGGAGGGAGCCAGCAGGGAGTATAGTACCAGGATTCTGGCTCTGTTTGTGTAGGGTCCTCCTGGGGTTGCTATCTAATGCCCTACAAGCTCTGCCAGCCTGTCCAGGATGACTGCCTGTCTTCCCAGGTTACTGGGTGGCTTAGATATGTTGTTGGGGGGGGGTGGGGGGGCAACAATTGTGTCCCAGGAACCCGGGAGGCCCCAGAGTGCCCATGCTGAGTGGCACCAGCTCTCTTCTGCCTGCCAGGTTCCCTCTGAGCTCTTCAGAATCAGCACTTGGGACACGAGCTCTTGGCGCCACTGATCCCATCTGGCTTAGGGACAGGGAGCCAGGTTTCTTGTGGATCACGGCATCCTCCTTCCTCACATAAAACCTAGCAAAGGACTCTGGTTCTTAGGAAACTTCATGGGTGCAAGTGTGGATGGGGAAACTGTGGCGTCCTTCTCCCGGGAACCAGCTATTTATCTGATTATCATGTTTGTGTGTATGTGTGGCCACGTGCCCGTGCATGCATGCATGTGTATGTTGTGAGGGTTCATGTGTGTACGCACATGTGCATGTGTGTGTTCATACATGCACATGTATGTACATACGTTTAGAAGGTGAGTGCTAAAATTTCAAGAGCTCCAGCATTTAGTTTTGAAATTTTAAATGAATGATGAGTGAGACTGGCTCACTCAGCCATGATATTATGTTGATTCATGGGTGTAACTGTTATTTTCCTGCATGTTTACAATGCCCTGAGCATGTGTGTGAGCATGCATAGCTATGAGTGTACACATGAGTGTAAGAGGAAGAATCCCAAACAAAGTCATGAAGCCTGCCTTTGCAGCATTGTTTCCACAATGTTGTTACCAACTCTGGGATCTGTGCAGCTGAGGATCTCTTCTCTGTGAAAAATGTGGGTACAATATAGCACTAATGAGGTTATATATTTTTTCATGCACTCACTAAGCATTTGATGAGCACCTACTCTGTGCTGGGCTTTGTGCCTGGTCATGCAGTTACAAAAGCAAATGGAACACAGGCTCCTCTCAGTTCTGATGGCGGGAGATGCAGGTCAGCAAGACCAGGCAGGTGTTTCAGTGGGGGAGGGGTCTTGAGGGCTGGAGCCTGGGAGCAGCACAGCTGGATCAGTTTGGACAGACCTGCCTGACAGGTGCCTCTCACATCATAGGAGTGAACCGAATCAGAACCTCAATCCTGAGTGTGTGGACGAGGTTCTAATGCAGTTGGTGGCTTAACTCACAGGAAGTCAGAGATCCAGAAGCGTGTTGTCCCTGCTGCCCCTTAGAAGGTAGTGCACTCATTCCAATTGTCCTGCAATTGCTAAAAATATTTCAGAGCTCTTCTCCTGGGAATTGTTTTCAGAACTGGGATGCATTGTTAGACTCTTCTGTGGACATCTAGAAGGTGAATTTAATCTGGTTAGAAATAAAGTCACCTTGAGCCACTTCATGTGGATAAAGTAGGTAAAGGAGATGGGGGACATGGGATTTTTATTTTGTTCCTTGGTTGTCACTCTTGAGTTTTACTGACTTAATCCACGGTGCAGATGAAGCCCGTGGGGTGTGCTGCAGTGAGACCAGGAGGGCGGGGATACAGAGCCTCACTTGTGGAGTCTGTGGTCTACTGGAGAGGGGGGAGGGCAGATGGATACGGTCACCAGGTGTTGAGCAGCAGCGGACACGTGAGCGAGCCCTCTTCTCCGCAGGGTCGTGGCTGGTTGGAATGCTGGTAGTTGGCACATGAGTTCTGGTCCCAGTGTGGCTCCAGACACAGCCTCAGCTGGGTGTTTCTGAAGACTTCCACCTGCACCGTGGCTTAACTACGGGATAGACACTCTAGCATGTGTGTGGCTTTCTTACTCACCTGCAGCCCAGTCTCCTAGTGGCTGAAAGAAGTGCCAGGCTCCTCAGATCCTTCAGGAGGACCCTCCTTCCCACTTGTCTGATGGTTGGCTGTGACCAGTCTCCAGTCCATGCCTGATGGTGGGCTCCCTGGATGTGGGGGTGACAGTGTACCTGATGTGCATGTGCTGGCCGGTGGCAAAGCCCTTTCCGGACTATCACTTACTGTAACTGGATCCTCACCGCAGCCTGGGGTAGGTGGTTAGAGCCATGACTGCCTTGGATCTGTGTCCCTGCCCTGATTTTTGGATTCTGGATGCCTCTGCTCTGACTGTGCCCCTCAGCTTCTCTCTGTCCTCACATTCTGGCCCTGCCCCTCAGCTTGAGGTGGCTGCCTGCCTGCCTGCCTGCCTCCTCATCCCCATCCCGCTGGACTGGGTGCCCTGGAGGGAGGGAGTCAGTCTGGTCCATTGCTGCACCCCAGCAGCTGCTATGTTTGTGGGTGGTCCAAACTAATGAGTGATCCAGCCAAACTTGTAAATCACAGGGCTGCAGTCCTTCTGAGTGGGGGTGGGACATCCTGGGAAATTCACTGCCTGGGAGATCACCAGGCTGTTGGGGAAAGCCCTGGCCTTTGGGGGCCCTGGTTCAAAGCCAGGAATGGGGAGGTGGAACAGCTGTCATTGGTCAGCATGTGCGCTTGGGACAGCTGTCAGAAGCCTTGTCCTGACTCCGTGGCCCCCACCTCAGGCTGCTGCCTCTGGTCAGGAGCCTTGTCCTGACTCCGTGGCCCCTACTCTAGGCTGTGCTGAGAGCAGAGGGGTCCATCAGAGTCCCCAGAGGCCCATCCCCCTGCTGCTTTCCCCCACGCGGAGCCCAGTCCCTTCTACTCTGAGTTCTAATCTGATTTCAGAAAAGCACTGAGCTCAGACACAGAATATGAGACTGAGCCTTTCCTCTGGGAGTTGTGTGCCTGGTGGTCCTAGAGACACCCTCGAGCTTCTCTGAGTGATGCTTTGAGACGGTGGGTAGGGAAGCACCCTGCGTGGTGTGTGGTGCCCGTGGACATCCTGTGAGTGACTGCTATTCATGTGGGTGAGGTGGTCATGCTTGCTCAGGGTCTGTTCTGCAGCCCAGGTTGACACCTGTTACTCCAGCCTGGTTATTAGCATTGTTCTAATTTGTTCTCAACATTGCCCAGGTTTGGGAGATAAATGCCAGAGGGGAGTCTGGTTGGGGGCTCCCAGAGCTCACATCTGGGGTGTCTTGGTCTGCAGCCTGGTAGTGGTAATGGCTCCCTCGGTAGCTGGTTCTGTGTGCAGGTATCCGCGGCAGGTGTGCGTGCAGGTGGGTGGACTGAGCTGAGTGTGAGGATGGTGGGAGAAGGCCTTGGTGATGGTGGTGGTGCTGCCACCTACTGAGCACCTGCTGTGTGGTGTGCGGGCTGATGTTGGCTTGCACCGCAGTCCCAGGACTGGGCCTTGTAATCCCATTTTAGGAAGAGGAGCCCGAGGCTCAGGGTGCTGGTGCAGAGCCCCCTGGCTAGTGAGCGTCAGGGCTGCGGTATGTACTTGAGTGTGGTTCTAGCACCTTCCCCCGGAGTGTGAGTGCGTGGCAGGTGCTGTCACTGTGGCTGAGTCAGCTGCTCCGCTTCCCCAACAGGCTGGCGGAGCTCGTGCCCTTCGTCACCGTGAACGCCCACTGGGGCATCCTCAGCAAGTGCCTGACCTACAGCAAGGCGGCGGCTGACCCGTTCACATACTTTCTGCTCCGCCGGCCGTTCCGCCAAGTCCTGGCCGGCATGGTGCACCGGCTGCTGAAGAGAACCCCGCGCCCAGCGTCCACCCATAACAGCTCTCTGGATGTGGCCGGCATGGTGCATCAGCTGCTGAAGAGAACCCCGCACCCAGCGTCCACCCACAACAGCTCTCTGGACACAGAGAATGATTCCTGCCTGCAGCAGACACACTGAGGGCCTGGCAGGGCTCATCACCCCCACCTTCTAAGAAGCCCTGTGGAAAGGGCACTGGCCCTGCCACAGAGATGCCACTGGGGATCCCCAGACACTGGCGGCTTGACTTTGAGCTGAGGCTGAAGTACAGGAGGAGGAGGAGGAGGAGGAGGAGGAGAGAGCCGGATGTGGGTGTGAACAGAAGGAGCGGCAGAGGAGAGCTCCGGGCTCGGCCACCTGGCCACTGGGTAGCCCCAGGACAGTGGCTTTTCCTCTCTGAGCCTCAGCTTCCTCACCCCTGTTCTGGAGTCATGGCGATGCTTCGAGACAGTGGGTAGGGAAGTGCCCTGTGTGGCATCTGGTACCCGTGGGCATCCTGTGAGTGACTGCTGTTCATGTGGGTGAGGTGGTCACTCTTGCTCAGGGTCTGTTCTGCAGCCCAGGTGGACACCTGTTTCTCCAACCTGGTTATTAGCATTGTTTTGATTTGTTCTCGGCATTGCCCAGGTTTGGGAGATAAATGCCGGGGCGGAGTCTGGTTGGGGGCTCCCAGAGTTCACATCTGATAGTCTGTGGTCAGGGCCCAGCAGGCACGGGCAGTTCCTGGGACGTGCCCATCTCTGGAAGCCTAGAGGTCCCCAGCTCCAGGTCTGTCCGCTGTGACTGCCTATGTGGGCACGCAGATGGAGCCTGTCTCCTGCCTCCCTTTCCGTGGTTTGCCAAGGGTTTGGCATCTTAACTGCAGAGGATGTGGAGTCTGTGTGCTCAGAGCCTTTTCTGGTGAAGATATCATCAGAGCATGTGACCTCTGTTTCCCCCCGAAGGCCACTGCTGGGCCTCTGGATCCTAGACATGAGACGGTCAAGAGATTGAAGTAGTAGCCAGGGCCCAGGTGTCCAGAGAGGGTGGCCTGGGATGGGGAGGGCCCTTGTTCCCCAACAGCAGTGCTGGGGGAGCCAAGAGAAGGTGGAGCATCCCTGAGTAGCGGTGTGCATCACCCCCAGTTTAGTAATCACGGGGTGCCATTCCCCGGTGGGGGCACCCACCATCAATGTCATTGAATGTCCCCATGGGACAGTGTTGAGGACTTTTGTGCACATCTGTCCTATTTCCCAGCTCAGGGAAAGGTGCACAGTGCACACGGGCACCCGGTGGAGAGGTGTGTGTGTGAATGAGTGAGCGAGTGAATGAATGGACACGATTCTCTCTTCAGCCTCTGTCATTGCTATTTTCTTCAAGGCCCAGGGCCATCCCCTGCAGAGGTAGGGTGGGCTGCAAGACCTCAGGCCCCTGCCTCATGGGACTCTCTGATGGGCTTCACCCATGGGCTCTTGCAGGCGTGGAACTTGTATCATGACACCCTACTCCCAAGGCCAGCAATGCAGGGAGAGTGTGGACATCAAATTCTTTCCTTCCAGAGGCTGAATTCTTCAAAGACACATGCGGCTGTCACTTGCTCTTGGCATTAACAGTGGAGAACCCAGCTGAAGTGGCTTCACAGATTCTTCCCCAAAAACACAGGTGTTATTATTATGCTTTTAAAAAACTTTTTGAGGCAGGGTCTAACTCTGCTGCCCAGGCTAGAGTGCAGTGGTGCAGTCTCAGCTCACTGCAGCCTCTGCCTCCCATGCTCAAGGCATCCTCCCACCTCAGCCTCCTGAGTAGCTGAGGACACAGGCACGGGACACCATGCCTGGCTAATTTTTGTATTTTTTTGTAGAGATGGAGGCCTCACTTTGTGGCCCAGGCTGGTCTTGAATTTCTGATCTTAAGTGGTCCGCCCACCTCAGCCTCCCAAAGTGCTGGGATTACAGGTGTGAGCCACCGCACCCAGCCAAAACCAGGTGTTATTTGCTGACTCGCCAATGCCTCCCCCAAAAGGATAAATTTAAAAGTGTGTGTAATTCAATTTAAAAGTGTGTGAATTACACGAAGTGTAATTCAAATAAAACAAATTATCTTTTGGAATAATAGCAACTATAGGTATGTGGTCAGGAAGCAGTTAAAAACATTAAAATACAGACCTGGCCAGTTCAATCAAGCCCAGGAGTTCCAGGCAGGAGGTGGCACAGGTGGGCGTCATGCCCTGGTTCACAGAGGGCACATGAACTCGAGACCCTGCTGCACCCCGGTGCCCCTGTGCCCCTGTGCTTACAAGGGATGGCACTTGCACAGCAGAAGCAGGTTGGTCCCCATTTAAAGCTCCAGAGCCCAGGCTGTGAGCTCCTTGGCTGAGCCCTCTCCTGTCCCTGGGAGGTCCCCAGGTGCGAGGAGCCTGCCAGCCAGTGGGGCCTACACTCTCTGTTATTGCGTCTCTGCCAGGCTAAAATCCTTGGTCACTACTTTAGAGCCACTCAAGGAAACGCGTGCACCCTGCCCTGCTGGAAGGCACCATGGTTAGAGGGAGGCACACTGTTTCTTAGAGACAGGCACTGCTTGCTGTCATGTTTCACCTCGGAAAGCTTCCTCGGAAGCTCCATGGAATGTTCTGGAGCAGGCATCTTAGGGCATTCCCTCCGCACTTCTCTGCCAGCCCATGTGGCTCCCACACTGGGCTGTCCCTTGCCTTAGGCTTGTGGCCTTTTTTTTTTTTTTAATTTGAAAAATATTTTTCATGTGCACTTAGACGTGTTGCAGAATGATGCTGGGTCTCAAGAATGCTGTGAATCAATAAACATTTTATTCAGAGGGTGTCTCATTTCCATGGAAAGGGGGGAATTCTGCCGTGCATTAGCCACAGTCCAATCACCGGGATAGCAGAGCTTTCTAGATGCCTGGGCTTGCATGCAATCCCCTGCTGGGCTTCCAAGACCTCCAGGCTAGGCCCTGTGCCGTGTGCGGTGAGCGAGGGAGCCTTCTCCTGTTGTTTTGACGGTGGAGCTGCAAGCTTGGGAGGCTTTCCCATGGGTGGGCGGGAAGCAGAGAGCCATGGGGGCTGTGAGGCTGGCAGGGAGCTTGCAGGACATAACTGCTCATTTATTTTATTTGGGGGACCGGAGTTTTTTTTATTGATTCCATCTGTCAGAGGGCTGCAGCATTCCATGATGGGTGAGGCAGAGGGAGGCCCTGTGGGAGCCCAGAGTGACAGTCCTCTCTCTCAGCTTGCCTTCTTGTCCTTTTGAGACCATGATCTGGTTCTCCCAAGCCTCCCCCCTGCTCTTATGGGGTGTAAAACTCAGCCAGAAGGGGTTCTGAGCCAGGAGCCCTCTCTCCATCCCCTCTGTGCTTGACCCTCGCCCTCCTCCTGCCTCACCTGGGCACCCATCCATGGCCAAGCCTCCAGAACCCTTCCTGGTCCCTGGTGAAGCAGCCCTTCCTCTCACCAACCCTCCACCAAGCAGAGCGAGCTCCTGGAAATGCAGCCAAGAGCAGGTTGTGTTCCTGCCGGAAGCCCTGAGAAGTCCCCAGGCTGTGGTCTCTGCTCCTGAGCCTGGCATTGCTGGCCCTTTCTGTTCCCTGTCCTCACTGCTCCCCACTCCTATCCACGTGGTCTTGGGCCACAGTGCTGGGTGCCCTAGTTTACTGGCCCCTCCCCAGGGGGCCTGCATCCTTTCTGGGCCTTCTCTTACTACTTCCTCCTCCTCTGCTTAGCCAAGTCCTTCCACCTGACCGAGGCAGACACAACCCTCCCTCCTCAGGCGCTCACAGCCCCAGCGCCCCTCTCTCAAGCGTCCAGTGATAGAGTGGGCACGAACAGGGTTGGACCCACTTTTATCCCCAGTACCCGCTGTGCAGCAAGTGCTGGGGATGCCGGCATGCGCACATCATGTCCAGCTGGGGAGCAGGCTTCCAACCACTGACGGGCTCCTCCGGCTGCCATGCTGCCCCCACCCCATCCTCATGAGCCCCAAGGTGGGCGTGATGCTGTTTCTCAGTGGAGAGCTGCCAGGCTCGAGGAGGCCAGGCCACTGGCTCAAGATCTTTTGAGCGGTGAGTCTGTGCTCTTTTGATGACACAAAGTGGCTTCTCTCCTAGAAGCTTGTCCTGCAGGTCGCCCCCCATGGGCCCACACACCTGGCCCCGGGGGCTGTGTTATTGCAGACTTGGCTCTGGCCGCACCTTGACTGCACAGGTGTGGCTGGGTCCTGTCCCCATGGCCCATTGCGCACTGGGCTGGCTGGACAGTGTCTGGGGATTTGGCGTGATGGGGACGACTTGGATGCCTCTTTACCCCTGGGAACGATTAACCCTGTCTTGTGATTTGCCCCTGAGGAACCATTTGGTGGGTTGGGCCCTTGTGGGTGAGACGCTGTGGATTAGAGGCTGTCCCTTCCAACTTAATTGTGGAGGAGAGAAGCTGGTTCCAGGAAAGATGACCAAATTCTCCCCCCCGAGTCTTAAAAAGTGACACAAGCTAGCATTCAATTTCCTCAAATCTAAAATGCCATTGATTTTAAACTGTCTCACTGTTTTATGTACCACTGAGAAGGAAAAGCCCAAAATAAGGGCTGTGCTAGGAGACACCCTCACAGGTGGGCCACTCACGACTGAACGCTCAGCGTCCGTGAGAACTAAGCTTGCCACGGCAGGGGACAACAAGGAGGCGCCGTGTCCCCACCCCAGCTCTCAGGGAGGAGGAGGAAAACCCTCCCCGGGACTGTGTACTGCCAGCTGGGGCTTGGGAAAGCATGGAGTTTGAATTCACCCTCAGACCTGGGCTGGAAAGCTCAGACAGGGAAGTCAAAAACCGTGGCGCCGGAGGCTGGCCGGGGCAGTCAGAAGTGCTTCCGGAAGGACCCAGCTGAGTCCAGGCAGACAGAGGGCAGGGTTGAGCATCAGACACCCCAGATCCCGGGGGGTGTTGAAATGGGCATCTTTGAGCAGATGACCTGCAGGAAGCAGCACCCGCTGGGTGCCAGCGATGAGTTGGGGCCACAGTGAGTACTGTCTCCATTACCCCAGCCTCTGGGCAAAGGGGCTTGTCCTAAGTCTCAGGGTTGAGTGGCAGCTGGCTCCGGGGCCTGCTACTGGTGCACTGGTATAGCGGGCAAAGGAACCCATGAGGCACATGGCTCCTAAAGGTCCAGCCACCCAGCAAAGCCCCCTCCCCTGCATCCACACCAGGGACAAGGGTCAAAAGGTGGGGACATGCCTTCACTTTCCTCACCTGACAGGCCCTGGTCTGCTGGGGTCAGCGCTGCAGCCAGAGCCCCCTCCACCGGCAGATGCATCCTGTGCAGGCGACCAGGGGTTTTAGGCAGGATCAGTAGAGAATCTGCAGATCAGCTCCACAGTGCACTCAGGTGGCAGATGGGGAAACTGAGACCCAAAGAGGGGCGGGGAGCCCTTTGGACGGGGCGGGGCACTCCGCCCGGGGCAGGCAGAGGCCTTTATCTGCTGTCCTGCCCCTTCTCCTCCCCCAGCGGCATCCTCTCTAGCTTCTGGCGCTGCCCACTGTAACCCGACTCCGGCATTTGCGTTTGGGGCGCCCTCCCTGCGCCGGGGGCGGGAGCCCAGCGAGCGCAGAGCCCCGGCCCGCGCGGCCCGAGTGCCACATCACTGCGCCGGCCGTCCAAGGCCCGCCGCCCCACCATGCCGCCCCCGCCGCCGCTGCTGCTCCTTACAGTCCTGGTCGTCGCCGCTGCCCGGCCGGGGTGCGAGTTTGAGCGGAACCCCGCCGGTAAGGCCGTCCCCTGCCCCCACCCTCCACCCTCCACCCTGCAACCTCCGGGGACTGTGACCCGTCGCTTCCCAGGGGCCCGGGAGCTTTCTTCCAGTTGGTTACGCGCCTATGGCCCTGGCGAGAACGTCTCCAAAGTGGGCAGCATGTGGCCTGGGACTGGTAGGGTGACCTCTCCCCTGCACGGGGACACCAGGGAGGCTCTCTACGGCATCCAGGCTGGGACCCCAGGCAGCAGAGGGTCCCTGTGCCTAGGCCGGGGGTGAGGTCTTTCTCCTGTCGGACACAGCAGCAGGGGCGCCCTGCAGGTGGGTCCGAGGGAGCAGGTGCCAGGACTTTGCAGGGCGAGAGGCCATCCAAGGTCCGCGGGTCCTTCCAGGAACGGGGCAGTCTCTCTGGGCTGTGGCAAACTTTTGACCCCTCCCTCTCTCCCAGCTGGGGCTGCGTCTCCGGAAGTGGCCCTGAGGGCTGGGAGGGGGCGTGGGTCCCCTGGAGGGATCTGGGGCCCGGAGAGGGAAGGGACGCGGGGACCCTCTGGGAGGTCTGCCTGCACGACCTCACCCAAGGGGTGTGCAGCGGGGGTGGGGAGCAGGTAGGTAGAGGCTGGAGGCTGGATCCTGGGCTCCCGCCTGGCCTCACGGCCTCTCCAGGTGTGGGGGTGCATCTAGCCAACCGTGCTCAGGACTCTCATCAGGAGCAGACATCTGGGCTCCTGCAGGAGTGGGGCCCTGTGTGGGTTCAAGGGTGCAGGGTGTCAGGTTCTGAATCGCTTGTTCTCTGGGGTTTGTGGATACCTGAGAACTGCCTGAGCCCTGCGAGTGGATGTGCCAGGACCACGTTACCCCACCCTAGTGCGCGGTGTCGATGCTTTTCCTTTCCGTCCTGTTGATGCATGGATTTTCCCCCCACCTCTGCTCCTCCCCTTACCTCTGGGCTCTTTTCTACCCGCTGCGTGTGTGCTCATGCAGGTGTGCAAGTGGGGTGCTGCTGGAGCTTGTGCCGTGTTGTGGGTGGGCCTCCCCTCGGCCCCTGAGAGCCCAGACAGTATCTAGAATCATAGGCTTGTTGGAGACCACAGCCCCCTCCTCCAGGAAGCTCTCCTGACCTGCCCTTTCCCAGGAAGAAATGCGGCCTCCTCCTCCGCACGCAGGCAGCACAGACCGCCCTGTCCTCACCCAGCAGGATGCATGGGCTGGTCTCCGTCCCTGGCAGGTGCTGAGCACAGCCATGGCATCAGCAAGTGTTTCTGGGAGAAATCACTCATCCTCCAGTCCAGTCTCCCCTCTTACGGATGAGCGTGGAAGTCAAGGACCTTTCCAGCCCACAGGCAGAAGTGGGCAGAGCTGGTCAGCTGCAGTGCAGGCCCCACACCCCGGGCTGCCATGTCCCTGTCTGGCCATCTGGGTCTTGCTCAGAGCAAGCCTGGTGCTCTCTCCCCTCTGCCTCACCCTTCCCTGGTGGAGGATTCCCTGTCCTCACTGGAGCCTGGGGACAGAGGTAATTTTCATGTCCTAGGGTCTGGGATTCAGATTCTGACTCCTCGACTCTGCTGTGTGACCTGGGCAGATGGCCTGACCTCTCTGACCTCATTCAGGTCTCATCCCTCACCCAGGCACAGCCGCTGGTCAGTTTAGGAGGCGGAGGACTGACGGGCTCTCACTCCCCTGTTGAAGAAATGCTGCCACCTCGTGGTTAAGAGGCTTAGAACTGTTTCAAAAGCAGCTTTCAGACCAGCGCCGTCCGACAGAAACACAAAGCCATCCACACACGGAATTTTATATTTTCTAGTAGTCACACTAAAGCGGTAACAAAAACAGGTGAAATTGATTTTAATAACAAATTCTTTTTTTTTTTTTTGAGACGGAGTCTCGCTCTGTCGCCCAGGCTGGAATACACTGGCACGATCTCGGTTCACTGCAAGCTCCACCTCCCAGGTTCACGCCATTCTCCTGCCTCAGCCTCCCGAGTAGCTGGGACTACAGGCGCCCACCACCACGCCCAGCTAATTTTTTGTATTTTTAGTAGAGACGGGGTTTCACCGTGTTGGCCAGGATGGTCTCGATCTCCTGACCTCGTGATCCACCTGCCTTGGCCTCCCAAAGTGCTGGGATTACAGGCGTGAGCCACCGCGCCCGGCCTATAACAAATTCTATTTAACCCAATATGTCCAAAGTATTCCAGCATTTTGGCATTCATATAAAAATTATTAATGAAACATTTATACTGTTTTTAGTACTAAGTCTGAAATTTGGTGTGCATTTTACACATCGCACACATTGGTTTGATCTTGCCACATGTGACGGGCTCAGTGGCCACGTGTGGCTCATGGCTGCTGTACTGGAGAGCGTGGCTTGAGAGACTTCTAGGGGCACAGCCTTTCACCTCGCTGTGCGTTTGCAAGTCTGCAGGGGGATGCGGGGATGTCTGTGTCCCACGGTAGGTGGGGTGGGGAAGCAATGGTGAATAGTCTAACCAGCCACAGTCGTCCTGGCTTTGCTCTGTGGCTGCCAGGGCAGGTGGGGCCTGGGAGAGGCAGAGAGTGGGCTTTGGGTCAGCAGGCCCACCCCTGTGTGGTAAGGGCTAAAACCAGAGGCCTACGGAGGCCAAGCCAGCTGGCAAAGGCCCAGCCACATCATGGGACTAGCTGTGTGGTCTTGGGGCAGTTGCAGCCCCTGAGGACTCCTCCCAGACCATCCTGACTCTCTTGTCACCACAGCAGCACCCACTGGGGCTTGCTGATTGTTGGGGGAAGAATTGTGTCTTCCAGAAAAGACATACTGATGACGTAATCCCTGGCACCTGTGAACGGGAGCTTACTTGGAAACAGGGCCTTTGTGGATGAAATCTGATTCAGATGAGGCCACACGGGATTAGGGCAGGCCCTAAGCCAATAACTGGTATCCCTAGAAGAAGAGGGAGATTTGGGCAGAGACAGACACAGGAACACATGACAACAGAGGCAGGGACCGGAGTGCTACGGCCACGAGCCAAAGAGCACCTGGGGCCACTGGGAGGGGCGGGAGAGTTCTTCCCTTAGAGCCTTCAGAGGGAGTGCGGCCCTGCAGACCTGCAGACTTCCAGCCTCCAGGACTCTGAACTGTTGTTGCTTTTTTTTTTCAAGACAGAGTCTCTCTCTGTCACCCAGGCTGGAGTGCAGTGGTACGATCTTGGCTCACTGAAACCTCCACCTCCCAGGTTCAAGTGATTCTCCCACCTCGGCCTCCCGAGTAGCTGGGACTACAGGTGTGTGCCACCATGCCCGGCTAATTTTTGTATTTTTAGTAGAGACGGGGTTTCACCATGTTGGCCAGGTTGGTCTTGAACTCCTGACCTCGTGATCCGCCTGCCTTGGCCTCCCAAAGTGCTGGGATTACAGGTGTGGGCCACTGAACCCGGCTGTTGTTGATTTAACCCAATCATGGTGGGCGCTTTGCTAGGGCAGCCCTGGCAAACAAACCCACCCCGCTCTGTGCCTTGCACATGGCGGCCAGTGGAAGTGGGGGTGACCCAGCCAGCAGACACTCTTCCTGCCCCTTGGGAAACCCCGATGGAGCTGCACGGCTTGTTGGGGGGTCACAGGGGATGGTCCTGCTCTGCCCACCATGTGCCCCGAGCCTCTGTGTGTTGAGCATTCACTGGGCACCTCACCCTGCTGTTGTATTAATCTTGATGGATCCTCCAACAGCCCTGTGAGGTAGACGTGATCATTATCCCAATTTACACATGAGGAAACTGAGGCACGGGCAGTGGTTCATCCTGGAGTCTTAGTGCCCTCATCTGTGAATAAGGGAGACTCGAAGCCACAGGAAGCCAGGAAGGATCACCTGTCCAGTCCCTGTGTGATGGTCTAGTCCCTGTGTGATGGTCTAGTCACTCGTGTGGGCACTTGGTGGCTTTGGAGGAGCAGGTGCAGGGATGGATACCTCACCTTGCAGCTCCCTGAGGCCAGCAGAGGCCCCAGGGTCAAGTCAAAGTTAGTTCTTCCACTCGCTCATGTCTGCTGAGTGAATAAACAAAGTTCCAGGTTCACCCAGGCTCGCCAGCTCAGGGCCAGGCCACGCTCAGTGCCAGCCGGGCACCGTCAGAGCCCTGTGATGGGTACCCAGGGAGTGGAGCAGGGGTGCTGGGCTGAGATCACCTTGACGCTTGAGCTGACTGTGCTGCAGCACCTGCCTCAGTCCAAGCTCAGTGCAAGATGAGACCACGGGTCAGCTGAGTGCAAACCCTGCTGCCAGAGTGGCCCCACTGGCGGCCAGCTTTGCACCCTAGTGCTCACTCAGGGCCCTGCACAGGATGGGTGCTCACTCAGGGCCCTGCACAAGATGGGTGCTCACTCAGGGCCCTGCACAGGATGGGTGCTCACTCAGGGCCCTGCACAGGATGGGTGCTCACACAGGGCCCTGCACAGGATGGGTGCTCACACAGGGCCCTGTGTGCATGCAAGCCTTCTATCTGCTCTTCCCAACATCACCCAGTTGTCTTTAGCCACACAGACAGGCGGGCGAGGGCACAGTATTTCAAGCAGAATCCTGGACCAGCTTTTTTTTTGTTCCTTTTTTCCTAAAGTTCAACGTGTCATGCCTCATTTATGCTGCAGATTGGTGGAGTCTGGGGACGCTCTGGACCATGAAGGCCTGGGAGTCACGTGAGGGTGCCAGGGAGGGTGTCTGGACAGCCTCATGCCCACAGGCCCGTGACAGCCATCCAGGGGGACTCAAGCTCCTCTGTGCTCATCCCAGCGCACGTTGTGGGCATCTGAGGGCATGGATGGGCAGGTGGGCACACTGCAGCACCTCTCTTGGGTTAGGGCCGCCCCACTCCCAGATGCTTTAGGAAAACAGTGCTCTTGCCTGTTGCTCTCCCACACTTAGCACAGCACGGGCTCCTGCATCTTGTCTCCGGGTTGTTCTGAAACTGTCGCAGGAATGATGCACACTGTAGCTGATGGAGCCTCTTCCCCCCGGAAGATCCTGTGCTGGGCTCGGACCATAGGTCATCTCATCTCACAGTATCCCTGCAAAGTGATTATAATGAACACATGTAAAATGGGGGAAATGGAGACACAAAAGAGCCACTTGCCTGGGGCCCCCTGCTGTGATGTGGGGGTTGGCACCTGGGCCTGGTGGTCTGGGGCTGGGCATCTTCGTTGCCCTCCACAGCCCTTGTGGTTCGTAGTCCATGTCCCCTGCCAGCTTGGACAGGGAGGGAGAGCGAGCCCAAGGGCAGCTGCGTCTTCCCCAGGGCCGCCTGCACACGCCTGTTCCACGCCCGGAGAGCACTGTGTGGACCTCTTTTGTCGTCTGTGATGAGGGTGGAAACGGGAGCTCTCCTAAGAGTGCTTGGTGGAGGACTAGTGCCCTAAATGTCCCCATCCCACAAGAGCTTCGTGAGCTGAATGGTGTAGGGATCCAGGACTGTGGTTGCCCAGTCCCCAGTGGGGAAACCGAGTCCCAGGAGGTTCCCGAGGGTGGGAGCTGCCTGGCCACAGAGCAGCCCAGGTCTCTCTGACCTTTGGAGAGTTGCCATGTGCTCAGCCAAGTTTTCACAGCCCCCAGATCCTAGGGTGAGCTCCGAAAAGCGGCCTGCACTCTCCCGGCCTCAAGGTTCTGTCCCAGGTTTTGGCTGGAGGTGAAGTCACAGCCAGGCAGGCCTTTTCCTCTGCTCCAGCCTGCTTGCCCCCTTCTCCCTGGCCCCCCGCACCCACTCCACACGTCCTGCCTGTGGGTCAAGTCCCCTTCTCCAGGTTCCTGCTGCTCCCACTGCCCAGCCTGCCCCCTCTTTGGCCAGGTGGACTCTGGCATGGGCCCGTCCCGGCACTAGCCGGGTTTTAAATCTGATGCCGGGTTCCCCGCCTCAGACGCATTCTCCCCACTTGATGCTTTAAACCTGATGCCGGGTTCCCCGCCTTGGATGTGTTCTCCCTGCTTGATGCACACAGAGCCTTGGGTCCCTCTTCATACAGGGCCCTTAGCAGCCAGCATTGCTTAGGGTTGGCTGTGTTTGGCCTTCTCAGAGGCCTTACTGTTGGGTTCACATGTCTGGGCTTCAGAAAGGGCCCTTGAAACCCCACGATTGCGAGGATGGTTTTGTGTGTTGATCCTTTTTTCTTGGAAGAGGGCCCTTGATTCAGGAAATGGGGAGAGGCCACACCCTGGCGGTGTCCTTGGGGGCACGGAGCCTGCATGGCTGACTCTGGGAGGGGCCTGGGTCCGGGTGCAGCAGTGACTGCTGGTGAGGGCTCTGGGGGGCTGACTATTAAAACTTTCGGAATCTTCTGAGGACCCAGCGGCTTACGGTGGGAAGCTTGAGGTTGGCCGCAGTAGAGGTACTTGTGCCACGGCACTCACAGATGCCACCTCAGGGCTCTTCTGTCCTGGACATCAGGCTTGTGGGCACCACGGCTCAGCCCCGGGCTTCGAGCCAGATGGATGCCACTGACCCCTGCTGCCGCCCAACTGTCTGTCCTTAGGCAGGTCATGTGACCTCTCAGACGCAGCTTTCACACCCGGGAAATGGGGGTGACTGTGGCGTCTGCCTCAGGGGCTGCTGTGAAGACTCCATGAGATGGAGCTGGCGGAGGGTGGCCCGGGCTGGTCCCTACCTGCACTCAGGGCCCTGGCCATGTGTTGCCCGGTGAGTGAAGGACGGCGAGGCAGGTCCCTAACAGTGCCATGTCTCTCTTTCCAGGTGAATGCCACAGGCCGCCAGCTGCAGACAGCGGTACAGTACCGGGACCTCCCTGGCTTCTGTTCTGTAGGAGGGCTGCAGCCCCCACACTGTCAGAGCACTTTAGGCAGCTGAGCCCGTGATTTCAGAAGTGGGTAATGGATAACACAGCCCATTAATCAAACCAGAACCCCCTCATAAACAGCCAGAGAAAAATTAGACACAACAAAAAAAGACCAGCCAGGAAAAGGTGCACCAGCTTCCCACCGGGCTATGGCCACCCCAGCCCCTGCAGAGATGTCTTCTCCATCCCTCTCCAGTCCCCACTGCAGTCACACATCCTGCGTTTGGGCCTTGTCCACGTGCATTTCGTGGTCACTGGCTCTGTGCTGGGCCCCTGCTGAGTCTGGGGTTTGGGGGAGTCACCTCCCCCGCTGGGCCCCGATTTCCTCCTTGTGAAAGGAGGAATACCAAACGAATCTTGTGGGATGGTTTCAAAAGTGACGTGGGAGCCAACCAATGTGAAGTGCTCAGGTCAGGGCTGAGGACAGGGCTTATACCCTGAAAGGGGCAAACATTTCATTGTCGCCTCCTGACGGATTTGGGCATCTGGTGTATTCTAAGTGGAGGCTTTTAAAAAAATCAGAAAAAAAATTCCGGGTACAAAGTCAGTGACATATGTAAAATGTTTATTTTATTTTATTTTTTATTTATTTTATTTATTTTTATTTTTAGAGATGGAGGTCTTGCTATGTTACCCAGGCTGGTCTCAAACTCCTGGCCTCAGGCAATCCTCCCATCTCGACCTCCCAAACTGCTGGGATTACAGGCGTGAGCCACCTTGCGCGGCTGTAAAATGTGGTGAGCAGGGCAATGTGAGGCAGAAAGAATCCTGTCATTTCTAGACTTTGACATGAGAAGTGGCAAAATGTCACGATTTGTCCCATGCGATGCCACATCGGGAAAGTCCAACTGAGGAAAAGAGGAGAAGGCCATCTGGGGGTGCGAGCGTGGAGCCAGCAGCTGTGGGGACACAGTCTGCTCCCGAGGGGGCTGGAGGGCCCTGCTAGGCCGATGAGGTCCTTAGAGATGGGGCATTTGGAGCTAAACAAACAGCTGTGATGAGGAAGCAGGAAGGTGCCCAGCGACAGTGAGGACCCTACCCCATGCCTGGGCTTACGGCATCCCTGCGAGCTGCAGAGCAAAGATGAGCCGGCTGAGCCGCATCTGTCGTTATCCATTTCTCATCCAAGTCCTGAGCCCCAACTGACCCATTAGGGTCCCCAAAGACACTAGACGCCCAAAGCAGGATGTGTCCTTTGGGACGTCTTTGTGCTGTGGCTGTGGTTCCCGGGTGGTTTGTGCCTGTCCCTGCCTAGCGCAGCATCACCTGGCTGCCTTCATGGGCCCTTGTGTGGCACAGCTGCTTTGCAGATGGAGACGCTGAGGCTCAGGGCAGCCAACTGTGGCTCGCTTGCTAGTGGGTAGTTGAATCTGGTTGGTCTTAGGCTCCTTCTCTGGTCTCTCACAGACTCTGATTCCTGCACAGTAGCTGTTGTCCTGGTCCTCCCCTGCCAGACTGTGGGTGCCCCCTCCCTGCAGGCCCTGGCCCTGCGTGGGGTCCCCTTTGTAAATGTCTGATGTGTGCCGGTCAGGGCCACTGCGGGAGGGACTGACCTGCCGACCCTGCCTCCCCAGCCACCTGCGTGGACCTGCAGCTCAGGACCTGCAGCGATGCCGCCTACAACCACACCACCTTCCCCAACCTGCTTCAGCACCGGTCGCGGGAGGTGGTGGAGGCCAGCTCCGAGTACATCCTGCTGAGCGTTCTACACCAGCTCCTGGAGGGCCAGTGCAACCCGGACCTGCGGCTGCTGGGCTGTGCTGTGCTGGCCCCCCGGTGTGAGGGCGGCTGGGTGCGCAGACCCTGCCGGCACATCTGCGAGGGCCTGCGGGAGGCCTGCCAGCCCGCCTTTGACGCCATTGACATGGCCTGGCCCTACTTCCTCAACTGCCACCGCTACTTCACGAGAGAGGACGAGGGCTGCTACGACCCGCTGGAGAAGCTTCGGGGTAAGGGAAAGTGGCGGGGGCCTGTGTGGTCACGGGGTCCAGGTGGTGATGGAGGACCAAGAGCCACACTGGAAGGAACTTGAGACCTTTTCCGTCGACGGTGACAGTGCAGGCATTGGTAGAGGGCGGGGCTGCTTCCCGAGGCAGCATGTTCCCCCACAAAAGGGTGCCAGGAAGGGTTGGGGGCTCAGTGCAGATGGAGGATCCTCTCGCTGCCCAGGCCCCCCTAGCAGAAGCCTCCAGCCCCTTAGGGGCAGGCTGGGGTGGAAGGGTGCTGAGTCCAAGTGGGGGCAGTGCCCCCGCCCAGGGTGCAATGAGGAGGCCTCGTGTGGGGGAGCCTAGGCTCAGAGTGCAGGGCTGGCCCTGGGGGTCCAGTCCTCAGACACAGACCCTCTAGAACCACAGTGCTTACCCATGGTCAAGGGTGGGCGGGACATTTACGTCCCCTGGGAGGCCTGGCGGGCAAAGCTTCACAATTGCTCATCGCTGGGCCCGGAAGATCACACAGAGGGTTTGGCCTGGAGTGACTCCTCCAAGCAGGGTCTGTACCGCCCTGTGAGCTCAAGGAGGGAGAAGAGCTGTGGAGAAACACTCTGGTGTCTCTTGCAGATAAAACAGTGGAGGGGCAGTAGGAGTAGGCAAGCCTGGGCCACCATGGGCCACTTGTCTCTGAGGTGTGCAAAGAGGTCCCAGAGGGCCACTTGGCAGCAGGGCTGATTGGGGGCCCTGCATGGAGTCCCCTGTGTCTGTTGTCTCACGAGTCAGGGTCTACCAGAGACCCTGCATGATCCGCAGCAGTCCTGGCCCATTAGACCTTCCTGTGTGAAAGAAATGTTCTATTCTCTGCTGTCCAACACAGTCACCACTGGCCGCATGTGGCCCCCAAGGCTTGGGATGTGGCTCTTGCCACTGAGGCCTGGATGTGGGTGTTTCATTGCATTTGAATGAGTCTGAACCTGTCTTTGAAGAGCCTAGGGCCAGTGTGTGCCACATTCAGCTGTGCAGGGCAGCGTCCGCTCGTGGTTGGGTTCAGAGGATCTGACTGCTGGTGCCACACATGTGCTAGCTCACGCGAGTCTCACGACAGCCTTGCTCCATGGAAGAGGAAGTGGAGCCTCGGGAAGGGTGACAGCGGTGGGGTCTTTAGCTGGAGTGGCCCAAGCCCATCGCGGATGGAGGGGTGGATTTGGCCATTCGTCAAACAGCTACCGAGCACCCACTGTACATGTGGCTCTGTGCTGGGACATTCAGGAGGGCAAGAGAAGGAATGCAGACAAACACCCGGGCCGGGCTCCAGCAAGCCCCGGGTTCCGGGCTATGTCAGGTGCTCAGGGCTGATCCTGGCATGTCTTGCAGCCTCTGGCTTCCAATCTGAGAAGGGTGGACCCTGGGCTCTTATGTGATGCAATGGTAGGGGGGTGCCCTTTGCCAGCAGGTGGGAGCCATCTGTCTGCAGAGCTCAGTCCCTGTAGAGGCGGTGGAGGTGCCCGTGGGAGGCCAGGGAGGTGAGGAAGGAAGCCAAGCCCACAGCCCTGGGAAAGCCCAAGGAGTGGGTTTGAGATTATTTTGGGCATCTCTACCGCCAAATTGCTGGCTTCCTCTGCTAGTCTTTCCCCTGGAGAACTGTTTTGAGCAGAAGCAAAACCACAGGGCGAGGAGAAGCTTAGAGGAACACATTAACTCTCTATGGACCCAGGAACAGCCTGCGGGCACCTGCGTCCTGCTCCTGTGGGTCTGGCTGCTGCAAAGCCCCTGGTGGGGTGGAGAGAGCTGAGGGTCACCGGGGCGGCCCTCAGGGCGCCTCTGTTCTAGTGGATGACAGGATGGTGGGGAAGCTGGTGCGTATGTGGTGTAGACATTCGTATTCTAGATCCAGAACCCCTCCCTCTTCTTCCCGCCCCCTTTTTTCTTCCTCCCCCAAGTCCTTCCCAGAATCCCCCTTTCTGTTTCCTTCCTGGACAGGCGCTCACTGTTGTACTGATGAGGTTGTAACAGAAACACTGGGAAGCCTCACAGCAGCCGGAGGGGGCACCACAAGGAGCCCCCCTGTTTCCACCATTAGCCAAGCAAACGGAGCAGAATACTGAACTGCCTGAGTGCCACTGTCATGGAAAACACACCCAGGAAAATCCCCTCTGCACACCCAGCAGGGGTTTGCCTTGGGGGGTCCAGGACCCCACAGATCTCTTTTCCTTTCTGTTGTCCTGCTCCGTATGTTAGGAACTTCCCACAGTGGCCCCATAGTATGTCTATTCACAGTCACATTAGGAACCATGGCGCTGTGCCGTGTCCGTACCTCAGGTGCCGTTTGGCTTAGATATCGCTGTAGGCACTGCGGAGGGAACTCTAATTAAAGATAGAGATGTCCAAGCATGGCTGTCGTGCAGAGGGGGCTAAGGGTGCTGTGCATGGTCAGCGTTCCCAGGCAGTGGTAGGAAGCCTCGGGGCCTGACACTGACTGAGCCCCCCTACTGCTCCCCCAGGAGGCCTGGAGGCTGACGAGGCACTGCCCTCAGGGCTGCCGCCCACCTTCATCCGCTTCAGCCACCACTCCTACGCCCAGATGGTGCGTGTGCTGAGGCGGACGGCCTCCCGCTGCGCCCACGTGGCCAGGACCTACAGCATCGGGCGCAGCTTCGACGGCAGGGAGCTGCTGGTCATCGAGTTCTCCAGCCGCCCCGGCCAGCACGAGCTGAGTGAGTGCCCTTGGGAGGGCCTGGCCTGGCCCCGCTTCGGGAAAGGGCTTGGGCCGCTCCACCTTGGGGTGCACAAGTTGGCGGGGTGTTTGGGGTCCTGGGCACGGCTGGGGGCCTCAGGGAGCTGCTTGGTGCAGGCCACGTCCCGCTGGGCATGTGCAACCACTGTATGTATAAAGGAGAATTTCTCCAGATATCCATCTTCCTTCAAAATTTAGGGTGGCAGACTAGGTTATTTCATAATAATGGAGACATTGATCTAGTGGCTGAAAAGACATAAACAAGAAATTTTATTTAATTTTTTTGAGACGGAGTTTCGCTCTTGTTGCCCAGGCTGGAGTGCAGTGGCGCGATCTCGGCTCACTGCAACCTCCGCCTCCCGGGTTCAAGCAATTCTCCTGCCTCAGCCTCCTGAGTAGCCGGGACTCCAGGCATGCACCACCAACACCAGGCCAATTTTTGTATTTTTAGTAGAGACAGGGGTTTCACCATGTTGGCCAGGCTGGTCTCGAACTCCTGACCTCAAGTGATCCACCCAGCTCGGCCTCCCAAAGTGCTGGGATTACAGATGTGAGCCGCCGTGCCTGGCCCAACAAGAAATTTTAGACAGAAAAGATGATGTTGGGATGTGGCTTTCAGGGAGATCGTAAGGTTGTCTGGGAGTCGCCTGGGATGCTGGAGGGAGGAGGGCACCATCCCTGCATATCACAGGCATAAGTCAGGGAGGAGCAAAACAAAGGCTATAGGAGTGCTGGGCCCTTCTGCACTTAGAAGGAGTGTGTGGCCATGCACTGCATTTTGCCATTTGAAGACCTTGTCCTGGCACACTGGACCCCAGGCAGGTCTGTACAGCCCTTGTCCCTGGGCACCGGCCTCTCCTTTTCCAAACTGTTCCAGGAGTGTGACACCACAAAATGCTATGAATAAAGAGATTTTTCTATTTTAAAACTCCAAGTCCATTTTCATTCCGTCGGGCTTTGGATTGATCCTGTTCTGAGGTGGGATCGGGCAGTATGGAAAATGCTAGGCATTCCTGTTCCTTTAGAGGGGTCTTCCTGCAGGGCAAATTAGGAAATCAAATGTTATTGCTGTCATGATTTGCTACCCTAAGTTGCAAAGAGCCACTCAGGCTGGTAGTGTCTAAGAATCCAGGATGTTCTAGCAAACACCCAGACCTTCTGGATGGGTGGCCTCTGTTTCCCACGTGGGGAAGTTCCTCTCCCCCAGGTCACTGAGGGCATTCAGGGTTGGAGTCCAGGGCTTCCTGGGGGTCAGTGAGTCCGTCTGAGTCCTGCCTGGGCCTCAGCCCCCAGCCCCACCTGTCCCATGAGCACATTACTCAAACAGAATCCATCATTTTAGAAGCAGCCTCCATTTGACCCTTGGTCCTCACCAGTTACTGAAAAATGCACCTGCTCTTTGTTTATGGACTCAGGGCCTTTTCAGGGCTGGCAGCCTCAGCCAGTCTTCATCCTACTGGTCTGGGCAGCATGGATACCGTGAGCCCAAAGGCTCTATCTCTTACCAGGGCCCAGAGGCCACCTGGCCACACCCTGGACCCCAAGGCTCACTATGTTCCCTCTCCAACTGTAACATGCTCTGGGCAGGAGGCAGAGGCTTTCCCTACAGCACTGGAATTTGAGGGCAAGAGGTGCCCCTGTGCAGAAGGCCAAGGGAGGTAACCAGCACAGAAAGCTCCCAGGTCATTTATACCCCGGGATGTGGCATCCGAGGAACACGGATGTTTCCTCTCATCCTTGGATGTCCCTGGGCCACACGCAGCTGGGGAGGGAGACATCATTTTTCCAGGGGAGCAATGTGAGGCTTAGAGAGGAGGAGTGACTTGCCTGCAGTCACACAGCTAGTAAGGCCATGGGGCCTGGTCCACTCTTCTTCCTATAGTCCATTCATTTATCCATCCATCCATCCATTATTTATGCATCTATCCATCCATCCATCCATTTATTCATTCAGCCATTACACATCCATCCATCATCCACCCATTCATTCATACATCCATGCATCCATCCACCATCCATCCATTTATTTATTCAACCATTACACACCCATCCATCCATCCATCATCCATCCATCCATTCATGCATCAATTTATCCATTATTTCATCCAGCCATTATTCACTCATCCATCCATCGTTGATTTATCCATCTAGCCATTTATCCATCATTGATATATCTATCCATCCAGCCATCTATCCATCATCTATTCATCCATCCAGCCAGCCAGCCGTGATTCATCTATCCATTCATCCATCCATCCATTATTGATATATTTATCCATCCATCCATCCATCCATCATCGATATATCCATCCATTCATCCTTCCATCCATCCATCCATCCATCCATCACCCATCCATCCATTCACCCATCCATTCATCCACTCAAGGGCCAACCACCTTCCCAGCTAAGTACCAATGTACACCTTGCCTTATTACACAAACATAAAGAGAGACCGTCAGTTAAATTTGCATGAATCAATGATAACATATATTATTCATATTCTTGAGCTATGCTAACTAAGAATTCTGGCTAGGCATAAAAAATGAGCTTAATGAAAGTGATGACCTTGATGAGACCTCATTATATACAGAGATTCTTGAGTCAAAACAAGTATGAATTGGTCCCAGCCCATCTGGTCGTCCTTGCTGAGTGTGGGGGGGGGGCTCATGCCTTTGGGGACCCCAGGCTTTGAGATGATGCCCCAAGTCTCTATATTTGCCCCCAGTGGAGCCCGAGGTGAAGCTCATTGGCAACATTCACGGCAACGAGGTGGCGGGCCGGGAGATGCTCATCTATCTAGCCCAGTACCTGTGCTCTGAGTACCTACTGGGTAACCCCCGCATCCAGCGCCTGCTGAACACCACCCGCATCCACCTGCTGCCCTCCATGAACCCTGACGGCTACGAGGTGGCAGCTGCCGAGGTGAGCGCCCACATGCCTGGATCCTGTGGGCCACTGCCTGAACCACCCCCTCATTCATTAATTTACAAGTAGTTTATCCTAGCGGTGCCTTGTTCCTGCCTCTCTAGGAGAGGAGCATTCAGCAGATGTCGATACTGGCAAACCCCTGCTTCAGGGGCTGGGGAGAGGCACTGAGAGGCACTGAGAATTCTAGGTGTATTAAAAAGGTGATGCATGTGATAGAGGAAAATGATGGAGAGGGAGTCGATGGTGTCCGTGTGTGTCAGCGGGGGGTCAGGGGAGCTCTCGGGGAGGTGGGCAATGAGCAGAGCAGGTGACTGTCGAGGGCGCCCCACTCATGGGGAGCAGCCAGGGAAGGCCCCAAGGCTGTGGCGTCAGCAAGGAGCCCCGGGGTGGAGAGGAGGTGAAGGGTCAGGCATGCCCCCGAGCTCATCACATAAAGCCGGGGGAAACCGAAGCCCCTGGCTTTGACCCTCAGCCGAGCGTGAGACCCATCTGGAAGGTGAAGGGTGGGGTGTGCTGACCCCACCCAGTCGGGGGTTGGCCGTGTTTTCAGGGTGCCGGCTACAATGGGTGGACGAGCGGGAGGCAGAACGCGCAGAATCTGGATCTGAACCGAAATTTCCCGGACCTGACGTCCGAGTACTACCGGCTGGCGGAGACCCGCGGCGCACGCAGCGACCACATCCCCATCCCCCAGCACTACTGGTGGGGTAAGGTAGGAGCCGCTGCTGCCCATGCCGGTCTCCACCAAGGCATCCAGGGGTCCCTGGTTATTCCAGGCTCTCTGGAGTTGTCCTTCCCTGAGGACAGGAGAGCCTGGTGCTCCCTCCCTGCCTCAGTTACCTGTCTGTGAAATGGGAACACCTCCTTGCTGGGGTGTTGGTGAGATTCAGAGATTCACGTTGGAAACGCCTAGATCTCCGCAGGGGCCCAGTGATGGGGGCCGAGTTCAGCTGGTGCGTTGATGTAGAGACCGTTAATGGTCTGCACCATCGGAGCCCAGAGGGCTGCCGAAGCCCAGGGCATGGCTGGGGGCCGGCGGGGAAGCCCAGCCCTGAGGGCGGCCTCGTCTGTCTTGGGCAGGTGGCCCCGGAGACGAAGGCAATCATGAAGTGGATGCAGACCATACCCTTTGTGCTCTCGGCCAGCCTTCATGGGGGCGACCTGGTGGTGTCTTACCCCTTCGACTTCTCCAAGCACCCCCAGGAGGAGAAGATGTTTTCTCCCACACCCGATGAGAAGGTGAGAGGGCTGCGGGGTGTGTGCAGGGGAGGGAGACGGTGTGCGCGGTCCCCTTGGAGCTGGTGCCCCTCCAGTCCTGAGCTCAGTGAAGACAAAGCTCCTAGGAACCTCTACTCAGAGCCGGTCACCACCGCCTGCTCCAGGCCCAGCTCTGCAGAGAAGCCCCTTCCTCCTGGAAGTCTGCGGCCTCAGGAGCCGTCGCTCCCCTGATCTCCCCAAGGCTAGCTGCACTGCCTTTCACATGTCCCCATCTGGGAGCTCCCGGGGTGGGGACCCTGGCTCAGCGCTGCTGTTCCTTTGAGCTCCGCCCCGCACCTGGCGGGGTCCCCAATGCTCCCATCGCAGAGGGGTGCGTTTCCGGGAGGGGCCGGCAGAGGGCAGTGCTGCAGCGCGCATGCTGCCCACCCGTCCTGCTTCCCGGGGGTAGTGCTTGCTTCTCACGTGCTGGGCTCCTCCGGATGGGGAAGGAGTTCTGGCTCCACCGTCCACTGGGCCCTTAGGTGAGGCCCTCCCTTTTCCGGGCCTCAGTTTCTCCTACTGTTCGTAGAGCAGCCGGCGATGAGACCCGTGATGATGCTGGGACCCTCCCAACCCACCCTAACCTAAGGACGACCTCCTGGGGGACGGCGTGGAGTTGGTCCCTTCCCACACTATGGATGAGAAAGTGGAGGCAGAGACCCAGAGGAGCCCCAGGGAGCCGGGTGCTGTGGCCCAGCGGGAATGGGGAGAGCAAGCTGAGCACCCTGCTTGACCAGGGGTGGTGACAGCAACACCTGGGCCACCGGTGCATTCGTCCTGCATTTGCTCATTCTTCCACCCATTCACTCCTTCACTTGTTCATCGTTCACTAACTCCTTCACTCACCCATTCACTCACTCACTCACTCATTCACTCACGCGCTCACTCCCTCACTCATTCACTCACCCATTCACTCACTCACTCATAC
Source organism: Pongo pygmaeus (assembly GCF_028885625.2). Lineage (NCBI taxonomy): Eukaryota > Metazoa > Chordata > Mammalia > Primates > Hominidae > Pongo > Pongo pygmaeus. The sequence continues at coordinate 4,273,139 of NC_072376.2, read as the reverse complement.
ACTCACCCATTCACTCACGCACTCACTCCGTCCCTCACTCCCTCACTCACTCACCCATTCCCTCACCCATTCACTCACTCCCTCACTCACTCATTCACTCACCCATTCACTCACTCACTCCCTCACTCATTCACTCACCCATTCACTCACTCCCTCACTCACTCCCTCACTCATTCACTCACCCATTCACTCACCCATTCACTCACTCACTCATACACTCACCCATTCACTCACGCACTCACTCCCTCCCTCACTCCCTCACTCACTCACCCATTCCCTCACCCATTCACTCACTCACTCCCTCACTCCCTCACTCATTCACTCACCCATTCATTCACCCATTCACTCACTCCCTCACTCACTCACTCATTCACTCACCCATTCACTCACTCACTCCCTCACTCCCTCACTCATTCACTCACTCATTCACTCACCTATTCACTCACTCCCTCACTCACTCACTCACTCATTACTCACTCACTCCTTCACCCATTCACTCACTCACTCATTCCCTCACTCATTCACTCACCTATTCACTCACTCCCTCACTCCCTCATTCACTCACTCACTCATTACTCACTCATTCATTCACCCATTCACTCACTTACTCATTCCCTCACTCATTCACTCACCCATTCATTCACTCACTCACTCATTCACTCACCCATTCACTCACTCACTCACCCATTCACTCACTCCCTCATTCACTCACTCATTCACTCACCCATTCACTCACTTACTTTCTCATTAATTCACTCACTCATTAACTCACCCATTCACTCACTCACCCATTTGCTCACTCACTCCCTCACTCATTCACTTACTTATTCACTCATTCACTCACTCATTCACTCATTAACTCACTCATTCACTCACCCACTGACTCACTCCCTCACTCATTTACTCATTCACTCATTCATTCATTCACTCACTCATTCACTTACTCATTCTCTCTCATTCATTCAGTCACTCACTCATTCACTCACTTATTCACTTATTTACTTATCACTCATTCATTCTCTTATTCATTCACTCATTCACACACTCACTAATTTTCTCATTCACTCACTCATTCTGTCACTCATTTATTCACTCATTCACTCATGCACTCATTTACTCACTTATTCACTCATTCACTCACTCATTTACTCATCACTCATTCACGCATTTATTCACTCGTCACTCACTCATTCTCTCATTCATTCACTCACACACTCATTCACTCACTCTTATTCTTTCACTCATTTGTTTATCCCTGCACTCCCTCCCTCACTCATTCATTCATTGACTCTTACAGGTAGTGCACACCAAGGGTGCAAGGAGTGAGGTGTCTGGTTCTCTGCTCAGACCTCTGCAAGTGCCCCCAGAGGTGACTGGGTGGCCTCCACTTCTGGCCTGGCCTTGCACCCCTGTGCTCTTGGGGGCAATGGCTGGACAGGGCAGGTGTCCCCCTCTGCACAGGCCCAGTGTGTCTCAGCCTCAGAGCTGTCAGGGTAGGGCAGGCGTCCCCTCTGCACTGGCCCAGTGTCTCTCAGCCTCAGAACCAGATGTGAGAAGATGTCCCCAAGGGGGATGTTTACCCCAATGAGTCCCATCAGAGCCAGAGAAAATAACACTGTTCCCAAGCCATCAATCATCTGGCAGTGATCATGCAGCCCTGTGGCCGGCAGTGATCTCTGGAAATCGGGGTCCCAGGAGGGGCCTGGGGTTGGTGGGGGAGCATGAGAGGGGCTGGCTGGGGTGTGCCAAGGTACCCTCTTGCCAAACTTCCATGGTGCCCTACAGATGAGAGCCAGTGCCTGGGGGCAGTGTTCAAGGCCCTGCAGGCTGGCCATGGCTGCCTCTCGCTGCTCCACATCTGCCCCTCTGCCCGAATCCTGCTCATGCTCTGTGCTGCCTGCCAAGCCCTTTCTGGCTCTGCCCACGCTCGCTGTGGGAATGAGCATAGCCAGTTTCCCAAGGGCTTCCTGGGGCAGGAGCTGGGTGGGCTGGGTTTCCCACGGTCCTCAGCCTGTGTTCCTGGGTCCCCATTCAGTCCCAGCTTCCCTGCTCCCGCCTGGTTTCATTTATCTGTGTCTCTTCCTTGCCCATGTGTGCCCAGCCTCTGGACCGACAGCTCCTCTGATGTCCTTGTCCTGCACCTGTCCTCCCAGGTCAGGCCTGTCTTAGCCAGACCTGGGCTCCTGCACCCCAGGGTTTTGGGGACTGGTGGTCGGCAGCCACCTTCCATGCCTTAGCCCTAGAGACTGACCAGTGATGGGAGGGAGGCCCCAGGGCAAGGGCAGGGAGGAGGGACTGTAGGGCGGGGAGGAGGGACTGTAGGGCAGGGAAGCCTTGTGGGTAGAAAGGGTGACATGGTGTGTTGGGTCAGGAGCAAACTTTGGAGACAGTCTGGTCCCACCTTCCTATCCTCCAAGCCTACACCCTGTCAAGCTGATGGATAAAGGCAGGTCGGAGGTAGAACACAGGTAGAATGTAGCAGATGTGACCTGGGCAGATGGACCCTTTGTTGGGCATGATTCATTCTTGATGGGAAAGTCCGGTGAGGCTTCCTGCTATGAGGTGGGGCAGGCCACTCCTGAGCTGATGCTGCCCCACCCACAGGTGCAGGGGCTGCTGGCAAGATAGTGGTCCACAAGATAGTGGAACCACAGGGCCTGAGTGGGGTTGTGTTTGGGCCCGTGGTTTGTGTCTGTGGGACTGAGTCCAGATGGTACAGCCTCACTTCTGAGCTGGACCCATTCCTCACCAACCCCAAACCTCATGTCTGGGAGTCCGAGTCTCATGACCCCCACCAGGGAGAGATCTTCACTCTGGCCTGGAGCACTCACTCATTCACTCATTCGCTTGTTCACTCACTCAGTCACTCACTCCTTCACTCACTTATTCACTCACTCATTCACTCACTCACTCACTCATTCACTCACTTATTCACTCACTCAGTCACTCACTCCTTCACTCACTTATTCACTCACTCATTCACTCACTCACTCACTCACTCATTCACTCACTCATTCACTCACTCATTCATTCACTCATTCACTCAGTCACTCACTCATTCACTCACTTATTCACTCACTCAGTCACTCACTCCTTCACTCATTCACTCACTCCTTCACTCACTTATTCACTCACTCATTCACTCACTCCTTCACTCACTTATTCACTCACTCATTCACTCACTGATTCACTCACTCATTCATTCACTTATTCACTCAGTCACTCATTCACTCACTTATTCACTCATTCACTCACTCATTCACTCAGTCACTCACTCTTTCACTCATTCACTCATTCCCTCACTCTTTCACTCACTCACTCATTCCCTCACTCTTTCACTCACTCACTCACTCATTCACTCACTCACTCTTTCACTCACTCACTCATTCCCTCACTCTTTCACTCACTCACTCATTCCCTCACTCTTTCACTCACTCACTCTTTCACTCATTCACTCAGTCCCTCACTCTTTCAATTGCTCACTCATCCACTCACTAATTCACTCACTCATTCACTCATTTACTTGCTCATTCACTCATTCATTCACTCACTCATTCACTGGGCCCCACCTGTCCACCCTCCAGTGTCCTCCACTCCTCCTTTCAGACAGAGGGAGCCCCCTCCTCAGCACAGACTTGTCCTGCTTGGTGGGGCCCTGATGAACTCCATGCAGGGGGAGCCCTTCGCCTGCCTGACCCACCAGGAGCCTCTGCCCAGGGTCAGCCTGGGACTTACAGATGGCCGAGAACCCCCACAAAGGAGGACCTGTGGACTCTGCCTGGGGGATGGGCACAATGCAGGAAAGCTCTGGGCTGGGGAGGGAAGCCTGTGGGGAGGGACCCAGTATCCCAGCCACACATCCAAAGATGTCAAGGGTGGCAGATCCCGTGAGCTGTGTTCTATCCCTCTACCAACTGCAGTGGAAGCTGGAGGGTGGGCCGGTCAGGGAGGGGCTTCCTGCAGGCTGAGTCCCAGCCTCTGATGATGCTGGTCAGCCTGGAGGTGGAGCGGGGTGGGGAATGAAGCAGTGATTATTCATAGAAGAAGTCGGCTTTGGAGATGAAGTCGGGGAAAATGCAGCCCACCCTTGCCTTCACTGCTCCAACAGCCTGGGCTTTATAAACTGTCAAGCCAAGCTACACACACCCTGTGGACACCATGTCTGTGTGTAACCTCAGGAGAGAAAGCCCACACTACCCGGCCAGCTGTGCAGAGGCTCAGTGATTACCCCAGGTACCCACGGGACCTGGCCCCGAACTCCAGCAGTGCCAGACTGCCTGTGACCCTTCGGGCCTTCACATACACTGTGTCCTCTGCAGGACACCGTTCCCCTCTCCTACCTGCAGACACCATTCCCCTCTCCTATCTGCAATGCAGGTGTTTGCACGCACAGCTCCTCCCCTCATTGACCCCAGCTCACAGGACGTCCTGCAGGGGACCCTTTCCTTATCTGAGCCAGGTCTCTTTCCAGATGTTCAAGCTGCTGTCCAGAGCCTACGCTGACGTCCACCCCATGATGATGGACAGGTCGGAGAATAGGTGTGGAGGCAATTTCCTGAAGAGGGGGAGCATCATCAACGGGGCGGACTGGTACAGCTTCACGGGAGGTGCGGGTTCTGCAGGGCGGGACTGGGGTAGGGGTGGGGGGTACGGGGGCTGGGTGGGGCAGGGGCAAGGCGTAACTCCACAGTCTGCTGCTGGGATCCAGCTGGAGAGATCAGAAGACAGGGCAATGCCTCACCTGGTGGAGAGGAGGCTGGCTTGAGTTTTGGTTTCTGTCTTGATGAAAAGCTGTTGTGTGACTGTTGTGGAGGACCCAGGCCTATGGCTTCTGTAGTTTATTTTATGAACACTTACATTTGATGGTTCTACCCATGACCAATCCTTTTGTGACATTTAGGGAAGTGGAGTTGCCAGATGAAATGCTGGACTTCCAGTTAAATCGGAATTCCAGAGAGACAGTGAGGAATTGTTTTTAGGGCAACGTAAGGATGTTCCAATGTGTGGGATATGCTTACGAGAACCCGCATGGGGTGGACTGATACTACAATTGTATCTGTGGTTTCTCTGGAGCCCAACTTTAAGCGTGTACATCTTTATCTGCTAAATTTGCCCTGGGGAGGCTGCACAGGAGCAATATAATGGGCACATGCCACTGTGTGTCCTCAGGGGCACCCGCCAGACCGGGCACACACGCTCTGGGCCCTGCCTGCACCCCTCCATGCTGGCACAACACAGATGAGAGCGCTGGGCTCAGCTGAGAGAAGGACTTGCTGGAGGCCCAGGGCCACAGGTGGCAGAGCCAGGACCCACATGGCATCCCCTTCTGACCCCTCCTCCCGTGCAGGTGGGCAGAGAAGGTGGCACTTCTTGCACACTCTGAAGCCACCTTCGCAGCCCGCTCTGAAAACTTTTCTCTCCTGCACAACGGTTGGCACCTGTGGTCTTTCCCTGGTGCGGCGCAGCCTCTCTCCCTTCCAGAACCCAGGCAGAGGGCCCTCAGCCCCGGTCATAGCCCTGTGACTGGGGTCTGCAACAGACACCCAGGAGCAGAGCTGGGAGAGGCCCCTCTCTGTTCTTTTTTTTTTTTTTTTTTTGAGATGGAGTCTCGCTCTGTCACCAGGCTGAATTGCAGTGGCACGATCTCAGCTCACTGCAATCTCTGCCTCCCGGGTTCAAGCGATTCTCCTGCCTCAGCCTCCCGAGTAGCTGGGATTACAGGCACCCACCACCACACCCAGCTAATTTTTGTATTTTTAGTAGAGACGGGGTTTCACCGTGTTGGCCAGGATGGTCTCGATCTCCTGACCTCATGATCCGCCCGCCTCGGCCTCCCAGAGTGCTGGGATTATAGGCGTGAGCCACTGCGACTGGCCTCTGTCCCTCTTGTACGTGACACGGCCCTGCGAAAGCATGACGCCGGGGACCAGAGCTAGCTGGACCAGAGAGACAGTGACTGTGGCTACACTGGGGTCTGGGCAGGGACTGTCAACAGCAGCTGCAGGCTCTGCGGCTCAGGAGCCTTGAACTTCAGAAGGGCGTGGGCTCCCTGCGACCCCCGACACAGCCAGCCCTGTGGGTGCCATCGTCCTAGGCCTGCCTTGGAGATGGTCATGGCTTCTGCTGAACAAGAAGCTCCAAGAGCAGATGGCACAGAGGGCAGAAGTGGGTATGGCTGGGGTCTACCCAGCTTGCTTTGAGGCCTTCTCGGCTGGCCAGGTGGCTGGTTGTCCACCCTAGCCCGGCCCATGGTCTCCCTGGGAGATGGAGCTAATAGGACCACCCTCCTAGACTCTGGTCAGGACAGCGTCTGGGTAAATGGACATTGTCACCATGGGGTCTCCAGGCCAGCAGCTGGGATGCCAGGGGCCTGTGCAGCTGCCCCGTGCTGTGGGCTTCTCTGTTAGAAACCGATTCATCCCTGACCTCACCAGAGACAGCATGGGGGTGGGGAAGCCTGTGGACTTTGCCACCAAGCGGCCTGAGCTCAAGATGCAGCTCTGCCTCTTCCCGTCGCGGGACCCTTAAAAATGCCTCATGCCTCCATCTGTGCATCTGCAAAGTGGGGATCATACGGCCCACCTCGCAGTTGTTCAGCTCCTCAGCTGCAGGAGGGGCGTCTGTGGCGAGTACCTGCTGCACTCACCTGCCTGCTGGGCGCTTGGCTGACGCCCCTGAAGTCCTGGCTGTCTCTGTGCCACTGACACCCCTGAAGTCCTGGCTGTCTCTGTGCCACTGACACCCCTGATGTCCTGGCTGTCTCTGTGCCGCAGGCATGTCCGACTTCAACTACCTGCACACCAACTGCTTTGAGATCACGGTAGAGCTGGGTTGTGTGAAGTTCCCCCCCGAGGAGGCCCTGTACACGCTCTGGCAGCACAACAAGGAGTCACTCCTGAATTTCGTGGAGATGGTGAGTTCCGAAGGTCCAGGGCTCTGGTCCAGCTGTGGCCTGGGTGGGGTGGGTCAATTCAGGCCCCCAGGGCAGCCCCCGCAGCCTCACTGCCCCATACACACATGCTCCTCTTGCCACCACTTGTTTTGGGGTTAACTGTCCACCATGCGCAACTTGAGATACAGCAGCCGGCTCTCCTCTGCGTGCCCTGTGGGTGCTGGGGCGGCAGTGCCATGTGTTGGAGTCCCTGTTAGCAAGGACGTCAGGGCCTAAAGCACCACAATTAAACAAGGGAGCACGGGCCTGGGCATCCCGGCGAGGCGTCTGACCCAGCCTCGGAAGCCGGGGGGCTTCCTGGAGGAGGCGGCTGCAGGGCTTCATCTTGAAGAAGGGTAGGAGAAATCAAACCACAGGACAGGGAGAGCTCCCAGCAGAGGGGAGCATGCTAGAACCCCAAGGGGCCTTCGAAACCCTCGAGAGCTGCTGGGGCTGTGGTGAGGACTCGAGCTGTGGGATGGGGCGGGCTCTGTGCTCCAGGAGGCGCGGGAGTGAGGGCTCTGGGCAGTGGGGTAGCTGTGTGGCTCAGGCAGGGCTTTGGGGCCTCAGAGGGAAGGGTACAGGCAGGAAGTGGCTGGCAGAGGCTGGGGGCGGGGCAGGGCATCCTGACGGAGGGGTGACTACTATCATGAGGCTGAGGTCACCCAGAAGCAGGCAGAGTGGGAGGTGAGCGGGGATGGCCGAGAACGTGTCTAAAACGACCCCCTCGCTGCCCCAGAGAGCCAAGGTCTCCCTAGCACTCAGTGTCAGAGTGGGGACTCTGTGCCCGTGTCTGCTCCCCTTCCAGCACGGCTCACACCGAGGGTGCTGGGGACCCCAAGAAGGGCCTGGGACGTCACACGGAAGAGAGTCTGCGTTCTGAAGAAACTTCTGCTATTTTTTTCCCAAGAGTTTTCAAGAATCATGTAAATTGCATATGAGCACAGATGCCCAGTGAGAAGCAGGCCTCAGAAGGAGGGTTGAGCTGTAGCAGCAAGGAGGGGTGAGGGCGCAGCACCGTACAGTTGGCGCCCACCCACACAGGGCAGACGGTTCCGACACCAGGCCGGGCGGCAGACGGGGCCGTCCCATTTTATAGATAGAGTTGAGGTTCTGGCCTGGGGTCTCTGGGCCACACATAGGCTCGTGCTCCAGGCTCCCAGTGTCTGTGAGACAGCCAGAGGAGGAGACAGAGGGTCAGAGAGTGACATGGCCTGTCTGGTGTCGCCCAGATCTGCTTGTTCCCAAGCCCTCTGTCCATGAGCACCCTCCTTTCTAGAAAAATCAGGAACCTTCCTCCAAGTAAGAATCGAGCGAACTCCCTGGGGCAGCAGCCGCCGAGATAGGTAAGAAACAAAGCCCCACACAAAGTAATAATGGAACATTCTGCCATTTGAGTTTCTTTCTGATGGCTGTGCTGCTGGCGAGTCCCATTCTTCTATGAGCTCTTGCACCAGGCCTGTGCACACTGCGTTTTGTGGCTGTCTGGTGAACATGAGGTTGAAGGAGCCTCGAATGTGGCTGGCATTGCTCCTGGATATTACACATGAAGTCTTGGGATATGAAGATTTACAGCAAGCGTGGACCTTGGAAGGCTGGGCAGCTCGCTGGCCGGCTCTTGAGACGGACGTCTTTCAGGAGAGCCGGGCGCGGCCTCCTGATAAGGATCAAGCCTGTCGTGGCCAATTGAGGCTTTTTTCATAGTGATCCTGGCCAGGCCTCGGGTGGGAGTCTACATCACCCGGGGTGAGGGGAGGGGCGGCGTGGCAGCTCTCCTTCCTCACCAGAGAACCGCATGTGCCCCGTGTTTCGTGAAGGTGACCCTTGGGCCCAAGAGCAGGGACAGAAAAAAAAAATCCATCCAATGCAGGCCGATGTTGAGTGAGGGCCTCCTGTAAGAGACCCTCCTGGGAGAGCCCCTGCTCTCAGGTGGGGTTGGGGGAGGCAGAAGTGAGACCAGGGCTGGCAGAGAGGAAGCCTGGGGCTGTGGGACCCTGGGGTAGGCCCCCAGTGTGGCTGGTCATCAGGGAGGGCTTCCTGGAGGAGGAGGAGTGTGAGCTGTGTTTTGAAGGGAGGGAAGGAATTGTCCCGGTGAGGGGCTGGTGAGGGTATTCTAAGCAGAGAGGGCTCAGATGCTATCTGGGGGTGAGGAGGAGCCACAGGGTGGGGTGGCTGAGGGGCACGGTGGCTTCTCAAGCTGTCCAGTTTCTCCTCATCACCTCTCACACAGGAAAACCTTGCTTTTTACGCTCTCCCTCCCGCTAAATGCGAGTCCATGAGACATTGTTTCAGGAGTGCGGTTCCATTAAGCAGCAAAGTGTGGACAAGAGCATCCAGGGTGGGGGTCACGAGCCCCAGAGGGCAGTGGGCAGTGGCCATCAGTCCCTCTCCACCGCGTCAGGAGGGCTGGGACCCTGTGATGTGCTCATCATGGATTCCATGTGCTCTGGGTTCCCGAAATCCCTGCGGCACAGAGATAAGTGCTAGCATGTGCTTTGTGGAGCTAAACTGGGTGCCCACCCCCCTCTTTAAGCCGCCTGCGCCACTGAGGGCTGGGCATGAGCCTGGAACAGCAGTTAGGAGCCGCAGGGCCTGAGCTCACCGGCCGAGTGTGTCAGGCGAGTCGGTTTCTGCATCGGTCACGGTGCGGGTAGCTGTGGTGGGATTAGAGTTCACATGCTTGCTAAAATCATCGGTCCTGCAGAAGCCAGAGCTGCTTTGGCCTCATGAACATTTTACAGCTGAGGAAACTGAGGCACCCAGAAGCAAAGCTTCATCTGAAGTGAGGAGTCACTGGGGCAGAGCTGGTTCTCTGGTCCAGAGAAAAACCAGCCCCTCTCGGGCTCACGTCCCTGGGCCGGGGAAGGAGGACGCTCCTGTTGCCAGGGCTGCGTCCTGACACTGTGAGCCCAGGCTCTTTGCTTCTGTGGACTCCTCCCTCCATATAGAGTATTTAAAGTTATACTTTTACAACTGTCGACGTAAAGATGAATATAGAGGAAAATAGTCTCTCCAACCTAAAATGTTTTGCTTTTATCCTGATTTTAAGAGGAGCAAGATCATTTTCATAGTTTCTGGAAGCACAGCAGGGTCTGGCTGGGAGCCCTTTCCCTGGCGGATCTGTTGCTGCTGAGCCCCGTGCAGGGCCCGGGCAGGGGACAGCCTCGCTGGACGGACTCCTCTCCCCACAGGCATCCCAGTCCCGCTCAACGTGACCTTCAGCATCCTTGTACCCCAAGTTGTTTTCTGCTGACTAGAGCAGGGGACATGTGGGTGGTTTGTCATCAACTGTTTTAGAAGAAATGTGGACAGGATCAGGCAGCTCTGCGAGGGCTTTCCAGGGTGAAAACACTGGAGCTGTGGGCGTGCAGGGAGCTTGTGTGTTCAGGGCCAGTTCGTGCCAAGGCCAGGCGAGCGATACCAAGGCAGGGTGTGGTATCCGCGTGTACGATGAAGAAACTGCGATGCTCTAGCGAGGGTCCGAGCACTCAGTCCTCGTCCTCTCCGATGCCCACGCTGCCTTTGGGAGCCTCAGCTCAGAGGGAACCAGCGAGTCCCGCTGTGTCTGGGAAGGCGGGAAGGAATGCTGATCAGTCGGAAGAGTGGCAGGAAAGGGTTCTCTGCTCAATGCCCGTCGAGATGGAGTCAGCCAGGCCTCGGGCGAGATGCAGGGTCATTCGAAAGCCCAGAACGTGCTCGGGTCAATTGCCAGGGAGGAAACTGAGGCCCAGAGAGGGGAGTGACTGACTCGTTAAAGATGGCAGAGCGAGGGCTGGCGGAGTGGGGCTCTGTGGGGTGGTTCCCCTGAGATACCGAGCTCTGAGGAGCATATGGGGAACGAGCTGATGGCCTCCACGCTCATCGGGAGAGCTCGCGCCATCTCCGTGGCCTCTCCTTGGTCTCTTCAGGTGCACCGGGGCATCAAAGGTGTGGTGACGGACAAATTCGGCAAGCCAGTCAAAAACGCCCGGATCTTAGTCAAAGGCATTCGCCACGACATCACCACCGGTGAGCACGTCCCTGGCTGTCCCCTGGGGCCCACGTCTGCCAAGAGAATGCCACACAGTGGCAGCCGGCGCCCTCAGGCACTCACAGTGTGCCCAGCCCTCAGCAGGCTGGCTCCATTCCTCCCAGGCTGGCTGGGTCGGGGAGGGTGGGCAGGAACCGGGGTCTGCGTCTGCTGCAGCCTGTGTCCCCTTACAGCATTTGGTGAGGGAAGAGCTTGCCCAGCCGTGGCTACTGAATGACAGTGGATGCGTGCTCTGTATTCCTAGGAAAATGCCTCCTTCTCCAAGATTGCCGGGGAGAGCCACCTCCACCCATAAGCCTGTTTGTTTCTATCCCAAAGCTCATACCCCATTGATAAGCTGGGGTGTCCAGCCCTGTGTGGGCTCTGGCTGTCCTTACAGGGATTTCACAGCCGATGAAAAATGACAGTATGCTGTGATATGTGTTACCTGGCAGAGATGTGGTCCAGAGAAGAGGGGGACTTTTGCTAACTGTGGGTTGGGTATGGGGGGTGGGAGTGCTCATCGAAGGTTTCAGAGAAGAGGGGGTGCCTACGCAGGGTTTTGAGGGATAAATAAGAGTTTGACAGAGAAAAGGGGTGGGAAGGATATTCCAGGCCCACGCAGAGGCAAGTGCACATTTGGCGCCTGCCTCCCACGCTAACCTCTCCCCACTCATATCCATCGCCCATCACCCTGTGGCTGGGTCTGCAGTCCTCGTGAGAATCATTTTTAATCTATTTGTCCACAGCCCCAGATGGCGACTACTGGAGACTGCTGCCCCCAGGTGTCCACATTGTCATTGCCCAAGCCCCTGGCTACGCCAAGGTCATCAAGAAAGTCATCATCCCCACCCGGATGAAGAGGGCTGGCCGTGTGGACTTCATCCTGCAGCCTCTGGGGATGGGACCCAAGAACTTTCTTCATGGGCTGCAGAGGACTGGGCCCCACGACCCGCTGGGAGGTGCCAGCTCTTTGGGGGAGGCCACGGAGCCCGACCCGCTCCGGGCGCGCAGGCAGCCCTCGGCCGACGGGAGCAAGCCCTGGTGGTGGTCCTACTTCACATCGCTGAGCACGCACAGGCCACGCTGGCTGCTCAAGTACTAGCCCCTAACCCAGCACCCGCCCGGATGTGGAGACCCAGGCCCACCTCCATGTCCCGGGCTCCTGGCTCTTGATTTTGTCTGCCACAGACATCCCACAAAGCCGCTGCCGTTTTATTAAAGTGTTTTTATCCACTTTCCACTGGAATGAGAGGATCTGTGTAAGGCACTTTCCAGGGAAGGCTGGGGACCGACCCTTGTTGCCTGAGGGCAGCTGTGGCCTGGGCCCCACGGGGCAACCCTGGGCAGCTATCCTGCTGCCCACAGGTCCAGAATGCAGGCCCGAGACTCCAGCCTATCTGTACTGGGCCAGGTGGACTAGCTGGCTTTTCCCAGACCACCAAGCCTTGAACTGACTTCAGATGGGAAACTGAGGTGGGCCAAGGGTGTGAGCCTCTGTAGGAGCTGAGCTCTGGATCCTGCAGCTGAAGCTCATGTGTCCTGGAGTGCAGAGGAGAAGCGGGGGTGCTGAATGGGAGGATGGGGGTGGGCAGCAGGTGACCCCAAGGTAGGGTCAAGAGCTCGAGGGCAGGAGAGCTGGCCAGAGCCTGGGGCCTCATGGCATGGTCAGGGGGACCACACTCAGGCTTACAGGCTTCCAGGGGGGCCTGGCTCCATGGGCACGGATATTCCTGGGCCCTCCCTCATCCTGATCATGCTACTTGGGTCCAGGGACCCTCTCCTGTCCCTTCTCTCACCATCGAGAAAGTCTGTCATCCCCGGGATCTTCCAGGAAGGGGTCCCATAGCCTGAGCAGAGAATGCAGCAGAGAAGGCGCCTGAGCCGGCCAGGGCTGCGTCAAAAAGCAGCAGAGACCTGGCGCTTCAACAGCAGAAGTGTGTCCTCCCGCAGCCCTGGGGGCTGACGTCAGAGCCATGTCAGCAGAGTGGGCTCCTTCTGGCATGCTCCCTGGCTCGTTGGCAGTCATCTTTCCCCCACTCTTCCCATCATCGTCCCGCTATGTGTGTCTCTGTCCCCATTTCCTCTTCTTATATTGAGCTAGGGCCTAATATAAGACCCTAGCGACCCTCATTTTAATTTAGTTACCTTTACAAAGATGCTACCTCCAAATAAGATCACACTGAGGACCTGGGGCTAGGACTTCAGCAGATGAATTTTGTGGGAGGGACACGGTTCAGCCCCTAGGAGAGGGCAGCATCTCCATGCAGTGGCTCTTCACGTGCTCCTGGCTGTGCTGTCGGCCGCCCTGGTTTCCAGAGCTCCAGGCCTGGGCAGGTCCCTCCATGGAACTGGGCATCCACTCTGAGCAGTGCCTTGACCTCAACTGAATGACAGCATGGTCCCCACCAGCATCCTCAGCCTCGTTCCATTGCCTCCTGGCAGCTATGACCTGAGGTGAAGGCCTTGGGGTTCCCAGCTGAAGCCCAGAGGAGTGGGCACACCCCGACGCTGTGTGGTGTGCTCTAGGGGGAAGGCATGGGAAGGGCTCAGGCAGCCTACAGCCCTCAAGTCTTGCACTGGCACAGCAGCGCTTGGTTTGCGGAGCAAGAATGATCTGGAGTGTTTGGGGGAACATCTCACAGCCTCCTGAGCCCCTGAACCCTACATTCACCCATGCGCCTAGTGACTTGAAGGTTTACATTTATTTGGCTCCAGTGCATACAGGGCACCGTGCAGGGGTCCTCTGAAACCCCGGGAGGCCCGTGGAGCAGACCTCTGCTTCCTGCTTTGCTGATGTGGGTGTGGAAAAAGCGGGCGCAAGTTGCCCAGGACTTGGGGTGTGCAGGTGGCCGCTCAGTCTCAGTCCCCCCTTGGGGCACCTGCACAAGGCCTTCCCTGCACTTCGTTCTGTCCCCACCCATTCACGTTGCCTAGGGAAGAGCCTGCTGCAGTGGGTGTGTGGGGTGGAAGGACTCATTCCAGAGCCCAGTTCATGTCAGGGGCCAAGGGCCAGGCCCCCGGTGTAGAAACTGGGATAAGGAGTCAGTCAGGGAGCCTTGGGGAAGGCTTTGCAGTGGGGGCTATGGCAAGAGTGGGGGCTGGGGAGGGGGAGACGAGGAGATAGCATTCTCTTCACACACCACCCCGGATCCAGCCAGCGGGGGCGCTTCCGCACTTCCATGTCCTTTTTTGTTTGTTTTGAGACCGAGTCTCACTCTGTCACCCAGGCTGGAGTGCAGTGGCACGATCTTGGCTCACTGCAACCTCCACCTCCTGAGTTCAAGCGATTCTCGTGCCTCAGCCACCCAAGTAGCTGAGATTACAGGTACCTGCCACCACGCCCGGCTAATTTTTGTATTTTTTTTTTTAGTAGAGATAGAGTTTCAACATGTTGACTAGGCTGGTCTCAAACTCCTGACCTCAGGTGACCCACCCGCCTCGGCCTCCCAAAATGCTGGGATTACAGGAGTGAGCCACCACACCCGGCCCCTTGTCATTTTGCTAGAACCTGCGCAGTCCTTAGTGATGTCCTTGCCTCTGGCAGGACCCCCTGCCTGGGCCCTGCTGCCCCCTCTCACTTTCTGCAGTCCCTGGTTTCCAGTGTGAAAGCTGTCAGAATCAAAATGGAGACACTTGTGTTAAAAAACAAAACAAAACAAAACCCCAACCAATACAGCTGGGAACAGCCCTGATGGTATTCCCCAAAAAACCATCACAGAAGACGGCAAACACCACAATCGTGAGCAAAGCCCATCACCACCTCACACGAAAAACACTTCTGCGAGGACGCCTGCCCAGCCTCAGGCTGTTACCACCCATGTTTTCCCATGTTTTCGATTCCTGTGGCAACGATAATTATCCCAAAACAATCATGTGATTCTCCTCACTTCCCCATTAAAGCTTCTGTGCTTTTACCTCCCTGAATACGCACAGCGGACTCCAGCATATGTATTTCCACTGCAATGCCTGACTCCTGAACGAACCTCATTTTCATCTGGAGAGCGTCTCTGGCAGTGGTTCGGTTGGACGCTAGTGTGGACATGGCATTGGGAAAACGCTGCCCGGGCACCAGCGCTGCCTGTTGCTCCAGGGGTACTCACTGCTTCCAGGCCGGTCCATGGACAGAGCTAGATATCCAATTGTTTTTAAAGGGAAAACACAAGGCCGGGCGTGGTGGCTCACACCTGAAATCCCAGCACTTTGGGAGGCCGAGGCTGGTGGATCACCTGAGGTCAGGAGTTCAAGACCAGCCTGGCCAATATGGTGAAACCCCATCTCTACTAAAAATGCAAAAAAAAAAAAAAAAAAAAAAAAAAAAAAAGCTGGGCATGGTGGCAGGCTACTCTGGAGGCTGAGGCAGGAGAATGGCTTGAACTCAGAAGGCGGAGGTTGCAGTGAGCTGAGATCACACCATTGGACTACAGCCTGGGCGACAGAGCAAGACTCTATCTCAAAAACAAAAAGAAAAATAAAAAACACAAAGGGTTCATGTTGCTACTTCCAATTCCAAACCAGAATGACCTTCTCCTGTGCAGAGAATCCCATATTTCAGGGCAAAGGAGGGGAAGGACAAAGTAGAAAGTCACACAACTGTGCCTGCTTTATCCAAAGCATACACGACAGTCTCACAGCCCAGTGCCAACCTGCCACCCACAGTGCAATCACTGCAAACAGCTCCAGTTGTTTCCTCAAGTTCCATTGGTTCTGGGATATAACCCACTAGGGCTATATATAAGCTCCGATGATTGGCTTTTAATATTCCTGGCAGCTGAGAAGACCAAGGTGCCGTGAAGAGCCACAGGCCTTCCAGAAACTGCACCTGGCCAGGGGGCTGTGTAGCCAGAGCTGAGATCCTGAGGAGTGGGTCCCCAAGGGACTGGTCTCAGGCCAGAGAGGTGCTGCCTCTTAAAACATGACAGACAGACAGACAGACAGACAGATGGATACGTTCAACAGCAGCATGAACAATTTCTGGAACTAGAAATCATTATTTGTAAAGGAAAAGCCCATTTACGAGTTGAATCAGAGGAGAGGCTTGTGTCTCTGAGTTCTGAATTCATGTTGGGGAGGAAAAAATGGAGGAATTACCTGAAACATAAAGCAAAAATACTGCCTCGAGGAAGTTATGTGGGAAAAGAGATTTTGAGAACAGATCCAGTAGCCCCATATGCAAATAATAGGGAAATAAAATATAATAGAAAAAAGGCCGGGCACGATGGCTCAAGCCTGTAGTCCTCACATTTTGGGACGTCGAGGCGGGCAGATCACTTGAGGTCAGGAGTTCGAGACCAGCCTGGCTAACATGGAGAAATCCCACCTCTGCTAAAAAAAGAAAATACAAAAAATTAGCCGGGCGTGGTGGCAGGCACCTGTAATCCCAGCTACACTCAGGAGGCTGAGGCAGGAGAATCGCTTGAACCCAGGAGGCAGAGGTTGCAGTGAGCCGAGATTGTGCCACTGCACTCCAGCCTGGGCAACATAGTGAGACCCTGTCTCCAAAATAAATAAATAAACAAATAAATAAGACAGACTGATGTTTACAAAGCATTCAGAGGAAAGGGCTCTGCCCTGACACTCTATACCCCAGCATGGATAATAATAATAATAATAACAAATGATATAATAATAGCCGATGCCCATGGACAGTTTTCCCTATCCAGGCACAGCTTAAATGTCGTCTGAGCTTGTTTAATTTGTTTCCTCTCCTCGAGGAGAAACATATTAGAATTATGCCCATCTCACAAGCACAGACAGGTCAAGTGACT
Organism: Pongo pygmaeus; assembly: GCF_028885625.2. Classification (NCBI taxonomy): domain Eukaryota; kingdom Metazoa; phylum Chordata; class Mammalia; order Primates; family Hominidae; genus Pongo; species Pongo pygmaeus. The sequence goes on along the minus strand of NC_072376.2, from coordinate 4,256,431 downwards.
TGTGCACCATCACACAACTAGGGGTAGAAACCAGAAAACCGGGCCGGGCGCAGTGGCTCACGCCTGTAATCCCAGCACTTTGGGAGGCCGAGGCGGGCTGATCGAGGTCAGGATATCGAGACCATCCTGGCTAACACGGTGAAACCCCGTCTCTACTAAAAAAAAATACAAAAAATTAGCCGGGCGTGGTGGCGGGCGCCTGTAGTCCCAGCTACTCGGGAGGCTGAGGCAGGAGAACGGTGTGAACCCGGGAGGCAGAGCTTGCAGTGAGCTGAGATCGCGCCACTGCACTCCAGCCTGGGCGACAGAGCAAGACTCCGCCTCAAAAAAAAAAAAAAAAAAAAAAGGAAACCAGAAGACCTGGCTTTGGGATGGGTCTGTGTTCTCAGCCACTCTCTCACTGCCTCTGCAGATAGAATTCATGGGTCACACAGGAAGACACGTCCGGATTGGCAAGGAGGAAGGGAAGATGACCTCCCGACCCTCCTCTGAGCAGACGAGCATGGACTTAGCACAGAGCCGGCAGGAGCAAGAGGAAGCAGGGCTACCCACCTCCGTGAGACATTCCAGGCCACGTGAGAGCCACCGGAAAGTGAGGTTTGAGTGTGGAATCAGGAGCATGCGATAGAGAAGCATCCCACGGCGGACCTCCCAGGCCTGGGGGTGTAAGTGGCCGGAAGCCCCCGGGGGCTCAGGCGCGGTGGGGAGAAGGTGCCCCCAGTCCCTGGGGGAGGGTGGTGTTCCGGTTCCTGTCCCGCAGGACTGGGAATCTGATGCTGAGGCTGCGAGGGAACAGCGCCGCCTGGTGGCATCGGAACACCGGGAGCACGCGGGGAGCCTGAGCAGGAGAGAGCCCTCGGTGGAAACCGGGAGAGAAGCCTGAGCCAGCTGCAAACCCAGGCAACCGCAGAAGGGCCGCAGGAGGAAGAATGGGGAGGAGCAGGAACCGGCAGAGCGGGAATCGGATGCAGGCTGCACTCCTCGTTCAAAGACCACCCGACTGGGCTGAAAACACGTTGCATGCGTTTTAAAGAAGCGTGATTACGGGCCGGTGATAGGGCTTCGAATAAAGTGATGCCGGCTGGGCTCAGTGGCTCACACCTGTAATCCCAGCGCTCTGGGAGGCCAAGGCGGGCGGATCACGAGGTCAGGAAATTGAGACCAGCCTGGCCAACATGGTGAAACCACGTCTCTACTGAAAATACAAAAATTAGCTGGGCGTGGTGGCGGGCACCTGTAATCCCAGCTACTCGGGAGGCTGAGGTAGGATAATCGCTTGAACCCGGGAGGCAGAGGTTGCAGCGAGCCGAGATCACGCCACTGCACTCCAGCATGGCCGACAGAGCGAGATTCTGTCTAAAAAAAAAAAAAAAAATGGTGGTGCCAAGCAGCAGGCAGGTGGGACAGCAAGTCACGCTTTAGTACAGAGGAGGCAAGGTGAAGAGCAAAGCGTGAAGTGGGAAAGACATTGTGAACAAGTAGTGAGTTAAGATAAAAAATAAATCTGTATTATACATGAATCAATTCAGCAGCTAACTCTATAAAAGCCAAGTTATTTAGAAATATAAGAACTTAATAAAAGCAGGATCCCAGATGGTCCCATGCTGGGTACCATCTTCAGAATCAGACTAATTTCGTAGACGATAAATAAATAAATTAGATTTTAGAGAATTGAGCCACATAATCAGCAATCTCGATTTAATAGATGTGTAAAACATCCCCTACTTCCCATAGAGACAGTTTGTCAAAGTCCCATTGAGCATTTATAAACATTGATGATGTTTGTAGTTGCAAAGAAAACCTTAAGAAAATTGAAAAGGTAGATTTTTTTCTAGAAAAATTAGAAATAATTAATTTTTGCTCCTCTACCCCCAGAAACCCTCACTACATGGAAAGTAAGCAATATACTCTTAAACGGCACTTTTTATGTTACAGAATACGTTTAGCTGCATGGCTGAGAACAACCAGAAGAGTGGATCACCACGATGGAAATAAAAATAACTTTTTTGTTATTTCTAACACAAAAGTCTGGGCTATGTGGTGGGTGGGGAGCTGGGTGCCCTCTGAGCACCTAGGCTTCACCATGCTGCTGGTCCACAGTCTCACGGGGTGTCCTCCTCCATATGGTCCCAGGTGGCTCACCACCACACCTATACCCCAGCAGAAACACATGGAGGGTGCCATCACTTCTGCTCATACCCCATTGGCCAGACATGGTCACATGGCCATGCCTGACTCAGGGGATGCTGGGAGATGCAGCTTTTATCCTGGGTGGAAGTGGACCCAGTAAACACCAAGGCTGCTGTTACTACAGGGGGGAGAGGAGATTTGGGAAGGGAATCACTCTGTATGACATTCTTGGAATTAAAAGAGAATGAAAGCTGGAATTAGAAACTAATCTGACAGCCACGAAAAGGGAAGCTCCTCGGTGAGAAGCAAGAAAGCCTTGAATACATTCAGTATTGAAGAAGAAGGACTACAAGAAAGGAATCGATGTATCACTTTAAGAAAGTATTAGAGGCCAGGCATCACCCCCGGTGGCTCACGCCTGTAATCCCAGCACTTTGGGAGGCTGAGGTGGCCAGATCACTTGAGGTCAGGAGTTTGAGACCAGCCTGGCCAACATGGTGAAACCCCATCTCTACCAAAAATACAAAAATTAGCTGGGCGTGATGGTGGGTGCCTGTAATCCCAGCTACTTGGGAGGCTGAGACACGAGAATCTCTTGAGCACGGGGAGGCGGAGGTTGCAGCGAGCCACGATCATGCCACTGCACTCCAGCCTGGGCTATAGAGTGAGACTCAATCTCAACAAAAAAAAAAAAAAAAAAAAAAGAAAGTATTAGAAAAAGAGATGAAAGTGACAGAGAGAAAAGATGAAATAAAACAAATAGAAAGCAAACGAAAATGGTAGAAACTACTCAGAAGTCCCCGAGTTGGTTCTTTAAAGACACCACAAAATAGACACATCTGTCATAAACCTGATTAAGAAATAAAGAAAGCAAAAGAGACACAATGAAAAACAAGAGTTGTGACTAAAAAATGGCAAGAAATTTAAAATATTTTTTAAGGAAACTTCATAGAACTCTTTATATAACTCTTCAATAAAGTTGAACACCAAGAAAAAAAGAGATGACTTCCTAGAAAAATATGAATTAAATATATAACATATACTAAAATATAAATATAAGTGGGTAAAATTGACCTAAGACAAAGTAGATGACGTGAGCATCTCATTACCATAGAAGAGATGAGAACATGGTCGCCAGGACTGGGGGGTGTGTGACTGTGATGGGCACGGAGTGTTTTGGGGGATGATGAAAAAGTTCTGCAGTTAGAGAGTGGTGATGGTTGTACAAATGTGAAATACAAAAACCCAAAGAATAGCACTTTAAAATGGTTAAAATGGTGAATACTATGTTATGTGAATTTTATTTCAATTTATAAAAAGGAGTCAGGGAGAAGTCTCTGTGGAAGAGACCAGGAAGGAGTCTCCAGAGAGAAGGAAGTGAAACCAGGTGACAGTGTTGACGGCGGCGTCGAGGGCAAGGGGATTTGCAGAGAGCATGCATGTGGGGTCTGGCGCACACCCAGGGCTTCCCATCATCCCGGTCACTGGGTGCTCGGCTTGGCTCACAAAGTGTTCTTGCCCTGTCTGGGTCCCTGCTGACCTGTGAGCCTGTGTAGGAGGGAGCAGTGAGCTGTGTCCATCTGACACCCTCTGCATCCCAGGTCCAAGCAGACAGCTGGCCACCCTGATGCTCACTGGGCAGAGAAGAGAGGATGAATGAAATGAATGAATGAATGAATGAACAAGAAGTAGGATGAAAACTGGAAACCGGCCGTGGATGTTGGTGGTGTGGATGTCACAGAGACTTGTCAAAGGCGTTTCTGGGGCGTGGTGGAGGGTGGACTGAGCCATCTGTGAGGGAAACAGGGTACCAGCCCTCACTGGGGTGTGGAGGGTGCTTATCCTCTGGAAGGGGGATCAGAACGATTCTAAATCATACGTGTCTGGAGCCCCCAGTCTGAGTTGGGAAAGGGGGGTGGATAAGGGGGAGGGGAGAGGTGGGCCTCGGCCTCTGCAGGGGCTCCGGGCCTGGGGGGCTGGAGCAGCAGGAAGGAAGGTGAAATGGGTGTGGTGGCTGGAGGCTGGGAAGTGGAGACCCTGGCTGCCTCCTGGCCTCTGTTTTCTCTGAGCAGTGAGAAACCACCTTGATTTTGAAACCACCTTGAAGGGCACCTAGAGACACCTGCACCCAGCCCAGTGTCCTCTCCGGCATCTTGGGCGGGGGGAGCCTCTCAACCACCTTTGCCAGCCACCTTCACCTAGACACACCTGCACCCAGCCCGATGCCCTCTCTGGAGTCCCGGGGGCTGCTCTCGCCACCCTTCCCAGCTGCCTTCACCTAGACACACCTGCACCCCACCCAATGTCCTCTCACCACCCTTGCCGGCTGCCTTCCGGGATGGGGTGAAATGGGGTGATCAGCCCCTTGGGAAGCTGTTGCTCCTGGATTTTTCTCGTTGTGAAAAAGCGCTTCCTTATATGGAACCCATTTCTTCTTTGAACTGTCCACCGAATGTGGCCCTCGGCAGCTGCACTGGTCACGTCCTCTCTCTTCCCTGTGACAACATTTTGACCGCTGGGCAGATCCTGTGGCCTTGCAACTTTCCTCTCTGCTAAGCGCCCCGTTCTCTCCTCCCAGATGGACAGGGAACAGGGAGCGGAGAGAAGCCATGTAGGGCGGGGTCCCGTGTTCCACCAAGCATGACACCATAAAACACTGGTGAATGATCAGGGCCAGGCCCCGTGTTCCACCAGGCATGACACCAAAAAGCACTCGCAAATGATTTTATGAGAGTTGTTTTTTCTCTTCCATTTTCGTATACAAATCTAATCTTTGGAGAACCCTCTCCCTTCTAACTCACATATTATGGGCTTTCATCAATAATAATATACGATCAATTACCCAAATGTAATTGATTAGTCGAGAGAACCGTATTTCCCCTCTTAGTTTGTATCTGACTGGTTATAAAGCACAGCCATTGCTGTGGGTGGTGGCCCTGCCCTTTGGCCGTGGGCTATCTTTACCTTTTAGCTGAGATTCAATTTATATGCAATTTACTAACGTTAGCTTAAGAAAAATCCAAAAGGGCACTTTGCGGCCCAGCCCCGCAGAGGACACCAGCCTGGCTTTGCTAAGTGGCCTGCGAGGCGGGCCCGCGGCCGAAATGGCCTTTTGCGCTGGCTCTCAGCTTCGTTCATCTTTATTTGGCCACGCAGATAATTTTTTGTCATCAGAAAGTTGAGTTCCACAAATCCAATATCCCCCAATTCAATAAAGAGAATCAGAGCCTGTTTTGACCAGTCTGCATCTCTCTCGGCTGAAACAAACCCGTGGTGTTTTACCAACATGGCAGCGATGCTCAGACAGCGCCCAGCACGGCAGCACGGGGAACTGCGGGCCCTAGCCCAGGATGCCGTGGCCTCCCATGTGCAGGAGAGAGCGGGGGCTCCCAGCACCCGGGCTTGTGCCTCTCTCCACCGCTGACCTGCCTGCCCGTCTCCAAGTTCCCGCCTGGTGATGTGGTTGGCTCAGGGCAGGCAGGATCCTGGGAGTGCAGGGCCTGTGCCAGAAGGCTGGAGCTCAGCCTGTGCAGTGACACTAACCGTGCCTCTCTGGCTTCCTGGGAGAAAGGTGGGCGGCAGGCCCCGACACTGGGGGCTTAGGAGGTGTCTGCAGGCTGGCCATGTCTGCAGCCAGGTTGAGACTCCTGAAGAAACAGAGTAGAAAGAGGGGCTCCTTTGAAGCCCGGTGTCCCTCAAGGCCCCGTGCAGACGCTCCCCGTCCACGTCAGCTTCACCATTGCCCTGGCAAGTATCAATTTCTCCTTCTCACCAGTCCCACAGAATGGAGCTGATACCTCTCTTTAAGTTCTATCAGACAGGAAGAGAAGAACACGAGGAAGAAGAGAAAATAGCGAAACCTGCACCCATCACCTCACAAAGCACATCAGGGTCACTGTCTTCAAGGACCCTGGGAGGCCAGTGGTGCTGTCTATCTGGCGTTGCCTCTCCTCTGTCTCGTCACACTCAAAGGCTGGGAAAGGATGGCTTTGGCGAGAAGAGAATTCCTCGCTGATGATCCACTTTCTCACTTCGCATGCGTCCCTGTCTGGGCTTTGACCTCAGGACAAGCCAACAAGTGCCTGTTCCGGTTTCACACCTGCTGGCAGGAGACATGAAGCTCCTGGGTCAGAGACAAAGAATGCCACCACTCCCAGCGCAGCAAGCACAGGAGTGTCACTGCCCCGTCCATTTCCCTGGCCCCTGAGTCCCACAAGAGTGACTCAGAGGGTGACGCTACACACGCAGCGGGTTTGCTGCGGAGGAACACGGGGCTGGGGCGTCTGCTGCTTTTAGAGCAGCCCTGCCCTTTGTCCAGGAGAGAAGTATCTCTGCATCCTTCAAGGTTGCTGCTACAAACCAACTCTGAGAGATGGTCTGGGGACAGGGTGGTTAGGGTCTTGCCTTCCGGGCACCCCAGCATGAATGTGCAGGACCACCAGGGCCACGGTGGAGTGCCTCACCCAAGCCCTTTGGCCCCCAGGCCTTGCAATCTGGCTTCTCCAACGCTGTGTGGCTTCTTACCAAGTCATTCCACTCCTGGTTCTTATCCTGCTGGGTCTTATGTGTTGATGCTGCTGGCCACGCCTCCTCCCTTGGATTGGGGTCTCTGTTGGTCTTGGGTCGTCATCCTCCTGACCCCTGCCCAGCTCTCTCGCTGCTTTTTCTTAGTCTTCTTCATGTTCAAGTCTTATGTGCTGGGGGCACAGGGTACCCCCCAACACTGTCCTGCTATTCTCCTCTCTCCCTGGAGGGGAACATTCACTTATAGGGCTACAACCACCGTCGAGTTCTCCTGCCTGCTGGGAAGGCTTCTTCACCCTCATGCCGCTGTCAGCTGGAGCCGCAGCCTCCCAGGCCGTTGCTGTGGGTGTGCTGTGTTCTCCTGGGCCACCTACATTTGCCTTCTTGTCTGTCACCCACCCCTGCCCGCCCAGACCAGGAGCTCTCTGAAAGCCTTTCTGGAACAAAGAGAGAAATAACATACACCCATGTGTGTGCACTTGTGTACACACACGCACACACACACAGTCACACTCCAAGCTCCCTGAGGAAGGACTGCTTCTTGTTGTCCCCAAGGCACCCTCAGCATTTAGTACTGGGCACTTAGTGCCCCAATCATTTCCAAATTACTGAATCAACTCTTGAGTACTTACCGCAGCCAGTTGCCGTGAGATTAGATAAGATAACCCATGTGAAGTGCTTAGCAGGAGGGCTGGCTCCATGGAGCTCCCCACTCAGTAACCACCGTTTCTAAAAGTGTTCTCAGGAGGTGAGAAGTGCAGGTGCCCCTCCTCCATAAGCCTTCTCTCTGCGGGCTTCCTGCAAAGTCCCCTCCAAGGAGCTGGTTCCCCAGCAGTCCCTGGAGACAGAATCAGAAGAACCACACCTATGTTGCAAAGCGTACTTCTAAGCACTTGCCTCAAAAAAGCCCCCCTCAACCCCGTAAAGACAAAGAGGAGGAATGGTGAGCTCCTGTTTGCAGACGCTGAGATGGTGTCACAGCTACCACATTGCTTCAGCTAGAGGCGGAGGTGCACCCAGGGTGAGGGCCCCACCTGGGCTGCAGATGCCTCCGCGGCCCTCTGCGGTCTCTGGTGTGTTGGACTTAACATCTGTATCTCCCCTGAGCCCCAGTGTGACGGTGTCTGGAGACCAGGCCTCCGCAGGGTGAGCAGGTTTAGATGAGGTCATGAGGGTGGGGTCCTCCTGACAGGATCCCTGCCTATCCAGAACACATAAGCACGCTCTCTCTCTCTCTCTCTCTGTCTACCCACAGGCACCAAGAAAGGCCACCCAAGGCCTTAGGGAGAAGGCAGCTATCCGTGCTCCAGAAGGAGGCCTCGCCAGGAACAGAACGTGGCCGGAACCTTGATGTTGAACTTTGTGGTTTCCAGAACCGAGAGGAATAACTGTCTGTCGCTTAACCTCCCAGTTTGTGGCATTTTGTGATGGCAGCCCTGAGCTAAGAGACCTGGATTCCTGAGGGTGACAGAGCAAGGTGACCCCCGGGGGGTGGCCTCGCACCGCTGGCCACACGGAAGGTATCTGGCACTGGAGTTCTCTGCGCCGAACCTGGCCCGTAAGGCACAGGCAGGGCGGAGGGCATCTGATGTCCCCCTGCAGGTGCCACCTGCACAGGCAGTGGTAAATCCCAGCCTGACCAAGTGCTGACCCCGGTGACTGGCAGCAGCGTCCACCCTGGCTCTGTAGGGGCGGCCTCTGTGCAGCTGAAGGCGTCTGTCCTGAGGGGCCACCTGACCCCTGGTCTCACCCCCCAACAGGGCGGCTGCTGACTTGTGAACAGGAGCGTTTCGGCCCTGGCTCCTGAAGCCTGCCGTGGAAGCCCTGCGCCCTGCCCGGCCCTCATTCCTCAGGGCCTCAGGCTGGAGTGGCGGGGAGGGTGGGCGAGGCTCCTGCCTGGCTGCGTGCTGGCACTGTCAGAATCGTGGAGTCTTCCAAGCTGGAAAACGGAGACTTAGCAACTTGCAAAGGGGCTTTCCAAGCCTCAGGCCTGCATCGGATTCCTGTGGCTGCTGTCACAAAGCCCTGCTCACCAGGGCCTAAAACAGCAGAGATGGCTCCATCCCAGGCCAGGGGGCCGGCAGCGCCACATCAAGCAGGGCCAGGCTCCCTCCTATGGCTCCGGGGAGGCTCCTGGTGGCCCCCGGGCCTCCTCCTCCTGAGTCAGTCTGTGTGTCCCCATCTCCTCTTCCAGTTCCACTGGATCAGGGCCCACCTTGCTCCAGCAGGACCTGCTCTTAACTGATGACACCTGCAATGACCCTACTTCCAAAGAAGGCCACATTCCTGGGCACTGTGGGTTAGGACTTTAACATCTTTTGCAGGGACATAAGTCAAGAGCCTCCCTGGGGCAGCACCCCTGGAGGCCCCGGAACAGGTGCTGCTGGGCCTCTCCCCTAGTGCCTGCTTTTGTCCCCAGGGTTACCGGCGTTTCCTCCTAGTTCTCCCTGGGACATGGCCGAGGAAAAAGTCCCCAGCAGGGAATGGAGCAGGTGATGGCTTTCCACCCCCTATCCTGATCCGTGCTAACTCTACACCAAGGGGTGGGCGCTCCTTGTCAGCGGCCTGAACCCCAAGAAGGAGGTGGGTTTCTGAGGATCCTGGCACACTGGCTGCGGTCTCCCAGAGAAGCAGCCGTGTGCATCATGGGCAAGGCTGCATGCAATGCCAGCGTGGCACCACGGCTCACTGAGTTCTGTTGAGTGGGAGATTAGAGGACAGAAGAGGAGGAGGTGCCGGGCCTCGGGCTCCCAGGTTCCCCCCAGACTCTGGGGTGTGAATCCAGCTCCACTGCCTCCTGGCTGCCAGCCCTGGGGCAGGTACTCAAATGCTTTGCCTCTGTGTACTCATCCAGAACGTGGGACGATGATACGATCATCCTTCCGGGCTGCTACGGGGACTGAGAGGTAAGGCTGGTGCTGCAGCCCCCATGTCTTCAGCCATGGTGGAGAGAAGGAGGGGCAGCTCCCCTCTGCGTGTGTGGGTGTAGGGAAGTGGGGACAACCGGCCCCTGTGCAGCGTGAATCACCATCAACAGGACACCTCTGGATATCCCAGTGCTGGAGGGAGGCAGAAGTTAGTGCCTTCACTGTGCTGGGATGGGGGCTGCCCAGGTGGAGATGGTGGGAGGCCTTGGAGATCCCTGGTCCTTCCTGATCTTCACATCACGGGAGGGGAATCTGAGGCCTGGGCTTGGAGACTCACCACAGTGGCTCAGCCTCTTGGTGACTGGTTGGGTACTGTGCCCCAAATATCTTCTGGGGTCAACACCAGGCTCCAGGTAGGCCCCTGAGATGGTGGCTCCCACTGTGATGTGGTGTGTTGGGGAGGAGTGTGGTGTGGCTGGCAGGGTGGTGCTGTGTGCCTGGCGCAGCTCCTGGGCCGCAGTGTCCCCCTTCCACACTGGTGACAGCCACCCTCCAGCAGGGTGCCAGCGAGAGCTGTATGGCACAGATGTCAGAGTGGAATTTTGCAGTACGAACCCTGACTCTGCATGGCCACGCGGTGTGGCCGGTGCTCCTGTGCACAGCAGCACCTTGTCTGCAGGGAAAGAGGCAAAATTGCATGTCCCCTCCTGGCGGAGACCACGTGAGGCAGGGCCGGCGCTCACTGAGCCTCAGAAAAGGCAGTCCGTGTTGTTGATGAGGATGGTTGGATCCTGCTGTGGGTTGGGTTGTGGTGTCCTAAAAAATACTGAAGTCCAGCCCCAGGTACTGTGACCTTATTTGGAACGAGGGGCCACTGTAGATGTAATGAAGTTAAATGAGGTCACCTGGGATTTAGGGTGGGCCCTAACCAGTGACTGGTGTCATTATGGGAAGAGGAGAGAAGACGCACAGATGTCAGGAGAAGGTGATAGCTGAGGCTGAGCCTGGAGGGAAAGGCCACAAGCCGAGGGAGGTTAAGGCTTACCAGCGACGCTGGGATCTGTGAGATGCCGGGAAGAACATCTTGCTGTGGTCCTGCCAGCACCTTGATTTTGGACTCTGGCCTCCAGGACTGTGTGAAAATAAATGTCTGCCATTGAGGGCACCCCATTGGTGGGGCGTCCTCCAGCAGCCGTGAGAGACACACACAGACCCTACCAGGCGACGGCTGGGCCTCTGTGCGTTTTTGCCAAGGTGGCCGTTTGAGGAGAGATGAACTTGGGAGTGGTTCCTCAGGAGCTACACAGCATTCTGTTTCTCTCCCCGGGGGGTGGTCATTTTATGAGAGAAGTGGAGGAAAAAAAATCCCTTCCGACGCTCTAAGCCCGGGCCAGAGTGCCTGGAGCTCAATGGGGCGGGCATAATTTGTTTGCTTTGCAATTCTCTCCCCTCAGTGGAGACAAATTGATTTATACGTGGAAATGGGCCGTGGCTGGCAGGCGGCGGGCTTGTGAGAGGGCAAAGTTTGCCGGGTTTCAGGAAGGGCTGGTCCTGGCCGGCAGGCCACAGCCCACCCACTGCTGGTGAGAATGTGCCCAGGTGAGCCCCTCCAGGACCCAGAACACTAAAACTGCTCAGAGAGTTTGCTGTGGAGCCGGGCTGTGCCGAGCCTCTCCCAGTGCTGTCCCTAGCCTCTCCCCATGAGTCTGTGGGTGCAGCTGCTGGCCATGTGTTTACGGAACATCTCCTTCACACAGAGGGACCCTGGTGGCGCCAACAGAGGCAGGGAAAACATGGGAACAGCGGGCCTGCCCTGGGCTGTGGCCTCCTGAGACATCAGATGCTGAGGGAAATGTTGAAAGACTGTGTGATGACAGCCGCCATACAGGAAGGCCAGGGCATTGTTTAGCAAATAACAATTTTAAATTCATATTATTACTATTATGATGTCACCCAGACTGCAGTGCAGTGGCGTGATCTCCGCTCACTGCAACCTCCACCTCCCAGGCTCAACCAATTCTCCCACCTCAGCCTCCCGAGTAGCTGGGACCACAGGTGCACGCCGCCACACCCGACTTTTTACAATTTTTGTAGAGATGGGGTCTCCCTAGGTTGCCCAGGCTGGTCTCGAACTTTCGGGCTCAAGTGATCCTCTCACCTTGGCTTCCCAAATTGCCATAATTATAGGTGGAGCCACTGTGCCCAGCCTAAATAATTATTTTTTTTAAAAGCCCAACAACTTAGTATTCCACAAGAGGAGACAACAATCCCAGCCACTATACTGAAGAATGAAGCTGATGTCTGTGAAATGCTCACCTCCGCCAGGCGGGGGTCTTCCTGGGTCTCATCCAGCCTCACCTCTGCACCATCCCCAAGTGGCGAGTCCCAGTCACTCCCCGCAAGGGAGCCTCTAGGATGCCATGAGACACAGCCGTGAGCCGGTGTGCATGGGAAGAAGGTTAGTGCCGGGGAAGTGCCTTTTCATGGGTTCTGTGGCAGCAAAACGCAGCACCAATGACTCACGGCAAACACCCGCCAGGAGAGGTGCTCAGGAGAGTCACCCCAGAGGGCTGCCAGCACGAGGCGCTCAGGACAGCCACCCCAGAGGGCTGTTGACACTTGTCCCTGGGCTGTCATCACATGGGCTGTGTTCATTTCATTTCTCTAAATGTTTAGTCTTTTTCAAATTTTCTGTGGTGAGCATTGGTTATAGTTTGAATCTGGAGAAAGATGGTTGAGTGGACTCAGCATTGATTTGGAGAAAGTCAGCTTATTTCTGAGTGGGGAACCTGAGCTGGGGACCCTCAGGGGGTCTTGAGGGAGCTGCCTGTCCTCGGCTGGCCCAGGTGTCCCACATGGAAAAGTCAGAACTTGGCTGGACGTCGGCAGTCTATGGTTTAGATGTGGGCAAGACCTGACTTATCCAAGGAGTTCACAACCCGGCCCCTCCCCTCCTTTTTGGGCAACTCAGAGAAGGAGCTTGATTTCTCTGAACCTCAGCGTGTTCATCTATGAAATCAGCATTGCATCCAATGCATGGGGAGAATCTGCGCCAAGGCTAGGCAGGTTCCGCCATAAGCAGAAGGCACTGTGACGCAGTGAGACGCACTGCTGAGCTGAGGAGGAGCCGCAGGCCACCCTCCAGAGGCCCTGGCTTAAATTCGTTTTTCATTTAATTCAAGTTTACAGTTGAGATCTGCTTGCCTACAGAGAATTTATACATGGGCTTTTGAAAGTATCTGATCCCATAACCCAAAAGGTCCTACACAGCTTATAGAGACACTGCAATAAGGCAGGATGTAATTAATAAGTGATGGAAGTCAGGCAAAGAGAAAACATGAAGGGAAAAATAAGAGAAAGTCGGAGGTAAGAACCAGGTAGAGGCCACAGCCCTACACAGGCACGTGGGCTTCAGACCACAGGTGGAGAAAGGATCCTTGTGTGAGTCCCAGAGTCCCCCATCTGCAACTTCAGTTATGCACAGGAAAGATGGCCTCCTCATTCTGGCCGAGTGCAACTGGTAAGAGAGAGTGGGTGATGACCAACTGCATTTGGCAGATGTGGATGGGGGACCTTCCTAGGTGTCCTGTGCTGGGGATTCAGGGATGAGCAGCCTGTGGGGCCTGCGGGGAATCCACGTTCCCTGTGCCGCTCACCTATGCATTGTTGTCAACCTGATCACAGCCCACGTGGCAGGCATCGCCAGTCTCACCTTACTGGTAAGAAATCCGATCGGCTTCTCTGATCCTGCCCTGCTCAAGACTAAAATGTGAGTGGCGGAACGCGTGGGTTTCAAAGCCTTGGATCCACCCAGCCTCTTTGCACAGAATTTCTTACGAGCAAGCTCCTTGCGCGAGGCCCAGCCTGGAGCAGGCGGCCTTGAATACGCAATGAGAACAGTCAGGAAGCTGGGAAGGATGGGGCTGCTGGTCACAGCCTCGCGTCGGGCTTGGCCCATGAGGCTGTCCCGAGTGACTGACGGCAGAGAAGTTTGAACAGAAAGAGCAGTGGCCCCATCGGCCCAGAATCTGGGGTCAGGCGGTCTCCGGGCCAAGCCCATGATGCCAGAATTAATATGTAAGATAAACAGACCCCTGGAGGCGCTGATTGCATTCTCCAGGCCCAGGTCAGAGGTCTGCTCTTTAGGTGTGAGAAAAGGTTTAGGGAGGACCAGGGTCAAATATTTGCAGCCCAGACAGGCTGACAATGGGCTGGCTACTGGCCTCCCCCAGGCCAGCGGGACTCCCTGGCTGTGCTTGGGGGAAGGGGAGCGGTCAGAGTGGACTCATTACTCCGAAAGCCCGAGAAAGTTGTCTGCAGCTGCTCTCGGCTGCCAGAGCACATCAGCATCAGCCTCTGCCCGGGGCCCCCGGGGCCCCGCTGCCCGCCTGCCCCACAATTCCAGCCCCCCACCTGCCGCAGTTCCAGGGAGGGGAGGGCTGACCGCCGAGGGCTGGGGCCGTGGGGTGGAGGACTCAGTCCACTGCACCTCACCCCGCACACGCGGCCCTCAGCCCCGGGACGAGGAGCTCACAGCTTCCCAGGGCACTTTGGAGAATCTGACCATCGGTGACAATACTGAGGTTTTACCAACTTTCATCAGGCTTTCCTGAGTGTGGCCAGAGTCTCAGGCCCCTGCTGTGACCGGGGAGCAGGCCCGGGTGGGGTGTCTCTCCCTGTTTTACGGTTGAGGAACTTGGTCAAGCCGCGCGGCCTTGGGGTTCCGTTCCTCATCCAGGAAGCCCGCGAGGCGCGCTGCAGGCAGGTCCACCGGCCCGCGCATCCCGGGAGGTGGCGGGAAGGGTTTGGCTTTGCTATTTGGTCAATGGCTCCAGCTGGGATTGCAAGGCCTCTTCCCTTAACCCTCGACTGGTATAAAAATCTCATCAGGCGTTTCCTCTTCACATCCTAGCCTTAGGTACAATAGCAGCTGCTGATAACACTCACTGCTGCCACTGGGCTTGGCTCAAATCACTGTTTGTAAGTTTCAGAGTCTCTTTCTCAAGAGAGTGAGACAGAAGCCACCCCTCCATCTGTGTGCCCACCGTCAAGTTGGGACTGATTTAAACTAGAAATGAGCAAAACAAGGCAAGGCTTTGAAATCATACATTCATTCCGATATTTTTACAAGGAAATGTACAACCAGGTCTCATGCCAATAAAACCCCGTGAGCTGGGGGACGTCTGAGCCAGTCATCACTAAACACCCTCCCCACTGTGGGAATGTCCTCCTTTCCCCAGATGTCCATCTGTCCTTCCACTCCTGTGCTCATTCGTCAAACACACCCGCTGAGCACTCAGAGTGGTCCCAGGGACCATCCTGGCAACTAAGGACACAGTGATAACTAAGCTGGGGGTCAGGGCAGTCACGGGCAGGAGAGGATGAAGAGCATCGTGGCGGACGGGGTCAAATGCAGTCACTGGACAGCAGCGGAGTGAGCTCCTCTGCCTCGGGTGGAGTGCAGCATTCAAGGAGGGCTTCTGGGAAGAGGAGGCACAGAGTGGACCTTGAAGGCACATTTGGAGCTCCCCAGGGCACTAGCAGGGGAGAGCATTCATGGACAACATGCCTGGGTGTACCTCATTCGGCCTTCCCTGGATCTGCTCTTTCCTCACAGGCCAGGTGGACAAGGCAGAGGAAGGAGAGTGTCTTCAAGATGGACCTGGCTCAACTGGCCTGAGGGGTCTGGGCTGTATCTCTTTTTTAAAATATTTATTTTTTTGAACAGGGTCTTGCTCTGTTGCCCAGGCTGGAGTACAGTGGCGATCATAGCTCACTGCAGCCTCAAATTCCTGGGCTCAACTGATCCTCCTGTCTCAGCCTCCCAAGTAGCTTGGGACCACAGGTACATGCCACCACCCCTGGCTAATTTTTTTTACTTTTCTGTAGAGATGGAGGGTCTCACTATGTTGCCCAGGCCGGTCTTGAACTCCTGACCTCAAGGGATCCTTCTGCCTTGGCCTTTCAAAGTTCTGGGGTTACAGGTGTGAGTTGTCACACCTGGCTGGCTTTATCTCTTCACCCAGAAAGGAGTGCTATGGAGGAGCAGGCCTTTTGAGATGCCCCACAGAACAAAGAGGGCCGCTCGGTCAAGTAAGTTTTCCGGGATTATCTTGGAGGTTCCCACGGTGGTAAAGCCTCTGAGAAGCCCTGCAGGAAGGAAACAAGCTCACTCTAATCCGGAGCCCCTCAGCTTATTTGACCATGAACCCCTTTTTCCACCTAGGGGACCCCTGGTAGATGGACATAGTGGGGTGCACGGGTGCTGGTGACCAGCCTTGATGGTACAATCTGTGCATGGTTGTCACTCACAACACTGCCTGCAGCCATCCGGCACCTCCAGCGCTCCTCCCCTACGAGAGGAGGCTGGGGTGGGAGCAGAGATGACGTCCACCCAGGCCTGCCCCAGTGAGGGTTTGAATGCTTCAGGGACACCTGCTTCTCTGAGCTTCTCGACCACTGGAGAGTTGGGAAAGGAAGGAGGGGACGGGAGGAGCTTGCAGGGAATGAGCCCGTGTGAGCCAGCCCTCAGGCTCAGCTAGGCCCGGTCAGGCCGGGGAGAAGCCCGTGGTCTAGCCCAGGGCAAGAGGCTGGTGGGGCTAGGGGGGAGAGTATTTTGTGGCCAGGACATCCACTCTGATGCCTGCACTGGATTCCTCCACCCTGACGGCTGCCTTCTTGCCCAGGCAGTCCATCAGAGTCCTCTGCCTGTCTGGCCTTGAGGGCCCAGGGTAGATTCCTCCTGGCTGCTGAGCAGAATGCCCACTGCCCAACCCAGCTCTGGTGTGGCCAACATAGGAAGCAGATCCTTCTGCATCCCTAGATCCAGCGATTCAAACCCAAGCGGGCCGTCCTCCAAGAAAGAGAGGGACAGAAACCCCAGCTCCCAGGAAGATGTGGGTGAGGATGCCTGATTCGCCCAGTGGGAAGGACAGCTGTTTTGGGTGGAAGCCCCAGGTCGGGCGTGGCCAGCATGGCCTGTGGCTTCCCAGGGGCTTGAGGGCTAGAACCTGGGGCACCAGCTTTGCACAAAGCCTGCGGGCTGGCAGCCAATGCAGGCTGCTCCCAGCTTCTGCCAGCCTTGGTGTCCTCGTCGTGAAGGTGACCGTGGGCCTGGGTCCCCAGGCAGGGTTGACTGAGCACCTCCTCAGCTGGTCCTGGGATGAGAAGGCCAAAAGAGGAAAGCACCTCTGCCCCAAGCCAGACTGCCGGGCTCAGGCAGTAGAGCTGTAGAGCAGGCTGGCTAACAGTCACAGCCGCCGAGCTGGCTATCGTGAGGATGAGTTCCTCTCCTGGAGGGACTTTGCCACCCCTGTTGCCTCCGCCCCTTGGCCTGGCTCCCTTTTGCTCCCTCAGACCTGGCCCAGAACAATATGTCCCCACAGCAGAGCAAGATCTCAGCAGATGCACGAAGGGCTCCTGTCAAGGGGGAAGCGGAGGCTGGGCTTCCTTCATCTCAGGCTCGCCGCAGGATGCACCACGCAGAAGTCTCAGGTTAAGCTGGAATGAGGAGTGTGACCCCAGCTGGGAAGAGCCTGACGTCTGCCTGTGTCATCAACAAGCCCAGGGCAGGCTCTGGTCATGGTCGCTGCTGGCTGGCCCACCCTGGCCCTCTCCCTCCTCTGATCCTTCCCTCCCTCCCTTTTGCCCTTCTATTCCCCTTCCCTCTCTCCCTCTACCTCTCTCTCTCCTCTTTCCTTCCTTCTCTCCCTTCCTCCCATTATTCCCCCTCTTTCCCTCTATTTTTCCCTCTCTTACCCTCTCCCTCCATCCCTCCTTCCTACCCACTTTTCTCTATTCCTTCAACAAGTATTAACTGATCACCACCAGGTGCCATCACTGTCCAAGACATCAGCGACACAGCAGTGAACACCTGATGTGGAGACAGACCATGCTGTACCAGGTAAGGAAAGGCCGGGAGGAAGCCCACCACCGGAGTGGGGGCATCACAGAGGAGCATCCTGTGGCTATGGGAACTCAGCACCCAGCCCCGCAGGACGATGTTTCCCTTAAGGTTATGCGCAGGCAGCTGACCACAGGCGCTTGAGAGCGAGCCCGGTGCTTTTCTCACACAACCAGGCTGGTGCCCAGGCTGGCGTGGGGCTCCCTGCTGCAGTAGGGGTGGAGTTCCTCCTCCCCGCCACCTAAGTGTGGGATCATGTGGCCCTGTTCATGATGGTGTCTGTGCCTCCAGCCACTGGGGTCTGGGCAGGTGGTGGGGGGTGGGACGGGGGAGAACTGTTGATTTCCTAAGAGCCATGATGACAAAGTACTCCAGCCTGGAGGGCTTAAACAGCGGAAGTGTGTCATCTCACATTCTGGAGGCCGGAAGTCTGAAATCAGGGTATGGGCGGGGCTGGCTCCTCCTGAGGCCGTGCGGGAGATTGGGTCCCATTCTCTCCCCGGTTCCTGGTAGCCGGCAGCCCTGGGCGTTCCTTGGTCCCGGGAAGCACCGCCCTGACCTCTGCCTTCATCTTCACCAGGCGCTGTGCTTGTGCGTGTGTCTCTGTGTCTAAATTTTCCCTTTCTGCAAGGATGCCA
Source organism: Pongo pygmaeus (assembly GCF_028885625.2). NCBI lineage: Eukaryota > Metazoa > Chordata > Mammalia > Primates > Hominidae > Pongo > Pongo pygmaeus. The sequence goes on along the minus strand of NC_072376.2, from coordinate 4,238,369 downwards.
TTCATGTTGGATTAGGGCCCAACCTGATGACCTCATTTTATTAAATTTAATTTTAAGTTCTGGGATACATGCACGGGATGCGCAGGTTTGTTCCACAGTTAGACGTGTGCCATGGTGCTTTGGTGCCCCTATCAACCCATCACCTAGGCATTGAGCCCTGCCTGCATTACCTATTTATCCTGGTGCCCTCCCTCACCATATCCCCCATCAGGCCCCAGTGTGTATTGTTCCCCTGCCTGTGTCCATGCGTTCTCATTGTTCAGCTCATTGTATAAGTGAGAACGTATGGTGTTTGGTTTTCTGTTCTTGTGTTGGTTTGCTGAAGATAATGACTTCCAGCTTCATCCATGTCCCTGCAAAGGACACAATCTTGTTCCTTTTTGTGGCTGTATAGTATTCCATGGTGTACATGTATCACATTTTCTTTATCCAGTCTATCATTGATGGGCATTTGGGTGGATTCCATGTCTTTGCTATTGTGAATAGTGCTGCAATGAACATACGCAAGCGTGTATCTTTGTAATAGAATGATTTATAGTCCTTTGGGTATTATATTAGTTCGTTTTCACGCTGCTGATAAACACATGCCCAAGACTGGGAAGAAAAAGAGGTTTAATGAACTCACAGTTCCATGTGGCTGGGGAGGCCTCACAATCATGGTGGAAGGTGAAAGACACGTCTTACATGGCAAGCAGCAAGAGAGAGTGAGACAGAAGTGGAAGGGGAAACCCCTTATAAAACCATCAGATCTCATGAGACTTATTCACTACCACGAGAATAGTATGGGGGAAACCGCCCCTGTGACTCAATTATCTCCCGCTGGGTCCCTCCCACAACATGTGGGAATTATGGGAGAATAATTCAAGATGAGATTTAGGTGGGGACACAGCCAAACCATATCAGGTATATGCCCAGTAATGGGATTGCTAGATCAATCGGTGGTTCTAGGTCTTTGAGGAATCACCACACTGTCTTCCACAGCGGTTGAACTAATTCACATTCCCACCAACAGAGTAAGTGTTCCTATTCCTCCACAGCCTCACCAGCATCTGTTGTTTCTTGACTTTTTAATAATTGCCATTCTGACTGGCATGAGATGGCATCTCATTGTGGTTCTGATTTACATTCCTCTAATGATCAGTGATGTTGAACTTTTTTGCATGTTTGTTGGCCACGTGAGTGTCTTCTTTTGAGGAGCAGATGACCTCATCTGAACTTCTCTGTAAAGGGGCTGCCTCCAAATAAGATCTCATTCTGCGATACTGGGGATTAGGAATTTGGGGGGACATAATTCCATCCATAACAAGGAAGAACAGAAAAAAGTCTGTCTAGATCACTAGGTCTTCCTGAAGTATCAGGAAAGCCAAGTCTCCAGGAGGCACTGCTGTGGCGCCACTCTTTGTCCGGCAGGCAGGACCCTGCCGCGCTGCTCCCCAGCTGCAAGGGCTTGTGTGGGGGTGTGGAGTTCGTTTCCTCTCAGCTGAGCATGTTTCCACCCTGAGCAGGATGGGGCTCCCATCGGGTTAAAGGAAGAGAGGATGATAGGCATGGCGTGCCCAAGGTTGGAGGGTCGTGGTTCTTCGAGCTGACTTCCAGGGATGGGGAGGAAAGGCAGAGGAGACACCGGGCGAATCGTCCTGGAGAAGCGGCAGAGAGATCACTGGCCTCTGCACAGGGAAGCGGGAGGAACCCTCGTCCCTGGGCCCTGCTGGTGCTGGCCCCCGTGGGCTCTCTGCCTCCACGAGCTCCCGATAACCTGGGCCAGAGGCTGGTGATACAGCAAATGCAGGGGAGACAACTTGCTCTTTTTTGTTTAAAGTGATAAACTCTTCCAGACTCTTCTTCATGAGGACAGAGCTGGGTGCCTAGGCAGACTCCCTTCTTACCTGGGTCAGGGCAGGTCCGGGAAGGGACAAGGGCTGGATTTGCACAGAATGCCCCTTCCAGGGCCCCCGGCTGGCAGAGCCCTAGGGACGGGTGAACCAATTGTAATAGGGCAGTGGTCTCTGCAGAGAAGTGACCGCACCCCAGCCCCTGCCCGACTCTGATCTGTCTCCTCACTTCCCCGGGACGGGCCTGCTGCTTGTGGAGTGTTAATTGAAGCCCGACCAAGGCGATCGATGGAAGGACGCACCCCTCCAGGTGGAGACTCCCTGAGCGAGCCTATCTTGTAATGAGCATTTATGGAGGAGAGATTGATGGGAGCTTGGGAAAGCTTTATCAATGCACTAGCAATCAGCACAGACCGGAGTCCAACAAGAAATGGCAGCCAGCGCTGGGGCTGCCAGGAGTCCTGCAGGGGACACGGGGGTGGGAGCAGGGGACATTGAGCTGAGAGGCAGAGCCTGCAGGTCAGGGCAGTGGAGCCAGCAGGCCTGGCTGAGAGCCCAGATGGATGGGGCCAGGGTTCCTGGCCTCCTCGCAGAACCAGGTGTGTTGCAGAACCAGGGGTGTCTGCAGGGCCTGCCTCTCTCTCTACATGAAGAGGTTGGTTCAGAAGTTCCTGGAGGTCCCTGGGAGGCTGCGATTCTAAGGTGAGGACAAGTCCCTTCTGAAAGAGGCTGGGGCGTCTGCTGTGGAGATGTGTACAGGTGTGTGGGGTCAGGGGAGGACAGGGGCCCTGCGCGCGTTACCATCTATATGTTGTCTTGGCCCAGGCTTTAAATTGAAACGCTCCAGATTCAAATCCACCCCTGGCCTCAGACACCGCTCCCGACACACAGGTAGAAATCACAGTGGGAATCTCGGGGCTCGAGGCTGGCCGGTGGAAGCCTGTGAGTTCCTCATGGAGCAGGGAGTCTTCCCTGCTGGGCCCTGTTCAGGCTCCAAAGGTGGCCTGGCCAGCTGCAGGGAGCCCCAGGCAGGAGCAGGGGCTGGGTGAGCCCGAGATGAGGAAACTGAGGCACAGAGTCACGCGGTCTCCCCACGGCCCTGCCACGGTCGAGGCAGCACCCAGGTCTGTGGGATCTCAGAGTCCCTGCTGTCTACTGCACGTGTGCGTCTCCTTCATTGCCAAAAATAACATGCATTCAGGCTTGTGTGGGCGGCTCTCACCGTGGCAGCACCCTCCTTCCCCACAGCAGCTGGGCTTCCCGAGCTTGGGCACCCTACCTCCACTGCAGCAGAAACCAGAGGCCATAATCATCTTTAAGCTGTGGTTTTCTATAGAAGGAGGCCTCGCCAGAGGGTCCCAGCTGGGAGGGGGTGAGGGAAGAGGAGAAGAGAACCTCAGGGCCCCCTCACCTTACCCCATGCCGAGGCGAGGTTTTCTGGCTAATTGTTGCTCCCCGAGGCCTCCTTAGCCACGTGGTCCCTGAAGGCGTGTGTTCTGGGGGCTCTCTCCGCCTGGGAGTTCACTGGGGGGATGTTTGAAGGGGGAGGCTCATTCGACCCCAAGACCCCCAGTCTTGCCACCCCCAGCGTGGACTGGAGAGAACCCAGGACCACCGGGGAGGCCTGTGGCCCTGTCCCCAGGTTGTGTCTCGGAACTTATTCTCAAGGGCCATTCCAAATGACCACAGCAGTTGGCATGAGCCACCTGATCTCCAGTGTCCCCCTTGCTCCCAGCCTAAAGCCTAACCTGCTGTTCAGGCACTGCCAGGGGGCACTGGCGGCTGCTTCTCTTCCTCAGCCTGAGGCTGCTCCCTACTTACTGGCTTCAGCCCGCACCAAGCAGCCCTCCCCGCTGGCCGTTGCTCTCCCAGGCCTTGGTCAATGGAGACGGTGCAGGTACCGGGGCACCTCCTACCCCCCTCCCTCCCTCCTCCAGCTCCTCACCCCAGTGTGCCTCCTCTGAGTTGGGGCTGGAGGAGGCCAGCTTGAGGGCATAACAACCAGAACTCAGATCCCAGTTTCTCCATTTACCCACCGGCCCTGTTCGTTCATTTATTCATGCATTCATGCAACAAATATTTACCCAGAGTCTGCTGCAGAACCAGACACTGCACTCTGCCTTGGGCCTGGTGAACATGCCCACCATGGACCTGGCCTCTGGAGCAGGCTGCGATCTGTTTGCCTAATTCTGCACCGATAGGACTCATTCCCCAAAAGTGGACATACAGGTCACACACCACAAGATTCACCCATTTAAAGTGTGTAATTCTGTGGCTTACAGAGGAATCCAACCATCACCACAATCAATTCTAGAATGTTTCAATCACCCAAACAAGAAACACCATACAGTCACTCCCTGTTAGTCCTCCCTCAAGCCGCCCTGCAACCCTAATCTACTTTCTGACTCTATGGATTCACCTATCCTGGGTATTTCCTATGAGTGGAACCACATAATATGTGGTCACTTAGCGCAAGGTTTTCAAGACGCATCCATCCTGTATCCTGTGTTCATGCTTCATTCCTTTTTGTGGTCAAAGAGTACTCCATTGTCTGGATAGGCCACATTCTGTGTATCTGTTCATCAGCAGATAGACATCTGGGCTGTGTCCACTCTTTGGCTATTGTAAACAGAGCTGCTTTGAAGATCTGCGTGCGCGTTTGTGTGTGGATGTGGATTTACCATTCTCTAGGGTAGATGCCTGGGAGTGGGACTGCTGAAGCAGGGTTTGATTTGCTGGAATTTTATAAGTCATGCTGATATCTGATAAGACAATCCCCCATGATGGTGTTTTTCAGGAGTGTCTGGGCAATTCTTGAGTCTTTGCTTTCCCATAAATGTTTTAGCATCAGATTATTAAGTTACACATACACACACACACACACACACACACACACACACAGCCATAGCTGGAATTATATTGAGTCTATAGATTGGGTTTAGGAGTACTGACATCTTTAAATTCATGGGTCTCTGTCTTCAGGAATATGGTCTATTTCTGCATTTATTTAGGTCTTCTAAAATTTCTGGCAGTAACATTTAATAGCTTTCTCCACAGAGATCTTTCAGATCCTATTTTAGATTTATTGCCAGGTGTTTTATATTTCTTGTTGCTATTATAAAAATTTGATTTTCTGTTTGTTGCTGGCTTTTAAAGTAATGCATTAAAAAAAATATTGATCTAGTATTTAGAAACCTTTCTAATCTCTTGGCCCAGCATGGTGGCTCACACCTGTAATAACAGCACTTTGGGAGGCCCAGGCAGTGGGATCACTTGAGCTCAGGAGTTCAAGACCAGCCTGAGCAACATGGCAAAACCCTTTCTCTACAAAAAATACAAAAATTAGCTGAGCATGGTGAGTGTGTACAAGTGGTCCCAGCTACTTGGGAGGCTGAGGTGGGAGGATTGCTGGATCCCAGGAAGTTGAGGCTGCAGTGAGCCATGATCTTGCCACTGCACTCCAGCCTGAGTGACAGAGCAAGACCCTGTCTCAAAAAGAAAAAGAAAAACCTTGCTGAACTCTTATTAATCCTAATAGTTTATAGATTATTTCAGGTTTCTACAGAGAACAATCATGTCATATGAAAATAATGACAAATTAGATTCTTCTGCCCTAATCATTCATTGTCTTTTCCCTTCCCTTCCCTTCCCTTCCCTTCCCTTCCCTTCCCTTCCCTTCCCTTCCCTTCCCTTCTTTTTCTCTCTTTCTCTCTTTCTCTCTTGTTTGTTATCTGAGATGGAGTCTCATTCTGTTGCCCAGTCTGGGGAGCAGTGGCATGATCTTGGCTCATTGCAGGCTCTGCCTCCCTGGTTCAAGTGATTCTCCTGCCTCAGCCTCCTGAGTAGCTGGGATTCAGGTGCCTGCCACTACACCAGGCTAATTTTCATATTTTTAGTAGAGATGGGGTTTCACCACATTGGCCAGGCTGGTCTTGAACTCCTGGCCTCAAGTAATCCACGCATCTTGGCCTCCCAAAGTGCTGGGATTACAGGCGTGAGCCACCAAATCCGACCTGTCTCCTTCATTTTTTTTCTTGTCTTGCCGAGCTGGCTGGGACCTCCTAGTCATGTAAACTTGAGATAAACACACTTGCCTTGTTTCTAATTTTAAAAAGAGTTTTATTTATTTATTTATTTTGAGACAGGGTTTTGCTCTGTCACCCAGGCTGGAGTGCAGTGGTGTAATCTCAGCTCACTGCAACTTCCACCTCCTGGACTCAGATGATCCTCCCACCTCAGCCTCCCAAGCAGCTGGGACTACAGGTGTGTACCACCACGCCTGGCTAATTTTTGTATTTTTTGTAGAGACGGGGTTTCACTATGTTGCCCAGGCTGGTCTCGAACTCCATGGCTCAAGCAACTTGCCCGCCTCGGCTTCCCAAAGTGCTGGGATTACAGGCATGAGCCGCTGCACCTGGCAAAATAATGTTTTTGATAGCTCACCTTCAAGCACATTATTTGCATAGATTTGGTAAATATTTAAATTCTCTTCTATCCTTATGATATGGTTTGGTTCTGTGTCCTCACCCCAATCTCATGTTGAATTGGAGGAGATTGGATCATGGGGTGGATTTCCCTCTAGGGAGTGAGTCTTCAGGAGATCTGATGGTTTAAAAGTGTGTGGGACGTCCCCCTTTGCGCTCTCTCTCTCCTGCTTTGCCCTGGTAAGATGCACCTGCTTCCCCCTCCCTTCCACCATAATTGTAAGTTTCCTGAGGCCTCCCAGCCATGTTTCCTGTTAAGCCTGCGGAACTGTGAGTCAGTTAACCTCTTTTCTTCGTAAGTTACCCAGTCTCAGGTAGTTCTTCATAGCAGTGTGAAAACGGACTACTACACCTTAGTTTGCTAAGTTGTTTTTTAAATGTTGAAAGAATACTTGCAATGTTTGTGCACACTACTTTGTTGTTTCACAGTAACCCATGAAATGGGTGCAATTATCCTCATTTTATAGAAGAGGCATAGAGAGGTCACGCCCCGGGGGTGGCAGAGCCTGGGGTATTAACCACTGCACTGTGCTGTCTCTCTACAGCAGGAATAAAACAAACACAAAAGTAGCAGAAATGGCAACAAAATTCAAAATCTAGATCTCTGAAAATATTAATTAAAGAAAGAAGCTTTCACCAAAAGGCTTCCTTTTTTTTGAGATAGAGTCTCACTCTTGTCACCCAGGCTAGAGTGCAGTGGCGCGATCTCGGTTCACTGCAACCTCCACCTCCCTGTTCAAGTGATTCTCCTGCCTCAGCCTTCCAAGTAGCTGGGATTACAGGTGCCCACCACTACGCCCAGCTAATTTTTGTATTTTTAGTAGAGATGGGGTTTCACCATGTTGGCCAGGCTGGTCTCGAACTCCTGACCTCAGGTGATCCGCCTGCCTTGGCCTCCCAAAGTGCTGGGATTACAGGTGTGAGCCACCGCGCCTGGCCTCACCAAGGCTTGTTAAGCAAAAAGCAAAGGGACACCAAGAAGTTATGGTGGAAGGAGGGCAAGACCAGAAACACAATTGAGGCGGTGGCATTGTAAGAAGCTATTATGTTCCTGCTAGTGAAAAAGAAATTTAATAAAAAAAATTAAGAAAGAGAGTATAGTAGAGGAGAAAGAAATATAAAAAAAGAAACTGCTATGAACAACTTCATATGACTGTACCTGGAAAATCAGAAGAAATAGATTTTTAAAGGAAAAATATGTTTTCAAAGTTTTATGTAAGGAGAAGTGGAATATCTACAACCGTAAAAAAATAGCACAAGGCATTTTAAAGGTGAGTTTTAATGCATCTTTAAGTAGCAGAAAATCTCCACCTCACTTAAACTTTCAGAGGATAGAAAACAAAGCTGCTGCCTCATTTGAGGAGGCCTATATACCCTGACATCAAACCTGAGTTTTGTGGAAGAACAGACAAATTAGTATCAGATCCACACACACATATATCAATTCTTAAATGAAGAATCAGCAAATTAAATCCAGCAGAATATACGAAAATACATTATGTAAAAGCAAGATTTACCTTAGGAATATAAAGTTGTCTTAGCGGCTGGGCGCAGTGGCTCACGCCTGTAATCCCAACACTTTGGGAGGCTGAGGCAGGTGGATCACGAGGTCAGGAGATCGAGACCGTCCTGGCTAACACGGTGAAACACTGTCTCTACTAAAAATACAAAAATTAGCCAGGCGTGGTGGCAAGCACCTGTAGTCCCAGTTACTGGGGAGGCTGAGGCAGGAGAATGGCCTGAACCCTGGAATGAGCTGAGATCATTCCACTGCACTCCAGCCTGGGCAACAGAGTGAGACTCCGTCTCAAAAACAGGTTGATTTAGCAAAAATTATATCCACACTGTACATGAAACTCCTAGATGGATTGAAAAAAATTTTTAATGTGGAAAACAAAATGATTAGAAGAAAATATATGAAGCCCGGTCTGGAACCTCAGGGTAGGAAAATTCTGAGTTGGGGTACAAACAGAATAACTCATACAAGAGGGAGTGATGGATTCGATTACACCAAGCTTTAATTCGTGGAACTAAAGACAATTGAAGATAAACATCAAGCCACAGACAGAAGAAGACATTTATAGCATATAGAACAGACAGAAGATTAATGTCTAGAACACAGCTTATAAATTACTGCTACAGCTCAATGAGGAAAAGAGGCCAATAACCCAGGAGGAAACAGACAGAGGGTCCAGAGAGAAGAGTCTGAAGAGCCAGTGGACCTATAAATGCACAGAAAGATGTTCAGGCATCTTTTACATTGGCTCAGCCGCCCAGGACAGCAACGTGGCCATCCCCAGTGACGCGGCAGGGTGCAGCGTCCCAGCTCTTCCCTCCTAGGGATCCACGCAGAGGGACCAGGGGACTTGTGCCAGCTCTGCTTGTTATGGTAAAACACTGGGGCTGGGCGCAGGGGCTCCGTTTGCCATAACATAACTTCTTGGGAGGTCCAGGAGTGTGCATTGCTTGAGCTCAGGAGTTCAGACCAGCCTGGGCAACATGGTGAAACCTCATATCTACCAAAAATACCAAAAATTAGCTGGGCGTGGTGGTGTGCACCTGTGATCCCAGCTACTCAGGAGGCTGAGGTGGGAGGATCATTCCAGCCTGAGGGGCAGAGGTTGCAGTGAGCTGAGAATGCACCACTGCATTCCAGCCTGGGCAACAGAGTGAGATCTCATCTAAAAAAAAAAAATTTTTGAAACAAAAATATTTCTCTAAAAAAATAATAAAACCATTGGGAACAGCCCATGTGCCTATCAGATGGAATGGATAAATTAAAGGGAGTTGTCTCTACAGGAAGAAATGCTACAGTGAAGTTAAAATAAAATGTTCATTTTACATAAATTTTTAGACCTACAATGCAATACTGTTGATTATTTACGAGTATCCACATATGTAGACTAGAAAAGCAAACTGCAATGAAAAAGAGCATTTAGAATACACAGCAGTGGCCTTGGGGGTGGACAGAGGGAATGGGCAAAGGCCATTTTAACTTTACCTGTGAATTTTATTTCCTTCATTTCAAAACGTGAAAATACGGCCAGGTGCAGTGGCTCTCTCCTGTAATCCCAGCACTTTGGGAGGATGAAGTGGGAGGATCATTTGAATTCAGCAGTTTGAAACCAGCCTGGGCAACATAGAAAGACCCCATCTCTACAAAAAATAAACAAAAATTAGCTGTTGTGGTATGTGCCTGTAGTTCCAGCTACTTGGGAGGCTGAGGTTGGAGGATCGCTTGAGGCCAGGAGGTAGAGGCTGCAGTGAGTCATGTTTGTGCCACTGCACTGCAGCCTGGGTGACAGAGTGAGACCTTGTCTCGAAGAAGAAGAAAAAAACCCAAACAAACAAAAATCGATGAAAATAGAAATGACAAAATGTGAACATCTGTTGATCCTGGAAGTTGGGAACCTGGGTGGAATTTTTTCTCTGTACTCTTTTGTGTTTTTAAAATTAAAAATATATATACTGAAAGAAAAAGGGCAGCAGGGATGAGAACAGAGGTGGGGAGGAGAGGAGGGGGAGAGGGGCCAGCCTGCGAGGGCACCTGGGCTTCCCGCACCCTCCTGGAGCCGTGACTCACCAGGCCGCCCAGCCGGTGGCTCCGCGCGGTTCTCGGGTATTGATCGGAGATTTCACTCTCTGTCCACAAGCTCCCTGGGTGATATCTGCAGCAGTAGCTTGGATCATGAGAACTGCCACAGCCTAGTGCAAGCCAGGCAGGCTGTGCAGAGAGCAAAGCCAGAAAAGAAGTTGGACCGGGAGCTGCAAGCCTGCTCCTGGGCCCAGCTACACCTCAGACTTTCTCTGTGGCTTTTGTCACAGGCCCTTTGTCACCCACGTACTGGCAAGGAGGGTCTGGCTGACTCTAAGGACAATTCTGAGGCCCCTGGGTGACTTCATCACTGCATGCATCATTAGGAAGCTGAAGAAGACCTCCTGGGAAGGGCGCATCCACTTGGGGTATTTAGGGATGCGTAGGAGTTTGCAAGACAAAGCAAAGAAGGTCACTCCAATCTGAGGGAAAAGCACACACGAGGAACTTAGGCAAGAAAGGCCCAGCAAGCTCAGGTGGCTGCGAACACGCCTCGTCGGCTTCCCTATCCCCGTGGTTGCTCACTACCTCCCACCTGTGATGCTGGCATCTGTTACCTCTAGAGAGAACCAGCTCGGTAAGTGTCAGGAAACCTCACCCGAGACACCATCTACAACCTCGATTTTTAACCATCTCCCCAGCCCCAAAGAGGTGGGGGGCATTTGGGATGGTGCAGCCCCTTCTGAATCCTGCACGGTTTTCACTCTGGGCTCCAGTATGAGACAATAACAAAGCTATCCACTTCCCAGAGATATACGGCTGCTGCCAATGACAGCAAAACCAATGCTGCCTCCCCCATTATCATTCTGGGCCAAATCAATATCAAAACAACCGAAGTCTAGACGCATAAATGTCAAACTATTTAACAAGAAGCAGTTAGTGCAGAAAAAACACTTAAATGGCAATTGAGGGGGTCTGATGAGCCTTAAAGTAACTTAGGAGGATTTATGGAAGATAAAAACGGTTTAACTAAGCCTGGAGCCGAGCCCCTGGTGGCCTAGCGCGGGAGGCCACACTGTATCCTCCTTGCTAGGCTGCCGAACTGGCTGCTTGGTCAGAAAAAAGGGGCCGTTGTTCTTCCGGTCATTTCTGCCCCAGTCTGGGCTTCAGGTTGTGTTTTTATTAATGACAGTATAACGTGATATGTGGACCACACAGTGCCAGGCTGCAGAGAGGGAACCACAGCTCTGTGTTTCAGTTACCGAGCACCCTCCCATCTGTTCTGTTTAAATATAGCAATAGCTGTGATGTATTGCGGGGCCACCATGCTCCAGGCACACACATGACCGCATGTGATCTTCCCCGCCTGCCCGCGAGTTGGGGTTTTCATCTCTGAGTTGATGGAGAGGAAGTGGGCTCCCCGAGTTGTTGCTGAAGGTCACTGCAGCAACACTGGGGCATCCAGATCCCTCTGCCCCAGAGCCTCTGCTCTGCCTCCCTGGCTGTGCCTCTGTATCCAGACACAGCCCGGTGCTGACCTGCTCATTCGGCTCTGCTGATCCAGTGGGTCCCCAGGGATGGAGGGGCTTTGACTGTCCCCAGAGAGGGAGGGAGGTGAGCTCCCATGAGGACCCATCTCAAGTGCCCTAAACTGCCCACTTGCTGTTTAGTGGGATCAATGGCGGCTTCTTAATTGTTGGTAATGACTTCAGGCCCATCCAATTATTACCGCACTTAACAAGAGTCTGTAAATCACCTTCAGTCTAAGAAGATTGGAATTTGAAAGTGACTCAGGTTTCCATGGACTGCATTCCACCCCTCCTCCCACCTGCTCCCATGGTAAATCAATGCTATCCTTCAGAAAGACCTCCTGCAAGCAATGCCACGCTCTCCAGGATGCATCGACGCCTTCCACAGTCACGACCGAAGTCCCCTCTAACGGAGCTAAGGCCAAGCGTGGCAGCTCTCCATGCAGTTCAGCCGCAGCCTCCTACTGCGACCTGCTTGCTGCATCTTTTTTGGAGCGACAAGAACCTCGGGTCCCTTCTGCCTGCTGCCAAAGCCTCTGACTGAAATCCAGGCTGCAGCCTCCATGGCTCGTGGCCACCCTGTGAGTGGGCTGTGGCTCTGCCTGCTCCTCACTGGACTGGGGAGCCCTCTGGGGTAGGCACAACACCCCATATATGGTAGGTGCTCAATGAATACATTCTGATGAATAGAGGGATTTTTCTTTCTTCGAAATTAAAGGACCTCCTTCTGGCAACGTAACAATCTAGATGTCTGGAGAAAATAGCCCATTTCAGAACAATTCAAAAAGCTGGATGAAATAAATTTGCATTATACACATATTTTATATGTTTCATGTAAAATTTTTAAGATATGCATCTGACTAGCAGAAAAGAAAGAGAAACCCTCAGTGGCCAGAAATGATGAGAAATGGAATTGTGAGAATTGGACAAACACAGAAGATGGGGTTCATGGGGAACTCTCTCCCGCCTCTGGGGACCTAGAGCAGGGCTTCAAGGGGCCCATGCAATTGGGGGACAGGAAACAGACTCAGGGCCAAGCAACTCATAGATTGGGACAGAAACCCCTACATAAGCCAAGACTTCTGAAGTGGCATGAGGAAGACATCCACCCCGCAGAGGGAAACAGTGAGTCCTGAGGAGAACAGAAAAAACCCTCCACTGGGAATTCCTCCCCACCCGGGTCCACCCCCATAAGGACCCCAAATCACACTGCTCATGTGCCCATTCCTCAGCCCCCTCCACTCCAAAAAAAAAGGAAAGGTGAAAGGCTGAAAGTGGTCCTAGGATACTGGTGGCTCCAGGTGAAGTAAAAGCACATCTTTCCAGGAGACATGTATATAGAGTCTCGCTCTGTCTTCAGGCTGGAGTGCAGTGGTGTGATCTTGGCTCACTGCAGCCTCCGCCTCCCAGGTTTGAGCAATTCCCCTCCCTTAGCATCCCAAGTAGGTGGGAATACAGGCATGCACCACCATGCCTGGCTAATTTTTGTATTTTTCTTTTTTTTTTTTTTGAGACAGAGTCTTGCTCTGTCACCCAGGCTGGAGTGCAGTGGCACAATCTCAGCTCACTGCAACCTCTCCCTCCCAAGTTCAAGCGATTCTCCTGCCTCAGCCTCCTGAGTAGCTGGGATTACAGGCACCTGCCACCATGCCCAACTGCTTTTTGTATTTTTAATAGAGATGGGGTTTCACCATGTTGGTCAGGCTGGTCTTGAACTCCTGACCTAAAGTGATCCACCAGCTTCGGTCTCCCAAAGTGCTGGGATTCCAGGTGTGAGCCACCGTGCCCAGCTTAATTTTTGTATTTTTAATAGAGATGGGGTTTCACCATGTTGGCCAGGCTGGTCTCGAACTCCTGGCCTCAGGCGATCCACCCATGTTGACCTCCCAAAGTGCTGGGATTACAGGTGTGAGCTACCGCGCCTGGCTGGGAGAAACATTTAAACCCAGGCCTTAAACAATTTCTGCAGAGTAACTTACAATTAAGATAAAACTACAATTAAAAATTAACATCTATGGAGAAGTTACAAAATTTAAAATCTGTAGAATTAGGTCCATGAAGACTGTGACAATAGAATTACCAGATAAAGAATAAATATGTTTTATATATTTAAACAATTAAAAGGTGATGTTGACAGTTTAGCTAAGGAGAAGAACTATCAAAGTTGACTAATCTTACTATCATACTGGTCTTTAAGAAAAGAAGAAAAAAAAGGTTGACTACACTGATTTATTATTTTTTGGAGACACGGTTTCACTTGGTTGCCGAGGCTGGAGTGCAGTGGTGTAATCATGGCTCACTGCAATGTCAAACTCCTGAGTTCAACCAATCCTCACACCTCAGCCTCCTGAGTAGCTAGAACTCCAGGGAACATCACTATGCCTGGCTACTTGTTTTAAGAGATGGAGTCTCACTATGTTGTCCAGGCTGATCTCAAAGTCTTGGACTCAAGCCATTCTTCTGCCTTAGCCTCCCAAAGTGCTGGGATTACATGCATAAGCTACCATGCTCAGTTATCTAATCTGATTTGAAAGAACAAATATGAAATTCTAGCAGTAAAAAATATAAAAATTGAACTTAGACAATTAACCAACAGAGATGACACAGCTAAAGAGAAAGTTAGTGAAAGGCAAAAGAGACATGTAGAAATCATCCAGGCTGTGACACAGAAGAGAGTGACATAGAAAATATGAAAGAGAAGTCAAAAGCACAGAGAAAAGTGTGAGAGGCTCTATAAACGTCAGAGCCTGAAGCCTCAAAAGAAGAGAATGGAGGGAGTGGGGAAGAGAACATCATTGAAATAATCAGACAAAGGTAAAATGCCCAATTAAAAGATAAAGATCAGATGGGATAAAAAATCTGTGTTAATGAAAGACACATTTACAACATAAGGACAGAGAAGACTGAAAGAAACATGATGAAAAAAGTCCCTAAGGGGATATTAGTTTAAAAAAAAAACTCTGGAATATCTATAATAATATCAACTGAATAGACTTAAAGTAAAAGCATGGCTACAGATAGAATTATTGAATTTACATAAATGTTTCAATTTGACTGTAATTCTAAACTTGTTTACACTTAATAACTTCAAAATATATAAAGCAAACTTTGTCAGGCTACAAGAAGAACTACAAAAAAATTGAACAAATCCTGTCATAGAGGGATATTTTAAAACACATTTTGTAGTGACTGAAGTAAGGAGACAAAAAATTATCATGATGGTGTAGAGTAGCTTTACAACACAATTAAGCTTAATATAATAAGCGTGTAGTGAAAGCTGTGCCCAGCAATGGGAGGGTTCACATACTTCTCAAATGCCCATGAAAACATATTAAAAAATAATACTAGGTAATAAATCAAGCAAGCAACAACAGATTTCAAAGAATGGTTATCAAAGAGACCACATTCTCTGCTCACAATGCAAGTAAATTAACATCAATAAAACATCATACATGGTGAAACTTTAAAGCACACTTATAATTAGCTCATAAGCCAAAAAAGAGATTATGAAAACTGAGCATACTAGAAAAGAATGACAACAAAAATAATAAACATCAAAATTTGTAGGGATCATCTATAGCAGTACTTAGGGAAAAATGTATAACCTGAAGCTCTTATGTTAGGAAAAAAATGTTTAAAATTAATTATCTAAGTAAACCCAAAGAAAAGAAGTCACGAAGATAAGAATAAAAATAATAAAAGAATAGAAAGAGCAAATTTATAGCACAAAATAAGAAAATGTAGACGAGATGCCCAGGTTTTTAGAAAAATATAAGTGCCAAACCTGAGATAAGAAGAAATAGGACAATCAAATGATCTCATAAGCATTAAGGAAATTGAATCAACAATTTAAAATCTTTCCAGAAAGAAAACATAAGTCCCAGTGTTTACAGGTAAGTATAATCTAACATTCAAAGAACAAATAACCCCCATCTTTCACAAATTCTTTGAGATAATAGAAAAATAAACATATTCCAGATCATTTTTGACCTAAAAATTAGATCCATTAAGGCAACCTCACTCATGAACATAGATGCAAAAATCCATCAAAAAATACAAGCAAACCAAGTTCTGTAGTACATAAAAGATAAGAAGTCATGATTACTTGGTGTTTATTCCAAGAACGTAATATTCTTGACTTTTTAAAAATTTTGAGACAGAGTCTTACTCTGTCATCCAGGTTGGAGTGCAGTGGTGCAATCCTGGCCCACTGCAACCTCTGCCTCCTGGGTTCAAGTGATTCTCATGCCTCAGCCACCTAAGTAGCTGGAATTACATGGTGCACACCACCATGCCCAGCTAATTTTTTTTGTATGTGTTAGTAGACATGGGGTTTTGCCATATTGGCCAGGCTGATCTCAATCTTGTGGCCTCAGGTGATCCACCCACCTTGGTTTCCCAAAGTTCAGGTGTGAGCCACTGCACCCAACCAACAATATTCTTACATTAGCAATGTTGTTAACATAATTCATTACGTAGATAGAAAGAGAAAAAGTATATGGTCATCTCAATAGATATGGAAAAAAATCCATAAAAATTTATGATGAAAATCCATTAAGAAAACTTGCTATATTAGTAACTAGGGTTAGAATGAAACTTCTATAACCCGATAAAGAGTATCTACACAACAAAAACAAAGAAATTCTACTTCAAACATTATACTTAATGATGAAATGATAAAATAAATCCCTTTAAAATCAGATTCAAAACAGATTCCCAAGTGCTATTCACCTTGTACTGGAGCTATTAACCAATGCAATAAGACAAGGCAAAGAAATAAGCAGTATAATAGTTTCAAAGGAAGAAGCAAAACTGTCATTATTCTCCTGATTTTTTTTTTTACACAGAAAAACCTAAAACAATCTAAGAGAATCTTCCAGAATCGATGACAGAATCTAGCT
Source organism: Pongo pygmaeus (assembly GCF_028885625.2). Lineage (NCBI taxonomy): Eukaryota > Metazoa > Chordata > Mammalia > Primates > Hominidae > Pongo > Pongo pygmaeus. Next base: position 4,222,088 of record NC_072376.2, on the reverse strand, counting down.
GTTTCTAGATATAATATCAATAAACTAAAGCCAACGGCATTTATATTTCAATAGTAGTTAGAATATGTAATTAAGATATTATTTATAATAGCAATGAAAACAAAGTGTACAGGAATACATCTAACAAAAAATGTATGAACTTATCAGGTGCAAAATTATAGAAATAAATACTACTGGAAAATATCTATGAAGACCTAATGGAGAGCTGGATCATGTGTATGGATAAGAAGATTCAATATCACAAAGAGGTCAATTATTACCCAATTAATCTATAGCTTAAACACAACTCCAAATTCCTGACAGATTTTTAAAAAATAAAACCTAGTAAGCTCATTCTAAAATTTAAATAGAATAGCAAAAGGCCACAATTACTCAAGACACTGATATGGGTTTTGCTGTGTCCCCACCCAAATCTCATCTTGAATTCCCATGTGTTGTGGGAGGGATCCAGTGGGAGGTAATTGAATCATGGGGGCAGGTCTTTCTTGTGCTGTTCTCGTGATAGTGAATAAGTCTCATAAGATCTGATGGTTTTAAAAAGGAGAGTTTTCCTTCACAAGCTCTCTTCTCTTGTCTGCTACCATGTGAGACATGCCTTTTACCTTCCGCCATGATTGTGAGGCCTCCCCAGCCAGGTGGAACTGTAAATCCATTAAACCTCTTTCTTTTGTAAATTGCCTAGTCTTGAGTATGTCTTTATCAGCAGCATGAAAATGGACTAATACAGACACTTAAGAAGAAGAAGGTGAGGGTGGAAGGAATTCGCCCTGCTAGATATCAAGAACTATGGAAAATCTAGACTAATAATGGTGGTGTGATATTTGTGCATAGGTAGGTGATAGTTAAATGCAGTGTTAAGATACAGACCTCCCTATGTGTGATAACAACTTATGATACTGTACTGGTGGGATGTAAATGGATAGAACTACTTCTCAGCCTACCCCAGATCTATGGACTCAGAAATTCCAGAAGTGGAGCCCAGAAGCCTGTGGCTGCCCTTTCCAGAGCAGTCTCTGGGGCAATGGTAAAGCCAGGAGACCAGGGAGGAGGCTTTGGAATGATCTCGCTGAGCGACTGTGGTGGATCAGCTGGGGAAGAGCAGAGGAGAAGGTGGGAGGAGAAGGCTTTTGACGGCTGAGCTCCAGGACTTATTGGCAGCTTGGATGTGGGTTGGGAGGACAAGATAGACTTTGTGGTGACTCTGGGATTTATGTTCTGTACATCTGGAAGGATGGCAGAGGGCTACAGGTTTAATAGGATTAGGGAGGCTGGGAGTTCAGTTTCGGACCTGCGGATGATAATGTCTGTTGGGTACGTGGACAGCTGCCCTGTGGATTGGGAATCTTTGGCTAAAAATCAATGAGACCACCCAGAAATGCTCCTCCAGATAGGACCAAGGACAGAGCTCAGGAGACGAGGCAGAGCCAGCAAGGAGCTGAGGCAGGAGGACTAGAGAGCTGGAACCCTGCACCAGGGCAGACGAGAGGCCACATCACATGGACACGGTGGAGGCTTGTCCAGGGCAGTTCCTGGGAGTGGCTGGAGGGAGCCCACCTGGGCAGGAGAGAAATCAGAGGCAGGGACCTCAGGTGTCACTGTAGAGAGAAGCGGAGAAATGAAGTCAGAGTTGAGGGCAGCAGGTGGGAGGAGGGGCTGCCCAGTGGGGAGAGGGGATAAAGCGAGGATGGTGGCAAGATGCTGTGCTCTTTGATGCTGGGGACCAGGCTGGGTCTCAGCATTCGCCAACAACTCCCAGCAACAGTCCCAGCAGCTGGGGATGGGAGTGAGGGGAATGGGGGAGGGTGAAAGGGGTGGGCGCCACCAGGTAAGGGGATCTAGGGAGCAGCTCGGTGGGGTCTCTGAAGCAGCAGAGCCAGGATCACCCAGGCACTTGTTGAAAATGCAAATTCCCAGGCTTGGCCCCAGACCTGCTGACTTGGAAACTCCAGAGTTGGGGCCCAGCAGTTGGTGTTTTATGCACCTTTGCAGTGAGGCTCCCCAGGTTTGAGAACCTCTGCACTGCAGGATTGATTGCCCAGGACCCCCTGTCACACCTCAGCCTCGGTCACTTCTCAGATGGGTGTCGGAGGCCAGGGAGTCTCAGGCAGCCCTGCACGCTGCTCACCTGCCAGAAGCTGCCTGCTCCGCTGGCTCCTAGCCCAGGTGCGTTAGTTAGTGTCCTCAGCCGCTGTAACAGGGGACCACACTCTGGGGGCTTAAATCCAGATAGATTCTCTCATGGTTCTAGAGGCCTGAAGTCCAAAGTCAGGGTGTCAGCAGGACCTTGCCCCCTCCAAAGGCTCTGGGGAGGCTCCCTCCTGCCTCTTCCAGCTTCTGGTGGCCCTGGATGTTCTCTGGCCTGTGGCCACATTGCTCCAGCCTCCTCTTCTGTGCATCTTATCTCTGTGCATCTGTGTCTCTTCTCCTCCTCTTCTGAGGACACCAGTCATTAGATTTAGGGTCCACCTGCTTAGTCCAGGATGATCTCATCCCTAGACTCTGACCTTAATTATATCTGCAAAGACCCTATTTGCAAATAAGGTCACATTCTGAGGCTCTGGGGGACATGAATTTGGGGGCCACTATTCAATCCACCACCCCAGCTCTCCTCTTACCACGGTATTGATCTCATGAAAATCTGTCAGAAGCATTCCCTCCCGCTGTGCTGTGAGCCCTTGGAGGCAGGGGTGGCCTCAGACTCCTGACTGCACCCCTGGCGCTGTGAGGGGCTTTTTCCCGCCGCCCAGGGTGGGTTACCTGGCAGGCATTCGCTAAACAGGGAGCAGGAGGGCTGGGCACGGTGGCTCACACCTGTAATCCCAGCACTTTGGGAGGCTGAGGCACACAGATTGCCTGAGGTCAGGAGTTTGAGACCAGCCTGGCTAACACAGTGAAACCTCATCTCCACTAAAAATACAAAAAAATTAGCCAGAGATGGAGGCATGTGCCTGTAATCCCAGCTACTTGGGAGGCTGAGGCAGGGGAATTGCTTGAACCAGGGAGGTGGAGGTTGCAGTGAGTCGAGATCGCACCACTGCACTCCAGACTGGGCAACAGAGCGAGACTCCATCTCAACAACAACAACAACAACAAAAGAGGGAGCAGGAGAAGCACAGGCTTTGTAGTCAAAGGGGCCTGGGTCTGACCCCAGCTTTGCCGTGTCCAGCTGTGCCCTGGGGAAGCTGTGTCACCCTCTGGGCCTCCATTGGCCCATCTCTAAATCAGCAACGGCATTTTAGGGTTTGTCTTGAATGTGAGGATAGAGCCAACCCCTCGTATCTGTGGGTTTTGCATTGCGGATTCAACCAACTGTGGATCCAAAATACTTGACAAAATAATTAAGAATTATAATACAATATAATACAATATATAAATAAAACTCCAACAGCTGTTTACATAACATTTATGTTATATTAGGTAGTATAAGTCATCCAGAGATGATTTAAAGGATGCAGGAAGACTTGTATGTTCCATGCAAATACTATGCCATTTTACATCAGGGATTTGTGCATCCTTGGATTTGGGGGTCCTTGGGAGTCCTGGAGTCCACCACCAGGTATTCAATGCATACCCCATAAATGCCAACTGTCCCTCAAATCACTCATGTTTCTTGATTGATCCCAGCAGAGAAATGGGGAATCTTGGGGCCTGGGAGGCTAGAGCTGGAAGGGACATCAGACAGCACAGCGTCCGTACCCTGATGGGCGGGTGGGCACTGAGGTCTTCCCACCAGATCCCTGTGATGTAGGGAGATGCTTCTTGCATGGAGAGGGGGCAGAGGCAGGAAGCAAGCTTATTCCAAAGCACACTTTGCCCACCCATTCCAGGAACAACCTGTCAGAGATTGATTGTGGGGATGATGCTGAGGAACCAGCTGCTCCCGGTCCTGCTCAGCTGCTACCTGGGCCACCCATCCCGCCCCTGCTCTGAGCTATTCTGGTCACCAGCATCACCTTTCTCGTCAGAAAGAAAAGACGCTTGCCTACATTTAGAAGCTTTTCTGGGAAGAGAGGGCACAGTGTGACAGTCAGGAAAGGATGACGGGAACGTCCCCAGACCCACCACCTCCCCGGCCACACCGCAGACACTCACACAGCTCACCCTGGAAAGATGGGAGGGTGGAGGCACAGTTTCCTCTGCCAGCTTCTTCTGGGAAAGGGGCGAGAACCCATGGGGTGGGGCCCTGTGGGGGTGAAGCAGTGAGCCCAGCCTGAAGGAGGCCAGCACAGGCCCCCTGATAAGATGAAGTATGTGTGACTGTGCCCGCTCTGGAACTGAATATCCCCAGCTCAGAGAGGGTGGGGATGCACCTACAATCACACAGTGGATGCGAGGAGAGCCTGGATGGCAACCGGGTCCCTGCTCAAGCCTCTGTTTTCAGCCCTTCTTCTCTCTGCAAAAGAGGGAGGTTATTTCTCCTGCTGACTGCCTCAGGGTGCACGGCCAAGGCCTCTGCTCTACAGCCAGCTTGGGGTCCTGTCTCTACCTCTGGTGGTGGATGTTCAGAGGAAGAGAGGGGAGAAACCTGCCAGGCCACAGTTGGGGAGAGCCTCAGCTTCCAGATTCGCCAAAGGAGCTTCCAGATTTGCCAAGGGAGCTTTGGCTGCAACAGGCATGATGGAGCTGTCTTTGGGTCAGGTCTAAAGCTGAGCCCCTGTCCCCGGCCCCATGTTCTTCTCGCGGTGCAGGAGCTCTTGCCTGGGGTTGGGTCTGGTCCTGCAATCCCTATGCAGTTACCTCTTCAGTCAAACGACCTCAAGGTCCCTCTCTGCACTGCTGTTTTCAGATTCATCAAATGCCTCCCATTCCATTTCCCTCCCACTGAGGGGGTCAGAACTTACTGCCTGAACCCCATACCCTCTGAGAAAAGAGAATGCCACTGTCTAATGGATCCTGGGGCCGCCAGAGTAGATCATGACGCAGCAAGAACCAGGAAGGATCTTCCCCTCCCTGGTGAGGGCTGTTGAGGGCGCTGGGCTGGAGGGGGTGTTGCGGGGCTGAAGTCACTGGGAGCTGTCCCCGGTGCTGACCTCAGTCTGCTTCTCAGCCAACCAGGCACCACCGGCCCAAAGGCAGACCCAGTCTCTGTCCTAACCAGGCACCACCCACCCCTAAGGCTGACCTAATCTCTGTCCTAACCAGACACCTCCGGCCCAAAGGCTAACCCAATCACCATCCTAACCAGACACCGCCCACCCCTAAGGCTGACCCAAATCTCTGTCCTAACCAGGCACGGCCAGCCCAAAGGCTGACCCAATCTCCATCCTAACCAGACACTGCCCACCCCTAAGGCTGACCTAATCTCTGTCCTAACCAGGCACCGTTCCTCCCTAAGGCTGACCCAGTCTTAACCAGTCACCCCTTGCCCCTAAGGAGGACCCAGTCTCTGTTCTAACCAGACACTGCTCGCCCCTAAGGCTGACCCAATCTCTGTCCTAACCAGGCACCGCTCGCCCCTAAGGCTGACCCAATCTCTGTCCTAAGCAGTCTTTCGGGCTTTCCCATGTCTCTTGCCAGATCTGATTCCCATTTATAACTTCTCACTTCCCTTGTCCAATGTTATTCACCAACCGGCACTGTCACCAGCCACAGTGTTAGCTTGTGTAAAACATGGAGAAATTGGATTTGGCCCTGCCCTCAGAGAGCTCACAGTCAGTGGGGGAGACAGAGAGATGTGGGAATCGCTGTCCTGGGCCGCCAAGGGTTTGGAGCTTTGAGGGAGGTAGGAGGAGTAACTTACACAGGAGCCCTGGCCCTGGCCACTCAACAGTAGTTGCTATGCACTTGCTGCACCAGGCTTGGTCCATCTGTGGAAGCTGCTCAGGAGCTGTAGGCTGGCTTTACTCAACGCTACTTGTGAATTTTTAAAATTTGAATTTCAATGTTTGGTCTGAGGCCAAAGGTCCGTTTCCACCCCCAGATGTGCAGCTGATCTTGGGCCGACTCCCCAAGCCTCGGCCTCCTTCTCTGTGAAGCAACAGACCCCACTCTGGCTACTTTGGAGGACTGTAGGAAGATCAAATATGATCATACAGAAGAAGCACTTGGAAAATAGTGAAGTCCTGTGTAAGGGTTAATCTTAGCTTTTAGTCAAGAAGTAAAACCTTGTGTACCAAATAATTCCAACAAAATATATTGAACATGTGTGTAGCATACCGGTTCTTCCACTCCTTCATCCAGGTTCTCGGATCTGGTCCCATCAATGACCTCTCTGCCAATCATGTCCCTCATAAGCCTTAGACTCCCATCTCTGGCCCTGGGAAAATAGCATATTCCCCACAGAGGCGCTGGAGGGATACATGGTGGAAATCATTGTCTGTTCCTGGGAACCCCTGCCTCACCTCTTCGGTGATTCCCACAGCCTCTGAACTCATCCCCTGGCCTTTGTCCTCCCTCCCCTACAACCTATTCTGCACAAAATGGTAAAGACGCCTCCTTCAACATAAGTCAGACCCTGTCCCCACCACTGAGCATCCAGCAGCTCCCGCAGGACTCAGGGCAGGATTCGAAGTACTCGCCACACCTGCCTGCCAGGCCCTTAAGCTCCGTGGTGCCTCCTTCCTGACTGAGCCGCCTCTCGTTCTCCTCCCCTCTGAGGGTGCTGCACACACAGTCAAACCTGTGGGCAAGGAAGGTGTCACGGGCATGAAGGCCACATCAGAAAGACTCAGGCCCCGCCCCACACCCACAGGGATGGCTGCAATAAAAAACAGTAACAACAATAAATGTTGGCAAGGATGTGGAGAAACTGGAACCCCTGTGCACTGCCGGTGGGAAGGTCAAACGGTGTGGCTGCTGCAGAAGACAGACTGGCAGTTCCTCAAAAAATTAAAAATAGAATCAACATATGATCTAGCAATTCTGCTTCTGTGTATACACTTAAAAGAATGGAAAGCGGGACTCAAATAAATATATGTACATTTGTGTTCATAGCAGCATTATTCCAAGTGGCCAAAAAGTAAAACAACCCAACATTCATTCATGAATGAATGGATAAACCAAGTGTGGTCCATCTATACCTTGGAATATTATTCAGTCATAAAAAGGAAAGAAGTCCTAACCCAGGCTACAACTTGGATGAACCTTGAAGACATCGTAGTGAATGAATAACACACAAGGGGACAAATGTAGTCGGATTCCATTTGTAGGAGGTCCCAAGAGTATTCAGATTCATAGAGACAGAAGATGGGTCTCAGGGGCTGGGTCTGGGTAAATGGGGAGGAAGTGTTTAATGGGGACAGAGTCTCAGTTTGGGAAGATGAGAACATTCTAGAGACAGATGATGGCTGCACAACAATGTAAATGTGCATAATGCTACTATACTGTACACTTAAAAATGGTTACAAGGGTCAGACGCAGTGGCTCACGCCTGTAATCTCAGCATTTTGGGAGGCCGAGGTGGGTGGATCACGAGGTCAGGAGATCGAGACCATCCTGGCTAACACAGTGAAACCCCGTCTCTACTAAAAAATACAAAAAATTAGCCGGGCATGGGGGCGGGCGCCTGTAGTCCCAGTTACTCGGGAGGCTGAGGCAGGAGAATGGCGTGAACCCTGGAGGCGGAGCTTGCAGTGAGCTGAGATCGCACCACTGCACTCCAGACTGGGAGAGAGAGTGAGACTCCATCTCAAAAAAAAAAAAAAAAAAAACGGTTACAAGGATAAATTTCATGTCATGTGTATTTCATGACACACAAAAAAAGATATTGGAGAAAAAGAAAAAGACCCAGAAGCCAATATGAGAAGGCCCCTACTGGCCAAAGGTAGAGGATTTGACTTCCCTAAGGATAACACGGGTAATGACTGCCGTCCGCTGAGATGCACTAGAGATGGTCACGTTCACGAGTCTGTAAAGATTAAAACAGAAACCTAACTGACCACATCTGGGGGACACTGCTGTGAGCATTTATGTGGATATATAATTTCATTTCTCATATGTAGACAAACAGGAGTGGAGAGTCAGTGGCAAGGACCTGTTTAACTGTATAAGAAACGGCTGAACTGGTCTCCAGAGAGGCCAGCCTCCCTGCAAGGCCTCCAGCAGGACATAAGCATTCCTGTTGGTCCACACCTTTGACAACACTTGGTATTATCAGTCTTTTTAACTTTGCCCATTCTCGAGGGAGTGCAGTGGTGTCCCACTGTGGTTTTAATTTGCACTTTCCTAAAGCCTAATGGTGTTGAGCTTATTTTCAGGCACTCGTCAGCTATTAATAATCTTCTTTAGTTAAGTATCTGTTCAAATCTCCTGCCCTTTTATTATTTTCTAACGTTTTTAAATTTTTAATGTATTATTATTATTATTTGAGATGGGTCTTGCTCTGTCACCCAGGCTGGAGTGCAGTGGCACAATCATAGCTCACTGCAGCCTCCATCTTTGGGCTCAAGTGATCCTCCCGTCTTAGCCTCCTAAGTAGCTGGGACCACAGGTGTGCACCACCACAACAAGCTAATTTTTGTATTTTTTGTAGAGATATGGTCTCACTACGTTGCCCAGGCTGGTCTAAAACTCCTGGGCTCAAAAGATCCTCCCACTTCGGCCTCCCAAAATGCTGGGATTACAGGTGTGAGCCACTGTGACCTGTCTGCCCCCATTTTTAAATTTGGTTATCTTATTATTGACTTGTCAGAGATGTTTTAAAAAACGTATATTCTGGAAATTTTTTTTTTTTTTACCAGATACACATTTTTACAAATACTTTCTCCCAGTCTGTGGTTTATCTTTTCATTTTCTCTAAATGCTTCTTTTGTAAAGCAAAGTTTTTCATTTTGGTAGAGTTCAAGTGACCATTTCTTTTCTCTTGCGGTTTGTGCTTGTGCTTTTGTGTCCTGTGGAGAATTTGCCTATCCCAAGTTTATTTCCACTTTCTCCATTGTTCCTTCCAGAGGGTTTATGGTCTTAGCTGTCATTTAGCTTTATGGTCCACTGTGAGTGATTGATGGGTCCCAGGCTGAGAAGGGCCTGTGTGGTTCCCATGAGCTCCTAATGGCATTTGGGGAGATTAGAAAGAGCCAGCCTTCCAGGTCGGCCATGGACGATCATGAATCGTGATGTCACTAATTCTCCTTTGCAGGATTTTACCATCCAGAAATCATTTTCTCACCTGCCCTGCACAGCATCCTGACACGAGAAGAAGATTGGACAGGACTTCTCCATTCTGTTGTACAGGTAAAGAGGCTAAAACACAGAAACATTCAGACACCTGCCCAAGGCCACACAGCTGAGCTAGGATTTCTGTCCTGGTCTCTGCTTTTCTGCCCCAGGGCAGACCCCTCACCCCTCACTCACCACAGGTTTCTTACCTGCTTGGAGATTACTTGGTACCTGGATCAGGCCTTCTCTCTCAGCCTGCTGGGTAACCTGGCAAAGCTTGGAAATTGCCCCACTTTTGTGTCCTTGTATTTGTTCGTGTGACAAAAACTGGGACCAGTGGATTGGCTGTTGGGGGATGGGTGCAGACCACCTGGCTGAGTTGGGCTCACAGCAGGTCCTCACCAAGGCCTGGCGAGCCTGCATCTGATGTGGTACTTGGTTTCCGTCAGGGTAGCAAGCCGAGCCAGGACCCTGTTGTCAGCCATGCCAGGGCTTCCTGCTTATCCCGCTAACAGGGCATTATCAAGGGACTTCCGGTTGTCAAGACACCAACAGGATCAGATGGCACACTTAACACAGGGTGGCAAGAGGAGCGTCTAGTCAGGATGGTGCAGTGTAAGGGGCACAAGGAAGGGTCTAGTGCCTGGGTTTGCTGCAGCTGAGCTCTTACCACCTCCAGTCCTTATGGGACAAGGTAGGCAGGCGTTTATGGCAGAGAGAGAGAGACACAGAGAGAGAGACAGAGGAGAGAGGGAGAAGGCGAAACGAGACAGAGAGACAAAGAGAAAGAGGAAGGAGGGAGAGAGACGGAGGGAGGGAGAGACAGAGAGACACAGAGATAGGTGAGAGAGAGAGAGAGACAGCAGAGGGAGGGACCCTCAGCTGGAGGACACTGCAGCTCCCGGCAACCTCATGGGGAAGAGCCAGGGCACTGAGGACCTGATCTTGCTCTTCTCCCTCCTGCTGCTCTCCACTGGGTTCCCTGCCAGACAAACCTGGCTGGAAGGCACAGGTTGCAGAAGTCCAGAGATACACCCGTGCAGGTCAGCACAGTGAAGCGAGGGGCAGCAGAGGGAGGACGTGGAGAAACAGAAGTGGAAGTAGAGAACTCAAGCTACCCTTGGGTTAAATGAGCTACGAGTCACCCCATGATCACTAGACCTATAAGTAAGCATATAGAGGAATCCCCCATTTCCTCCCCAAACGGAGGGGAACATAAGTAAATTCCCACTTTGAGTGTGTGTGTGTCGGAGGTAGAATGGAGGATTTCTGCACTGGGAAGCAGCCTGCCTCCAGAGGCTTGCGGGCAGAAGCTAGAGGGAACTTTGGGGTCAGGAGAGACTGGACGCAAAGGTGTGGGCCTTCCAGGGAGGCTGCACGGGACAGTGGAAAGTGCCCAGCTTTGGACCAGAGAGATCAGGGTTGAAACAACAGCTCCCTAGCTGTGGGATCCAGAGGCCAAAGATGCCCCCGCATTGAGGCTTCTCCGCGACGTCTGCAAAAGGGTAAAGCCGCCTGTTTTCAGGGGTAGTTGGAGGGATCATGCTAAGTTGAATGAATGAAGTGCCTGAGAGTTGCTAGTCAGTGCTGTCAACCTGCAGATTCCTGAGAGGCATTGGAGAGCAGGAAGCCCCAGGAGAGGCCTGTGGCCGGAGCCGCCCAGGATTGGAGAGGCGACAGAGCCCCCAGCCTTGGTGGGGAGGCATTCTTCAGCAACAGAGTTTTGGGGGCCCAGACATTTGAAAAACATTTCAAGACATCTAAAGAGCTACAAAGACACGTGGCTTTGCTTAGGCCCTGACCGGAGCTGCCTTTCTTGTGGGATTCGGCCCCCTTCGCTCTCCGAGCCCAAGGAGCCGGGGGGGAAATGAAAAACAAAGTTTTAAGGAATTATCGCAGCTTCGTTCCTTCCTTGCTGCCTCTCCTTCCCTTTCATGTTGACAGAAGAGAGCTTCTCCCCCTCCCAGCTTTTGTGCAAATGTGAAATGGAGCATTTTCGCCATCTCGGGCACCACATTTGATTCCGATTTGCGCCTGGAGTGTGATGACAAGCACCCTTGGCCGGTAATGGACGAGGCCAGGCTTCGGGCAGGGGAAGCCCCAGGCACCGCTGTTATTAGTCTTGCTGCTGTAGCTATCACCAAGTGGGCCAGCGGGTACTAGCAGAGTCCCAGTGCCGTGGGGGGTGGGGAAGCAGGAAGCCACGTGGCCAGTCTACCCTGGAGGGTCAGGGGTCACTGTGGGGGAGCAAATGACCATGTCAGGCCAGGTATGGACAGCCCTGTGCATGGATACTGTGGGCATTTAGATGGACCAACAAGGGGGAGGTAATGCAGCTGCGGGAGTGTCTCTAGCCAAGGTAGTTTAGGCAGTGGTGGGGCTGGGGAGTCTGGTGATGGTTGATGCATTTGCTTCTGTCCTAGGGGACAAAGTTACCCCATTATGTTGTAGAGCCTGAATCCAATGCCATTCTCCTCCCCAGGTCTTTGCCCTGTAACCTGGAGGAGTCTTTCCACTCTGGCTCTGCTCAGCCTGTGACTTTCTTTTGCCAATAGAATGAGGCAGACGTGAACAATGTCAGTTCCGAGTCCTGGCCTCTGGGAGCTTTGTGTGTTCCTGTGAGCCCTCCGTCTCCTCCACCCTCCACATAAGCCTGTGCCCAAGCCAGTGGGCTGGAGGATGAGATCCCCACAGCACAGAGCCCCATACTCCCATTGTCTCAGCTAAGGCTTGCCAAATCTGTAGAGCCCCCATTGTCCCTGGTCGGCCCCCCAGCTGACCATAGACACCTGAGCCATGAATGGTCACCATCATACCCCACCGAGTGTGGGCTGGTTTTGTTACGCAACAAAAGCTACCTGATGCAGAGGCCTGCTGCAAGTGAGTACCCTAGTGATCGCCTGCTACTCCTTTGTTACCTGTTCACCTTCTCCATTGGGCTGAGGATGCTGATTACCTCCAGGGCCCTTCTACCCCAGGACACCCAGACTTTCCTCACCCTGACTTGAGCCCACCCCCAACCACAACAGGACAGGAAGCCACATTGAGAAGCAGCACCAGGGACCTGAAAGCATGCTGCCTTTGGAGGTCCGTGTCCCAGTTCTGCCACATGCCAACCATGGGACTTGGGCAAAGGATTTAGGCTCCTGATGGATGACCTGTGGTGTTAACTACCACCTGCTAGCCAAAGTTTCTGTGCAGGCTACACTTGCCACATATAAAGTGCTGGACATACACTTTATGTTGGCACTCAGCAAGTGAGGGCCCTGGCAGCAGCCCATTCAAGAGTCAGGAACAGCAGCAGGACCTCAGGCCGGGCTCTCATCCAGCCTCTCTGTGCAGTGTGCTACCTGGCTGGGCCAGATCTTTCTTTCCTCTAGGAGAGTGAGCAGGAGAGACGTTGCCAAGTGCAAATTTGATAACCAGACACTGTGCTGGGGCTTGCGGACAGCCCAGCCTGCCTTTGATCCCAGGCTGTCTGGGCCGGCTGCTCTCTAGCCGCCAAGGGTCTGTTTTCCATTTTGAGTTCGGCTGGGCCCGCCCGTAAGGAAGATCGGTTTTCAGGCCCCAGCAGACAAAGTCTTAGGCAGGAAGGAAAGGCACACCCTTCTCGCTTTCTCTGTGGTGGTTCCCTCAGCTCCCCTGGCCCCCAGGAGCAAGAGGAGGGCTGCTGGAAAATGTTCCCATCGGATAGAAATTTTCCCAGGTGCTGGAAAATGTGCCGTGGGTTGGAGACAAGGATGCTCCCAGATGGGAGGAGCTCCCAGAGTGGCTCTGCAGGGCCTCAGCACAGTTGAGGTCACCAGCTGCATGGTAATGTGCAGAGCCCTGGTGCTGGGTCTCCATTAGGTTTCTGAGAGGTTTGGCAGAGCAGCAAATGAGGATTCTGAGGGTGGGAATTAACTTGGTGAAGGAATGGGAGGGTCTTGACCTTGGTGGTTGCTCAGATCATCTTTGTTGAATAAATCCATGGATGGGTGGAAAAATGGGTAGATGGGTGGATAGCTGAGTGGGTGGGTGGATGGATGGATGGGTAGGTGGATGGACTGGTTAATGGGTGGATAGATAAGTGGGTGGGTGGATAGATGAAAGAGTGGATGGGTTAATGGATGGATGAGTGTGTGGATGGATAAGTGGATGGATGGATGAGTGAGTGGGTGGATGGGTGGATGGATGCATGAATAGGTGGATGGATGGGTGGATAAATGGGTGGGCGGATAGATAGATGGATGGATGGATAGATCGATGAGTGGATGGATAGATGAGTGGATGGAAGGGTGAGCCAGTAGATGGATGGATGGATGAATGGGCGGATAGATGGATGGGTGCATAGATAAGTAGGTGGGTGGATAGATGGATGAGTAGATGGGTTAATGAATGAATGGGTGAATGGATGGATGAGTGGGTAGATGGATGAGTGGATGGATGGGTGGATGGATGCATGAATGGGTAGATGGATGGATGAATGGGTGGGTGGATGAATGGATGGATCGATAGATAAATGAATGGGTGGACAGATGGGTGGATGGGTGGGTGGGTGAGTGAGTGGATGGATGCATGGATGGGTGGATGGATATGTAGGTGGATAGTTGAATAGATAGATGCTAGATGGATGAATTTCACCCTGCTTTGGTTCTAAAGAAGAAAGGATCATGATGTTCTCATTGACAGAAGGATAGTCATAAGCCTTGGCCTGCTCTCCTCTTGGGGTAAAACAAGGTAATGGTTTGAGAGTCATGTGGGATGACAATGTGTGTCATAAGAAGAAACAGAAACTTAGAATCAGACTTGGAATCTTGGCCAAACTACTTTCTCTCACTGTAGACTTGGGCAAGTCCCCAGATGTCAGGTTGGAGAATGAGGGGCCTTGTCTCTTTGCTTGCCTTTGTCCATGCATCACTGCCACAGACTTAATTGTGTCCTCCTCCCTCACCACCCCAATTCATTTGTCAATGCTCTAACCTCCCATGTGACTATATTTGGAGGTAGGACTTTGGGGAGATAACTGAGTTTAGATGAGGTCCTGAAGGTGAGGTCCTCGTGGTGGGCTTAATGCCCTTATGGGAAGAAAAGAGACATCAGAGCATGCACTCTCTCTGCTATGTGCAGACATGGTGAGAAGGTGGCTGTCTACATGCCGGAAAGACTCCTCGCCAGGAACTGAATTGGCACCTTGACCTCAAACTCCCAGCCTCCAGTACTGTGAGGACATAAATGTCTGTTGTTTGTCTAAGCTGTCCAGTCTGTGGAATTTTCTTAGGGCAGCCTGAGCTGACTAATCTGGCACACAGTAGCAATAAAACATGCATTTACCGCCCAGCACAATCACTTTGAACTTCCGTTTGTTCAAGTGAAAAATGGGGACAGTAGTAGCCACCCCTCTCCTGGAGGGTGTTGTGAAGTCAGCCACCGTGAGTGGAGCTGTAATGGCTGCACATGATGATTCTCTTTCATTTTTTTTTCATTAAAAACAATTTAGAGATAAGGTCTCACTATGTTGCCCACACTGATCTCAAACTCCCAGTGTCAATCAACGCTTCCACCTCAGCCTCCCAAAGTGCTGAGATTACAGGCATGAGCCAAAGTGCCCAGCCAAGATGACACTCTTTTAACAGGTTATCCTATCACGATCATTAAATAAAGGACCTTAAGCAGCGCAGGATCAGTAACGACATGCCTGTCTCATAATGGGCGGTACATTTCAGGACAGGTCTTGCTTCCTTCACAGGACGACTGCAGGTTAGCCAGGTGAGTGGTCTCGGGGGGGCTAGTCCACTCTATGCTGCATGGGGATCTAGTCTCTCTGATCCTAAGTGCAGCCACCAGGTCTCTCCTTGTGGTTCCACAATGGGACCCCTACTCCACCGATCTTGTCACACCACAGAGACCAAACAGGAAGCAAGGGGGACTGCTGCTCTGGCCAAGGGACTTCTCCCTTTCACTGATCAGGAGAGAAAACGTTCCCAGATGTCCCACATCTCATTGTCCTGACTTGAATCACAAGCCCTTCTGGAAGGGATTGAATTGCCATGACCTCACATCAAGGATCGGTAAACTATTTCTGTGAAGGGCCTGATGGTGAATAGTTTTGGCTTTGGGAGCCATATGAGCTCTGACTCAACCATGAGATTGTAGCACAAAAGCAGCCACATGCTGGGTCCCAGCTACTCCAGAGGCTGAAGTGGGAGGATTACTTGAACCCAAGAGTTCAAGATCAGCCTGGGCAACATAGCAAGACCCTGTCTCTTAAAAAAAAACAAAAAAACAAAAAACAAACAAATAAAAAAACAGCCACAGATGATGCATAAATAAATGGATGTGGCTGTGTTTCAATAAAACTTGATTTACAAAATAAGCAATGAGTGGGATTTGTTCCACAGGCCAAATATAGTTTGCTGACTTCTGCCTTAGAGCAAATGATACTCACCTCTTGGGGCTGGCCAAATTGCAACCAGTTAATCTGCCAGAAGCGTTTAAACCGGCCCTGCATCTCCTGGGTGGGGAGGAGCAGTGGCCAGCGCTTCCTGATCTTCCAGCAGAGGACTTCCCATGCCTCCATTCTGGGAAGCAGAGAGGGACCGGCAGCTGAGTGTGGCCTGGGTGGGACACAGAGGTGGGGGGGGGCGTTGCTGAGGCTGAGCCTGTTGCACATATTGGGAACAGCAGAAGGGACCTGTAGGGCATAGCTATGGAGACCCAGGGGCACAGCGTGACTGTTAGAATCACCCCGACGCTTGCCAGTGGAGGGATGTCCCTGTCCCTCCTCTGGGGGCTGATGCCTGGGCCCGCTGTGCATCTGGGATCTGCATTTTCACAGGCTGCCTCAGTGGCTCTGAAAATCAAGTAAATCTGGAAACCCTGGTATGCTCTCCTTTTATTCTCCAAGGAATTCTTTGGGACAGGTGACAGTCTCTCTCTTAAAGTTGGGGAAATGGAGGCACAGGGTTGTGAAGGTGCATTCAATCTGAGAATTCACCCCATATGAGTCTGCAGATGGCGGCGTCTGCTACCAACCTGGGTGCAGAGTCGGCAGCCCAGAGAGTCAACCATAACCCTTCTAGAGCGCAGTATGGTGTGGTCTTGAGCACCCAGGCGTGTTTCAAAGTTCTGGCCCTTAGACCTAGCAATTGTCTTCCAAGGAGCCATTCAGGAAACAGGGATGTAGAGCCAGAAACATCTACATGTTGTTCATGTTTTTATCATGATGTATTTATCATGATTTTAAAATCCTTTTTATTTTGAGATAATTGTTGATTCACATGCAGTGGTAACAAATGATTCAGAGAGATCTTATGTACCCTTCACCCAGCTCTCCCTGTGGTAACATCTTGCATAGCTAGGAGGAGTCAACCAGGAAGTCAACATGCTAGGAGACAGTCCATCACCCTATTCCAATTCTCGGTTTTGCATGGCAGTGTGTGTGTGTGTGTGTGTGTGTGTGTGTGGTGTGTGTGGTATGTGTAGTGTATGTGTGTGTGGTATGTGTGCGGTGTGTGTAGTGTGTGTGCGTGGTGTGTGTGTGTATTGTGTGTGGTGTGTGTGTGTAGTGTGTGTGGTGTGTGTGGTGTGTGTGTAGTGTGTGTGTAGTGTGTGTGGTGTGTATGTGGTGTGTGTGGGGGTGTGGGTAGTGTGTGTGTGTGGTGTGTGTGGGGGTGTGGGTAGTGTGTGTGTGGTGTGTGTGTGTGTGGTGTGTGTGGGGGTGTGTGTGTGCAGTGTGTGGTGTGTGTAGTGTGTGTGGTGTGTGTGTGTGGTTTGGTGTGTGTGGTGTGTGTGCTTAATCTTGTGCAGTTTTTTTCACATGTGTAGCTTCAAATGGCCACTGCCACAGTCAAGACACAGGGCACTGATTTTGAAAACAACCATTTGCAATAACGTGAGTATTTGTCACAAGGGAAATTGATTTAAAAGATTCTGGTGCTTGCCGGGCGCGGTGGCTCACGCCTGTAATCTCAGCACTTTGAGAAGCTGGGGCGGGTGGATCACCTGAGGTCACAAGCTCGAGACCAGCCTGACCAATATGGTGAAATCCCATCTCTACTAAAAATACAAAAATTAGCCAGGCATGGTGGGGGCACCTGTAGTTCCAGCTACTCGGGAGGCTGAGACAGGAGAATTGCTTGAACCCAGGAGGCGGAGTTTGCAGTGAGCCAAGATCGTGCCACTGCACTCCAGCCTGGACGACAGAGCAAGACTCTGTCTCAAAAAACAAAAGATTCTGGTGCAGTAATGCAATTATGCCCACGTCCCGGTTCTTCTATGGCTCCTGGCATAGCAGGGACTCTTGCACCCATTTTACTGAGGAAACAGGCTCAGAAAGGTGATGCTGGGGGCCCAGGGCCACATCCGCTTTTGACTGGGGTGGGGGAAACGACAGAGTCCACCTCCTCCCACTGTGCTTGTCTTTCCTGGGATGTGTGGGGCAGGGAGGATGGCCCGCCGCGGTGTGGGGAGACACAGGCCATCTTCAGCCGTCCCGCCCACCAGTGCGCTGTGTCTCTCCCGCCTCTGGATTGTAGAGTGTCTCTCTGTACAACACACTCACACGGAGGCACGGGGAAGGGCAGCAGCGAGAAAGAATTGCAGAGGAAGAGGCAGGGGTTTCTGGGAGCTGTTCTGGGGGTCGCTCCTGTATCCCCCAGGTCCTCCCGGACACCGCTGTCAATGGGTATTTGGTTCTTTCCCATCCCTTCCCCGGAGGCCTGGCCTGCAGCTCCCCGCAAGGCCACTGCGTGGCGCCCTGTCCCCCAGGCGGGACGGCCGGCGCCGAGCCCAGGATTCCACCACGCCTGGCGCAGCAGAGCCTACGGGAGATGCGCGACCGTCACCCTTCCCCTCCGGTGACATCTTCCCAGGCCCTACTTTCAACACATTCTATAATTTCTCTAATTAAAAAAAGGTTAACAATGGAAAATCCCCTTAGGAAGAGATTATTAATGAAGAAATTGTTCACTTTCCCATTCCAACAATTGCATGAATGTTCGTGTGCTGTGTGGCCTCATGGGGCGGATGCTGTTTATCTTTGAGGCACTGGGCCGGGGGCGGAACCCAGGGTCCATTCCTGCTCCCTTTACCACCAGCTGGGTGGCGCCGGGCAAGTCCCTCTCCCAGCTGTGCTCCTGGAGTGCACAGGCCCGTGCTCTGGCTCTCTGCGGAGACTCCTGAAAGGCAGTCTGAGACTGGATGGAGGGTCAGGCGCCCGGCTCATCCCCAGAACAATGGCAAGACCAAACCCAACCAGTGACATTGGTAAGGAGAGAGCTCCTGTTGCTTTCTTCCAAGGAAGAGCTTGCAATCAAAGGCGGGGCTTACTGCGCACGTGTATGCAGAGAATGGAGGAGGCGGCAGAGGGCTGGATTCATTGAGCTCATGAGTCCTTTAAAGAAATTTAATTTTAAAAGACTAATTCATTTCAAAACATTCGCTGAGGACCCGCTATGTGCTGGGCCAGGGGCTGGCACTGGAGGCAGGATGATGAGACAGGCTCCTGCTCCCAAGGAGGTGTTCATCACCTGTAGGGGACAGACAGGATTCTGGGGTGGCACCCCTGCTGGCAACCCCGAGGTGGGGGAAAGTACGGAGGGGCATGAGAGGCCCCGACCCATCCTCAGCAGTCCAGGGAGGCATCCTGGAGAGATCCAAATCTTAAAGGATGGCTGAGGGTAGAGAACCAAGCAGACAGGGAGGGAAGAAAGAGCATCGGCGAAGGCCGGACAAAGCCTTGCCGGGTGCAGGGAGCAAGTGGGTGCATTTGGGGTGGAGGGTGGGCCTGGCTGGAGAGATGGGGGCTGACCGCGGGATGCCCTGTGGACCCTCAGCTCATGGGCTCTGGCTCCATCTTGAACAGCTGTGCAACCACAGATTTAATCCTTAAACACCTTGAGCCTCAGTTTCCTTATCTGTAAAATGGAGATGATAATCTCTCCCTATAGGGCTGGCATCTGGAGGGAATGTAAACTATGGAGTGCTGGGCATGGGGTCCGAGGAGGCCCCAGCAGGGATGAGCCACCTCCTGCTCTCTCCCTGCCCCAAATAATTGTCTCATCTCACCTGAATGGGGAGCAAGATGCTACTATTCCTCTCACAGGCATGGCCCAGCCCACTTTCTCTCTGCCCGGCAGCTGTAGCTTGCTTTATGAATCAGACCTTCCGTGGGGGTCATTCTCCTGACCCCTATCCTGCCCACCTGTGATCTTCCTGAGTCACCAGCAAAGGCCTCATAGCCACACAGGACCCTGGGGCCCACAGTCTCTGTCCCCGTTTGGAACACTGGAGCACGTGTGCCTGACCCGTCTCTTTGCACTGAGGGTGCCAGTGCTCTCCTGCCCTGGGCCCACTGGCTGCACAGGTGGAGTCTGGGGGTACGATGGGTCACAGAATCAGAAGGCAGGACACCTGGGGACACCAGGCAAACAGGTTCCCTTCTTGAAATGGGCCGGGGTGCCCACATCTGCAAAATTAAGTGGTTGGAAGAGGCCAAGTCGGCAACCCCGTGTTCTAGGTGTCAATGTTTGTGTTCGGGGTCAGGTGACACAGACAGACAGACAGATATTGAGAGAGAGAGAGAGAATGAGTCTAGATGTCAATGTTCTCAGGCCTGATGGAAAAAAAGAGTAGGAAGCAGGAAGACTTTGGGGTCAATACCCACTGTGAGGGGAGGGGCTGCTAGCCCCCGTGTCTGGAGCTCGACAGCCCCCAGCGCTCTTTCTGTTCTTGCCTTCCATGCATTCAGTAAGTGCTGTTGCACCCCTGCTGGGCACTGAGCATGTGCCAGGCACAAGGACACTCTCAAGAACAGGGCAGTAGGTTCTGCCTGTGTGGGGCTTGCCTCCTATTGCAGGACAAGGGATTGATGAAAACTGTAGCCGCTGTAGATATGACAGGAAGGGAGGGGATGATGGCAGGAGCCCAGCAGAGGAGTTGGGAGCTTGTGGGCCAGGCTGCAGGGCTGAAGTAGTAGGCAGGGTGCAAGCTGAGGAAGGACTTCTGGTCGCCCAGGGAGACACCTGGGGCCACGTGTTGCAGGCGGAAGCAGCAAAGGCCCTGGGGTAGGTGGTGCTGCGTGTTCTGGGACATGCCACGGCCGTGTGGCTGCGGGTGCTCTTGGAGGGGGTTGAAGTTGTGTCGCAGGAAACTCGGGTTGGATCGTGCAGGGCTTCGGGCCAACATGTGACTTTTGGGTCTTTCTCCAAACTCAGGCATGGCAGGACCTTGAAGAGCAGGGATGTACTCACCTGGCATTTAGTGACTGTGTGACTGTATTGACAGGGGAGGCTTCTGAGGCCCTGCTGCAGGGCCTGGAGCTCACAGCTCTGCCACAGCATCCGGCCCAGGCAGGGAGGATGGCCCTGGAACTTAGGGCTGTCAGCAGAAAAGGACCAGGTGGGGGTCTGTTTTGGAACAAGCCCTGCCTTGGCATGGAGGACAGATTGGAAGCTTTAGGAAAGCTCCATGTGCCCCTGAAGAGCACGAGGTCTGCTGCGTTGGGTGCAGCGCTGCACCCACATCAATGTGAAGAGCATGAGGTCTGCTGCGATGGGTGCAGCACTGCGCCTGCATCAATGTGAGGAGCATGAAGTCTGCTGCATTGGGGGCAGCACTGCACCCACATCAGTGTGAAGAGCATGAGGTCTGCATTGGGTGCAGCACTGTGCCCACATCAACGTGAAGAGCACGAGGTCTGCTGCGATGGGTGCAGCACTGTGCCTGCATCAATGTGAAGAGCATGAGGTCTGCTGCGTTGGGTGCAGCACTGTGCCCGCATCCATGTGAAGAGCACGAGGTCTGCGATGGGTGCAGCACTGCTCCCGCATCAATGTGAAGAGCACGAGGTCTGCAATGGGTGCAGCACTGTGTTTGCATCAATGTGAGGAGCACGAGGTCTGCTGTGTTGGGTGCAGCACTGCACCCACATCCATGTGAAGATCATGAGGTCTGCAATGGGTGCAGCACTGCGCCCGCATCAATGTGAAGAGCACGAGGTCTGTGATGGGTGCAGCACTACGTCTGCATCAATGTGAGGAGCACGAGGTTTGCTGTGATGGGTGCAGCACTGCACGCACATCAATGTGAAGAGCATGAGGTCTGCTGCATTGGGTGCAGCACTGTGCCTGCATCAATGTGAAGAGCACGAGGTCTGCAATGGGTGCAGCACTGCGCCCACATCAATGTGAAGAGCACGAGGTCTGCTGCAATGCGTGCAGCATTGCGCCCGCATCAATGGGGTCGGGTTTATGAAGCAGCTGCTCAGCCCCTTCCTGTCCTGGTGACGTGTCCTCTGCTCATTGTGTTGGGTTTTGACAGAGCTGTGCCCAGACACCCCCTACGGTTGAGGCTGGACTGTGGCTCCTCTCGGTTCTGTGAATTCTTGCTCTTTATGTTTTGAAGCTGCATTGTGAAGCACACAAATTGCCCTGTATCCCGGGTGGAGCGGCCTGGCAATCGCTGTGCACTGAGCTATGCTACCAAATCTTAAAGCCCCAAAGGTTTCTGTTTGATACTAGTATAACTGTGCCAGCTTTGGGGGCTAGTATTTGTGTGGTATATCTTTTTCTATACTCTAACCTTTTCTGGATCCTTATATTTAATGTGAGGCAGGAGAATAGGGAATTGGGGTAGCCAAAGGCTGGGGCATAAGCAAAGGAATAGCAGGTGCAGCCAGTTCATGTAAGCCAGAGAATTGCAGGTGCAGCCGGTTCTAGACAGGACTGGGCGGCACCCAGGCCACATCCTCACTCCTGCGATAACAAGACAGAAGTTTCCAGCAGTCTCTGATGGACCACAGGCCAAATCTCCACTTCAGCCTCTGATTGGTCTCAAGCCAATCCTTCTTAGGGTATAACCAGTTGGAGGCCTCTAAGGGGTACCTAGGGGTGTCACCAAATTCTTTTGGCTTTATAAAATCCCTGGGGAGCATCACAACAGAAGAGAGCCTTGAGCTGCTTGCTTGAGCCTGTTTCTGCTCTGTGAATTGTACTTTCACTTCTTCAATAAATCTGCGCTTTCATTACTCTTTCTTTTGTTGCTTTGCCTTTTGTTGCTTTTTTCTCTTGTTGCTTTATTTGTGCATTTTATTCAATTCTTTGTTCAACACACCGAGAACCTGGACAACTCATAGTCCAGAACTTCCATCTGGTAACAAAATTGTGTCTTTTTTTTTGAGACAGAGTCTCACTCTATTACCCAGGCTGGAGTGCAGTGGCATGATCTCAGCTCATTGCAACCTTCGCCTCCTGGGTTCAAGCAATTCTCCTGCCTCAGCCCCCTAAGTAGCTGGGATTACAGGCGTGCCACCACACCCGGCTAATTTTTGTGTTTTTAGTAGAGACGAGGTTTCACCATGTTGGCCGGGCTGGTCTTGAACTCCTGACCTCAGGTGATCCGCCTGCCTTGGCCTCCCAAAGTGCTGGGATTGCAGGCGTGAGCCACCACACCCAGCCCAAAAGTGTGTCTCTTCAGGTGGTGTCTGTGTTTGAATATGGTCTGCTGATCCCTGTCTTTTGAGTATTAATCGATTCACATTTAATGTAATTATTGAGCTACTTATGTCTACCACCTTCACATTTGTTTCTATTTGTCCAACCTGTTTTGTTCCTTTCCCCCGGCTTGTTTATTGTCTTCTTTTAGAGTCATTATTTTAGGCCAATTTCCCTGCCTCCCACGTATTAGTTATTTAACTCACTGGTTATCTTATGATTGGTATTGTTCTTGGTTTACTAAAGTCAAATACAAACAAGTGCTTTCACCCCTTCCCAGTCTGCTAGGATTTCAGAACGTGTCAATTCCATTTAGCCTTTTCCAGCCTTTTGTGTTATTGTTATTCATCTGAATTTGGCATGTATTTTAAAAGTAACCATTGTCTGTGCAATCCATGTTGACTTAGATCCACCTGCACCTTTGCCCTCTCTGTTGCTTTCATTCAATGCTTTTTTTTCTTTGTTTCTATATGAGGTTATCTCCCTTCTGTCTGAAGCCTCTCTTTGTTTGTTTGTTTGTTTCCTGCAAGTCGACTCACAGCTGAGTCTCTCCAACCTGGTTTACTAGGAAATGTCTTTATGTTGCTTCATTTGTGAAGATCTTTTGCTGGGTATAGAATTCTGAGCTTGCAGGGGTTTTTTCTTCATCACTTTAAAGCAGACCTTGTTTTTGTTAAAGTCAACTGTCGTCTTTTGGTTGCCCCTTTTGTTGCCCGTGTGGTATGCTTCTGATTGTTTGTTTGTTTGTTTGAGATGAGTCTTGCTCTGCCGCCCAGGCTGGAGTACAATGGCATGATCTCGGCTCACGGCAACTTCCACCTCCTGGGTTCAAGCAATTCTCCTGCCTTAGCCTCCCAAGTAGCTGGGATTACAGGCACATGCCACCACGCCCGGCTAAACTTTGTATTTTTAGTAGAGACGGGGTTTTACCATGTTGGCCAGGCTGGTCTCGAACTCCTGACCTCATGATCCGCCTGCCTTGGCCTCCCAAAGTGCTGGGACTATAGGCGTGACATCACGACTGGCTGATACACCTTCCTTCTAGAATGGAATGTGTCTGCATTTAACGTTTTCTCTGTCTTTTGTTATCAGCAGCTCCACTGCTAATGTGTGGCTTTCTTCGTGTCCTTCTTAAGGTTTTTTATGGTTCTTGAATTGGTAGCTTGATATTTTTTCTTCCATTTTGGGAAATTCCCTGCCATGAGTTCTTCAAATCCTGCTTCTGCCCCCTCTTCTTTTCTGAGACCACAGTCCGTGTATGTTTCACCCTCGCATCCTGCCCCATACTTTTATTATTTTTTTCTCTGGTCTGTATTTTCCATTCTTTTTGCTCTCCTCATTTTAGCCTCACTATTTTATTTTATTCTTAGTCCATTTATGTTGTTATTGCCTCAATATTTTCTACCCCCAGTGCCCACTCCATTATCGTTTCCTGCTGCGCCCACTGTGAGAACTGGTGAGTCCATCGATCGAGTCCTTCATTTCTGTTTTTAGACTTTTCAGTTCTGCCAATACTGTTGACTGGTCTTTCTAGATTGTTCTTATCCCCCATTTGTAGTGGGGACAGGAGCTACTGAAGGAGAAGTAGGACCCTGGGGCCCAGATGGGAGTGTCAAGTGCTCTAGGGGGATGTGGAAGGGGACAGGCGGGGCTGGTGACACCATGCAGGAAGTTTGGAGTGCTGGCAAAGGGGTGAGGCAGGCTGTCTCAGCCTTGATGAATTCGAGGGGCCAGTGGGACACCCGGGTGGAAGAGCCCTGGAGGCAGCTGGAGCTCAGCAGAATTCAGGAGGGAGATGAAGTCTGGAGAGAGGGTGAATTGGCCCCAGGTGAGCAGGAAGAGTAGGAGGAGCAGGGAGAGCAGGTGGAGGAAGGGAGACTGAGGAGGAACAGCGGGGGAGGGGACCAGGACAAGGTGGTGCTTTGGGAAAGGGAGGGAGGAGAGCGTTTCCCAGCAGAGGTAGGAACTGACAGCATGAACTGCCACAGAGGGCTCCCCTGAGATGAGGGCTCCCCTCCCCAGGACACGGAACGGGGTGGGCCAGGCCAGGAGCCAGGTTTGAAGTTGGTAGTGTTGTCACATGAGAAGGGAGTGGCCAGGGGATGGGGGTGCACCATAAACAAGAGAGCAGACCTGGGCTGCCCGCGGGGGCCCTGAGCCAAGGCTACCCAGACAAGTACCTTAGCATAGCCAGCAACATCACAGAGCACTTGCCATCAGCTCCTATGGATGCCAGTCTTCCAGGGGCCCCTCCTGGACCAGGAATCTGCCCTCTGAGCTGCAGGAGCAGCCCCAGGACCCTGGAAAGGAGAGGGCAGTGGAGGCGGGTCACACCTGGTCGGGTTTCAAGGGCCAACTTCAAAAGGGCCCTGAGGCCATAGCCCAGGAAGGCTGCAGGCAGGAAAGGGGTAAGAAGCCCCTTCCTGAGAGTGGCATTGGCCTCTGGTTGTGAAGTGGTGCAGGGCCAAGGGAAGGTTTTCCCTGGGTGGGGGCAGCACAGGCATTTGTGGTCCCATGGCTCCCACCCGCCTTTCGCCTGCCTCTGTGGGACACCGGGAGGGTGATTTGCTCTTGCCTGGCTGTGGTTTCTCTTCTCCAAAAATTGGCGAAGGAAAATAACATCCATTTAGTCTGCCTCGTGAGATGCCAAATGCAGGAGTCTCCACCTCTGCTAAGGGCTGTGCTCACATGTGAAGAGTTGCTGCCGCCTGTGTGCAAAGAGTGCAAGAGTTACGGAGACATCAAGGACAGCCACTCCCAGAGGAGGGAGGGTGCATGTATTCAGGAGCTTTCTTCCCATCCACACACCACACACCACGTGTACAGGCATGTGTGTATGCACATAGATAGCACAGACCATGCACACATTCACTTATACACTCATACGCACAGGTACACACATACATTTGCACACAGACCTATCCCTGTGCACATGCACACACCGACACACACATATATACACCCGCACCTGCACACTCAGGAAAGTCTCCTTTCTTTGTAGACACCCTGACCCTGTCGCTGGTCCCTGGCAGTCTGGGCCTCTTCCCCAGTCCTCCTCTCCACTCTTAATGCAAACACTTTCAAAATGAAGGAAAGGAAACATTTTTTTCTAAACCACTTAAAATCCAATTTTTAAAAATCGATGGTCCACTTAATCAGCTGCAGCCCTAGGGTGGGTGGGGCAGGCGGGGGAGCACTTGCATTTCGTCCTATGCATCTCAGGCTCTGTAGCTTCCTCCTAAGGCAGAGCCACAAACTTGGATTCCTCCTGACACTGCCCTCCAATGGAGGAAGCAGGGGTTAAGTGGCCTCCCCAAAGTCACAGGCCTTCTCCGTGTTCCCTCTTATCAGGTGGATGACTCCAACATCCCTGGATCTGCTTCCCCAGGGAGCCCAGGTGGAGTACCTCCTCCACCAGGAAGTCCTCTTGGACTGTTCCAGGCAAGTCTCCTCTCTTGCACTCCTGGCCAAGTGCTCCTTCCTGTCCCAGGATGTCCACACAGCCCCATGCTCTCAGGGCAGTCCTGGTGGCCTGCAGCTGCCCCAGCCTACGTGTTAACAGCATCCCCATTAGGATGACAGATCCAACGGACACTCTGCTTCCCCACACTGCCACTTCCTCCTTCACTCTCCCAGGATGTGGTCACCATCGGTGCTGGGCCAGGCTCTGTGCTGGTCTCTGGGCCATGGGGAGGAACAAGACAGTCCTAGTAGACACTCAAGTCCGTGGATGATGGTTCTCACTGGCTGGAGCATCTGCAGCAGCCGCAGGTCCTGGACCTGGAGTAGGAGGCTTTGCAGGAGGCCACTAGGAGGGTCTGCCCCAGCACCGGGACCCCTGGGGCCTGGCACAGAGTCCAGGCAGAGTGTCTAGCACAGAGTGCGTGCTCAGAAGAGGGCTGCTGGATGAATAGACGGAGAAAGAAGAGGAGGGAAGAGTGTCAGAGGTGCAGATGGCTTGGAAATTCATTGAGCTGCCCCAAGGGGAGGTCTCCCTCCAAGCAGTTATGGGGCAAGATAAAGGCAGCAAAGCTCTGGCCTAAGGAGCCCCCAGCCCAGCAGAGGATTCCATGACTCAGGAGGCCCCAACACAGCCTGAGACCAGGGCACTGACCCTCGAAGAAGAACCAGCAGATGTTTCTCAGGCAAGGAAAGTCCAGGCAGGGGGAACATCAGGGACAAAGGCCCGGCGCCACGGCGTGTGGGCATCAGTGCAGACCAGCCGGCGTGAGCTGAGTAAGTCCCCCTCGCGCAGGGATGGCCTCATGCGGGCAGCTGGGCCCTGGCCCTGAGGAGAGGGTTTACACCAGACAGTGGCAAGTGATACATGTCCAGGGTTCTCGTGTCCCCGGGTGTAGCTTCACCAGTGTGCTGCTGCCCAGAAATGGAAGGGAGGGACGGCCAAATGCAGGGCAGGGGGCCGCAAAGGGCGCCACTTCAGGGGTCTGTGAACCTGCCAGAGAGGTTTTTAGGCTGGGTGCGCACTCTGTCATCATAAGGGGTAGGGTCAGTTTCCATCAGATTCTCAGAGGCATCCTGACCCAGGGAAGGCACAGGCGTCGCCCACTGCCAGGCAGCCAACCCCTCACTGAGCAGCAGTGACCCACAGACCTGCCGCTAGGACCCCATCTCCCTCCCTCCTCACCGTTTGAAGCTGCCGGTCCTGAGCCCCTCTTTGGCTTTTCTCCGTCCTGCGTCTGGTTGGCACTCCCAGCCTTCCCACCCTGAGAACCCTCACAGCTGAACTTTGCTAGGGCTGAACTCCAAGTCACTTCAAGGTAGCTTTGATTTTTTTTTTATTAAAAAAAAGGAAAAAAGCAAAGATGGGGTATTGGGGGAAAGAACCTGAGCAGGCACTTTGCAATTATCCTTTGAAATTAGAATATTCAGCAGATGTTTCTGTTTTCACCCTGTCCTGCTCTCTTTCCAACCCAGCGAAATTAGTTCCAAAGTCATTATTCACCTAATCACACTAATAGTTTAACATCCGATCTGCCCTCTGTCCAGCCGGGGAGGAGGAGCGGCCAAAGCTCTATTTTGGCACTTCCTTCCCACTGATCCCTTAATTAACTGGCATCTGTTCTAATACAAGTTAAATATTGCAGTTGACTTTATTTTCTTTCTCCCGGTCCTCCAGGTCCCGGGACAGGGGAGATAAAGTGAAACACATTTGCTTCCCCGGGTGGGAGGAAGGGACATGGAGCTGCCTCTCTGGAAACGCGGCCCATCAATCATAAACTGATTACAAATTCGTCACCTTGAATCAATTTCTGTTCACAAGTTCAAAAGGCACCCTGAGCTCCGGGCTATCTGGAACATTCTACATGTGGAGAGGATTAACATTTGGTCGAATGCC
Source organism: Pongo pygmaeus (assembly GCF_028885625.2). Taxonomy (NCBI): domain Eukaryota; kingdom Metazoa; phylum Chordata; class Mammalia; order Primates; family Hominidae; genus Pongo; species Pongo pygmaeus. The sequence goes on along the minus strand of NC_072376.2, from coordinate 4,194,167 downwards.
TCCTTCTGAGAAGGAGCCCAGTTCGGCACTCGGGTGGGGGAGGCAGGTTCGCGACACGGATCGCATTAACCCCACAAAGCCGGCACTCACTGCGGCTCCTACCCCGGCACCCCCTCCATGGTGGGGGCATTGGCGCTGCCGGGAGGGGTCCTGGCACCTCTTTGTGGACCTAACTGGGGGTGGGGAGGAGAGGAAGAGGCAGAAATTATCTTGTCCGATGGCGTCAAAACACACTGCAGCACAAATTCTTCTATACAGAATTTTCCTTAAAATGATTGTCTTGAAAGAGGCAACTCGTGTGTGTGTGTGTGTGTGTGTGTGTGTGTGTGTGACAGAGAGAGAGGGAGAAAGAGAGAACGAGAAAGAGAGAGAAAGCATTGCCAGATGAGCATTAGGGAAGGGCTGCTTCCCTGTCAACTTCCAAGTTTTCCCCCCAGTCCCTAAGAGATGCCCTCGGACTTCCTGCCCCCACTCCAGAACCTCGAGAGGAGGCACGTTTTGGGGGAACGTCTTGAGGTTTGGTCAGAGAAGTTCGCTTCTGAAGCAGCCAGGCCTCTGGACCGCCTCCCTCGACTTTGAGGGGATGAGGTAGAGATGAGGTGAGGTGGTGAGGGAGGGGGAGACACCCCACTTTAGCAGCCCCCCTTCTTGACTTCAGGTCAGACACGGCTTTGAAGAACATCTCCACGCTGTTCTTAGAAACAAAAGTCCCCTCCCTCCTCCCTCTCTCCCCACCCAATTGGGGTCCCAGGCATTGGGAGCACCCAGCACCTGCCCCTTCTGCGCATGGGGATCCAGTGCCTCCGGCAGCTCCATTCAGGCCTGGGGAGGGAAAACAGGAGGAGCTGGGTGCATACGCCTTTCAGAGGTGGGGGCCAGGTGCAGCCCCCCAGCTCTCCCAGCCCCTGCAGGTGTGGCCTGGGCAGCTCTGACATGCTCTCAGCTTCTGGAGACAAGAAGTCTCTCCCAGGAGGTGGCTGAGCACTTAGACACCCCTGCCAAGTGCCCGAGGCGTGGAGGTCATTGCCCAGGTTTGGAGGTCAGAGGTCGGAGGTCAGAGGTCACTGCAGTGGACTCAGCGCAGCCCTGTGGCACTGCCCAGCAGCACAGCCCCAGGACACATGAGCGATCCCTCACAAACCTTCCAGGGGCACCCACTGCCCCGAGGAAGCCCGATGCTGGCCTGGGAGTGGCCAGGGAGGAGCCGCTGCCTCTGAGTTTTGGTTCATTTTCACCTCTGCTGGTGCATTTGTCCTGTCCTCTTTTGGATGAGCATGAAGAAAAAGTTCTGGAGTTAAATCCACGCCTGCAAAAACACTGAAACCTTGCACTGTCGTCCAGCCTGGGCTCTGCCACGCCTGGCTCCGTGGGGACCATGAGCAGTCCCCATGCTAGACCTGGGTTGGAGAAGCCCTGCTCTCACTCCGGGTTCTTATTGCTCAGACATGAAAACTGAGGCCCAGGAAGGAGGGCTGTCAAGATCCCTCCGGCTCATTCCTTGAGAGAGGGAGACAAGAGCTGGCCCCTGACCTCCAGCCAAGCCCCTTTCCTCCTGCCCCCTGCCTGGGCTGCTGAATTGACAGCAGGCTTCTTGCCTTCTGTACCCCAGATCACCTCGTCGGATGTAGGGATGTTCAACAAAGCCAGTCTTCCCATTTAACTCCAAACAAAGCCAGGCAAGTTCAGGAGCTAGAGCCCAGTGCTGGGGTCTGGGTCCCAGCTCAGGTGAAAGAGGAGAGGGTAGGGTGAATCGACAGGTGAGGACCCCAGGAGGTGGGAAGGGGCTGTATAGAGAGGGAAGGTGGAAAGAGGTTGCCAGGGACTGGGAGGAGGCTGTCTTCCTCTGAGAGCGAGACAAGTGTGGGTGAACCCAGGTTGGGCATCTGGACAGGAAGTGTTTTCTGGTTAAGACTTGCCTGCCAAATTTCCTCACCAGACACCTGCCCTGCTCATCCCCGAAACACACAGTGTCCGACACACACAGGTGCTGGGAGAGGGTGTGCTGGGCCCACCATTGATGCCCTGGCGTGGGCCACACCAGGGAAGCCAAGTGGTCTAGACGAGACCCCCAAGTTGGGACTCAGCAGGCAGCTCGACTTAACAGGCAGGCATCTCCCGCCGGAAGGTGGGAACAAGGAAGGGCGGTGGGAACAAGGAAGGGCAGAGGGAACAGAAAAGCTGGGCTGAGGGAGAGCCTGCCCTCTTCCAGGAACTAAGAGATGCTCACTGGTGTGCAGAGGCTGCGGGAACAGGTGTGTCATGGGGCGATCTTAGCGCCTTCACTGAAGCTGCAGTGGGTGAGCTCCAATCACCACCGTGTGAGAAGCGCTACTGGATGTTCATGAGTTCCTGCCCTTTCTTCCTCCCGGGACACAGCCGTGGGGAACACATACTGCCTGCCCTCAGCAGCTCACAGTCTGGGTCGGGGAGTCAGACTTGAGCCCATAGGGCAGAATACTGGCCCTGGGAAGTTGAGATCAAGGGCTGTGTGTCTTCAGAGGAGGGGGGCTGGCATTACTCATGGCATGGTCCAAGTGATACCATTGCTCTGGGTGCCAGGCAGGTTCTGGTGGGTGCAGAATGCATTTATCATGGAGGGACTCCTGAGAGGACGACAGGGCCACCTTGGGGGTCCGGCAGTGCTGGTGACCGGAGAGGCAGGAGGGACAGTCATCTTTGTTCTGCAAATGAGCAGAGAGCTGGGAAGCCGAGAGCTGGCAGGGAGGGGATGTTCTGTTGGCCGTAGGGTCCCAGGAGAGGCAGAGAGACTCCAGGAAGACAGCTCCAGTTACCACTCACAAGTGGGGACGCTGCAGACCCCAGAACACAGCAGGGACTGGCCAGGCCCCCGGGAGGGGCCAGGTGCACTGAACTGCCCTGGACAGGCCCGGCGGAGGGAGACCTGATGAAGATGCCCAGGCTGCCTGCACACTTTTCTCATCTCAGCATTAGATTCCCTCTGGGTTGATTTGTTTTGTTTTCCCCGTAATGCTCAAGTTCATTTCTTCACAAAATATCCCAAATGCTGTCTCTAGAGGCAGCCAGACAAGGACTTTGGCCCAGTTATGGTGATGCCTCAGCCTTCTCATCTGTGTAATGGGAATGAAACTCTCACACCAAATGACCATCCTGAGAATTGTGTGGGGTAAATTCAGATGCCAGCCTGGCCCATCTCAAGTGTTCTGGGCCCCTGTGTCCCCGTCTGGGTGAGGCCTGTCTGTGGGGATGTCCCTGGTGAGGTCTGGCAGAGGAGGGGACCCACTTGGCTCATCCTCCAGCTGGGAGGTGTGTCCTCAGCCCGGGAGAGCACACGTGTGGCCTCCTGGCCAGCGCAGAGCACCTGAACCATGCATCTCCCCACTCCACATAGCTCCTTTCCGACTCACGAAGCAACCTTCCCACCAAAGGAAAGAACCCCTCAGGCCCCCTAACCGGATCTCCGTTCATTTGTGGAGCTGAGACGGGTGACATTTTTCATGACCAATGATGGTTCAGACTTTCCCTGCCCTGATGGCCACCGCCTGGGTCCTGCACCACAGGGGCCTCTGTGTCTCCCATTTGGGTGTCAGGGTCAGAAGAGGCTGAGCAGCTCCTGTTTCTCCTGTGGATGTACTGCCTTGGCTGCTGGGGACCTCAGAGCCACATTTTCAGCTCCCCACTAGCAGGAGTGTGAGGCCAAACAGCTTACTGGGGGCTGTTTCTCCTGGTCCTGTTCTCTCGTGGCCTCCACACTTCCCCTAGCCTTTAGGTCACCTCTGTCTATTGTTGTCCTTTGTTTCCTTGTTCTAAATGAGCCAAGTATAGATGCTTGTTGATAGATGGACACAGAGAGAGACAGACGGAAGCAGCAGTGGCCAGCTGCCCGCTGCCCACAGCCACCGGTTAATTTCTTTACAAAACAACAGTAACAAAACATCTGTGTCCCTCCCCTTGTGTCTTGCAGAGGGGAAAGCCTGGGCCTGGAGTCCATACAGAGCTGGGCCTGGGACCAGGCAGTGGAGATGCAGTGCAGACAAGACTCAGCCCCTCTAAGATGATGGTTGGCAGGAGACAGGGACAATGCGGCAGGACAGGTCCTGTCAGTGAAGGACGTGCTACCAACTCGGGGCTGGCATCTGACAGACCTGGCATCACTTGCTGCAGCCTGCCCGGGGCGGGGGCGCTGCCTTGGCTACTCCATCTGGGCCAGGCAGACGACAGGGGCTGGTGGGAGGGGGCCTGTGGGAGGAGTCAGTGGAGGCCGCGCCTGGAAAGCTGGGCCCAGAAGCTTGAACCAAAGCAGCCTTGGGTGATGGGGACTCTGATGGACATGACATTAAGCACTGAGAGGTCTTGTGCCTCAGTTTGCCTGTGTGCTCAGTGAGGGGGCCTGGCAGGTCTTTCTTGGCACCTCCCACCTTCCGACCCCAGGACGCCTCCCCAGTTCCTCCCCAGACACTACATCAGATGACATCAGCCCCTGTCTGTCCATCTCCCACATAGCCAGGTTGGTTCTAACTTAATCTGATTTGCTGTTTCATAAAGCACAGACCCCGCCAGTGTCTGGTCCTTAGGGTGCGGCGCTGACACGTGTATCAGGAGGGGCTGAGGAAGCGGCCTGAGCTCAGGCATTGGGGCTGAGGGTGCTGGGTAGAGACCAGGCTGGCCTGGGGCTCAGGGCCCACCCCAAGGTGGCCTGGGGAGAGAGGGAAGCTGGTTAGCAATGGTGGGTTGGGGAGCGGTAGCCCAGGATTCCTGGTGGTCAGAGCTAGAAGGGGCCCCACAGGGTTCTCTGTCCACATGAGCAGCTCCAGGGCACTTGCTGGAGGTCTGCAGTGCAGGGAGCTCTCCGATCTCTGAGGCACCCCCATCCACAGACAACGCTGCTTGTTAAAATATCCTCCAGGCAGAGCTAAAAGCTGCCTCCCCGTAGCTTCCCCTCAGCACCACGCAGGCAGTTCCCGGCCCCCGAGGTTCTCCTCTTTAGCCCCCCACCCCAGCGTCAGCTCCAGGTTCCCAGGCGCCTCTGAATGTGGCTCCCACATTGCATGGGCGGGAGTTGGGTGCTGGATAAGCCAGGGGGTGCCCCCTCTGCAAAACTTCGGCCTGGCGGGAGGCTTCTTGCGACTTCTGAGGCTTGCCAACAACGTGCGGGGGTCGCCGGCTTTCTGCTGGATTTGCTTTGTAAAGAGGTCTTGGCTTGGGGTCAGCTGACCCCTGTTCCTGTCCAGCCTGCCACCAAGGACTCGGTGTGCCCTGGGGCGGCCACTTAACCCCTGGCCTGTGACGCGGCAGCTCAAAGGGTCTGAGGCCACCCACCTCGCATGCTGCCTGAGGAGCATGCTCAGGAGAGGGAGTCTCGGCAGTCGTGCCAGATGTCACCCAGGTCCAAAGCTGTAGCTTCGCCTCCTCCACCCCGGCCCTCAGTCCCGGACGTGGGAAAGGAAGGGCCCTAATGGCAGTGGAGCTCCCCGAGGCTGTGGCAAGGGGCAGGAAGGTGGTGGGTTGCGGTGGAGGAAGCGTATTTTAATTCTCAGCATCCCTCACTGCCTTCCTCTTCTAGAGATAAGAACACACCCAGAGTAAGTGATTTTCCCAGAAAGTTGGGGCATGAGACATGTCCAAGTCCTAAACCCCCATGCCTGTGATTGGAACCTTATTTGGAAATAGGGACTTTGCAGATGTCATTAAGACGAGGTTATCCTGAAATAGGGTGGGTCCCATGTCCAGTGATGGGTGTCCTGATGACAGGAGGAAAATCTGGAAGCAGAGACCCAGGGAGAAGACCCTGCGTTGAGAGAGGCAGAGACTGGAGGGAGGCCTAGGATGGCTGGAAACCGCCAGGAGCTAGAGAAGCATGGGAGGAGTCCACCCAGGGCCCCAGAGGGAGCAGGGTCCCACTGCATCTTGACTTTAGACTTGGAGCCTCCAGGATGCATTATTTGAAACCACCCAGTTTGGGATGCTTTGTTTGGCAGCCCCAGGAAATGAGTGCAGTCGGGTTTGGGATCCGAGCTCTGCCACATAACTGGCTGTGTGACCTTGCAGGACTTGCTGAACTTCTCTGAGCCTCAGTCCCCTGGTCAAAAAAATGTTGATGCAGCAGGTCCCTCACAGGGAGCCGTGGGGACGAAACAAAATGCAGAAGGGGCACACGGTGAATGGGTGAGACGCTTTAGACAGTAGGAAGCCTCCTCCAGCCCTGCCGGGGCCCGGGGGTGCTGCTCTGGCTGTGGGTGGGGGTGGGGTGTGCAAGGGAAATGGGGTATTAAGAGGCTTCCTCCGGCTCCCTTTGATGTGTACAACTGCCTCCAAGGGCACGTGAAACACTTTGAGCCTGGGAGTCGGGGGCAGGAGAACTCTGAGAAAGGCTGCCCCTGGCAATTAGCTGCAGATCAGGTTTCTGCCCGGAGTCCCATGGGCCCCGTCAACAGAGGAGAAAGCCCGGAGCGGGGCTGCAGGTCCTTTGTCCACACGTCCCCCCGTTTTCTCATGCCCACCCGTTTCCATGAGACTCTGCTTAGTAAATATTAATTTACCCTCAATTACTGATGACAGGTCGAGGAAGGCCTTGCCCTAGCCGCAGGATGAGGCTGTGTCCTTCAAAGCCGGCACCAAGCAATTAGGGCTAATGGTGTCTGCAGCAGGAGGCCCGTGTGGCTGGCCCCGTGGCCCATCCCCTGGCGGCTACCATGGCAGTGGCCCTGCTTTCGGGTCTGGAGAGTCGCCTCCCACCTCTCTTCCCAGGGAGGACAAGAAAGCAATGTTGCCAAGTGTCCAGGAGGACCCAGAGCTGGGAGGCCTGAGGACCCTGCCAAGCTGGTGAGCACTGGCAACTAAGAAATGGGGTTCAGCTGTGCCCTGGGATTCCAGCAGCCCACATTTCTGAGGTTTGGCATTGGAACAGGGAGGAGTGTAGGAGCCGATGGTGGCACACTGTCACCACAGACGCCAGTGCAGGGAGCTGAGCAGAGAGGGCAGCCCTGGCCTCACCACACCTTGCTGGCTGGCAGCAGCAAATCACTGAGCCTGAGTCTCCTTGGCTGTTAAGTGGGGATAACAGTGATTCCCTTGTGGGTGGTGGTGAGGATGGGATGAGACCATGGTCTGCTGTGACTCACGGTTGAGGTTCCTGAGTGTAAGCAGGTGGCCGTGTGTCCAAGGAGGCCCGTTCCCATCCCCTGAGAATTCATAGGGTTTCAGAGAAGGAAACCCCCTATCATACACTGAGGTCAGCTGAGAGGGAGCCCGATTGAAAGCCTCAGAAAATGAATCCAGAATGAATGAACTTAGGAGGCAGGGGGCATGGCCTTTGGACACCTCAGCACCATACAAAACCACCCAGTTCTTGCAAAGGTGTCAGCTCACCTGCTATAACAAAGTCCTACAGACTGGGTGGCTTAGAACCAGCAGACACTTATTTGTCACAGTTCTGGAGGCTGGAAGTCTGAGACTGAGGTGCCGGCATGGCTGGGCGCTGGTGAGGACCTTCTTCCAGGTTGCAGACAGCTGCCTTCTCATAGTATCCTCCTGTGATAGGAAGAGAGCTCTCTGGGGTTTCTTTAAAAGGGCAGTGATCCCATTCATGAGGGCCCATCCTCATGACCTGATCGTCTCCTAAAGGCTTCACAGCTTAATACATCACTGTGGGGATTAGATTTTCGTGGATGAATTGGGGGGGACACGAATCTTCAGTCCCAAGCAAAAGGGCTGTCCAAGACCTCAGAATTCACCCTGCAGATGAAGAACACAGCCCTGAGGTGGGAACCCTGGGATGGGGTAGGCACCGGGCCAGGTCCTGGCTGCTGGTCAGGGTGGCCTGCCCAGTTCACCTTTGCAGGTGACGGCACTGTCCTGAGGTCCTGTCGTCCCCTCCCACCCGTGCCCCACCACGCCCTGCATCCTGGGACCTCAGTCTCGCACTCTCCCCACTGGGGCTCTGGAAAGTCAAGGTCACTGGGTGAGCTTGAGGATGCCCGACTCCTGCACGGTTCGCATCTGGCCCCTGGGACGGGCATCACTCTCACACCCACCCTGCTGCCACTCTCTGCGCACTGAGCACCCGCGGGAACCTGAACATTCCACCTCCCAGGATGTGGCCAAGCCAGGGCTGGGACCCAGGAGGGGCGGAAAAGATTCAGCTTCCCTGGGGGTTCAGGACGCCCAGGCTGAAGGCCAGGCCCTCAACCTCTCAGGATGGGACAGAGCAGAGAAGGGAACATTCACGTGGGCTGTGTGAGCGTCGGGAGGTGCAGTGCATTGAATTATGTCCCCCACATATCCGTGTCCATCTGGAGCCTTAGAATATGACCTTATTCGGAAATAGGGTCTCTGTGGCTGTGAAGGTGAAGATAGAGATGCAGCTTTCTGTAGGAGGGTGGACCCAAGTCCAGTGACGGGCATCCTTCTAAGAGGGGAGGAGGGATTGGGGTGTTGTGGCCACAGCCCAGGAACGCCTGGAGGTGACAGGAACCACAGAGGCAGAGAGGAGCCTCCCTCAGCCATTCAGGGGGGCTCTGCCGACACCGTGGTCTGGACTTCTGGCTCCCGGGGTTGGAGATGATCAGTGTCTGATGTTTGAAGCCCCCCAGTCTGTGGTTGTTATGGCAACCCCAGGAAATGAATCCAGGCGATACCGAGGCTGGCACGGGCTCTGCCCCCCACAGAGAAGATTGCCCCAAGACAGAGTCCCCCCCAAGATTGCTCCCCAGAGCCAGAGCCAAGACCAGAGGTCAAATTCCTGTGATTCCCATCTCCTGGGCTGTGGGCACAGAGCCCCAGGTCTGGCACAAGGTCCTCACTCGACTCAGCCCCTCCCATCCCTTTTGGCAAACGGGAATAAGAACTCAGTAAAAATGCAGGCCGGACCCTGCCGGACACAGGGGAACGTCTGTGGCTGGGTGCATGGTGGCTGACGCTCCACCTCAGCCTTTTAAAAGGATTCATCAATGGCATCCTCGCAGCCACTCTAAGAGACACTTTATGAAGAAACCGAGGCACAAGGGGGTGAAGCAGCTTTCCCAGGCCACACAAGAGTGTGGGGGGACCGGCGCCCCAGAACCCTCCCCTTCCACACTTTCCTAACCTCCTCTCAGTTGAGAAGGTGAATTCGTACTGATTAGAGTGTCAAGCTATCCAGTTAACCGGCGGGCATTCGCGGAGCTCCTGTGCGGGGCACTGGGGACGGGCGCAGTGGCGAATCGCACAGCAGGCCCCAGCAAACAGCAAGGAAACATGCAGCCAGCAGGAGGCCTTCTTCACAGGAAGAGGCAGGAGAGGACTCAGGGGGGCATCTCTAGCCCCCAACGCCTGTGCAGGGAGAGCACGAAATGGGTCACAGGCTCACAGGAGGAAGCGGATGTCACTTCACTCCCTCCCCAGCTGCCCTGTCCTCCTGGCCTTTCTGCCCCTGGGTGGGGCTAGAAATTCCACAACCTCTCCCCATTCCCCAGTGCCCGGGAACAGGGTGTGGCTCAGCACCCATCTGTCAGGTTCTCCCCCGAGAGACTGGGCCCTCCAGTGGGCCGGGGAGGGGGGCTGCTAGTGCTGGGCTGAGTCTCCTTCCTAAGGCTTGGCAGCACAGCTTTCCTTTAGGCGGGCATGCTGCCCCAGCAGCTTGCAGGAAACTCCTTTTTGCCTAAGTTAAACGGAACCGCTTTCTGTTGCTTGCAGCCAAAATCCTGTCTGGTGCAGCAAGGCCTCCTGCAGGAAGCAGAACCTGAACTGGGTGTTCCCTGGTGGTAGGACCTGTCCAGGTCGGGAGGAGAGGAGAGAGCCACCTGGCAAGGGCAGCTGCCCGAGTCAAGGTGTGGGGTGAGGGCGTGGGATGTGGGCGTGGGGTGACGGCCTGGGATGTGGGCGTGGGGTGAGGGCGTGGGGTGAGGGCGTGGGGTGAGGGCATGGGGTGAGGGCATGGGGTGTGCACGTGGGGTGTGGGAGTGGGGGTGTAGGTGCACTGACCATGTCCACAGGGACTGAGGAGACCATCTGGGAGGGCTGAGACCACAGGGAGGCAGGGCAGTGGGGGTGAAGAGACCCTTCCTGCCTCACCCCTTGCTACCCCCTCAACCCCTCAACTCCCGCTCAGCTTGGTGGCAGGAGCGCCACACTCAAGAGTCACCCTCCCAGTATGGACTGCATGACACACGGACAGTGCGTTGAGGGCAGGAGCCTGGGCTCTCACATCTCTGCATCCTTCACACCTAAGCCCCACCCAGAGTAGGTGTGGGGCAATGCTGGGTGCATGAAAGAGTCTCACTGTTGCAAACACAGGAATGATGCCACTGAGGCATCACTCTCACAGATGTCCAAGACTAATTTACCTGGAAGTACATGACCCACGCTAAGTTGATTGTGGGATGGAAAGTTGGTCCTTTATGCCCGTGAGAAGTGCCAGTCCTGCTCCTGCAGCCCAGGGGCACTCAGTCCCTGCCGGGAGCAGGGCAGAGTGGAGCAGACAGCTGGAGACCACATGGACAGATGTGGAGCTTGGCCACCACTGGGGGTGGTGGGGGGTCCTCATAGGAAGCGCATGCAGACATCATGTGTCTGGGAAATGCCCTCGTCCCAGAGCCGTGTCGGGCCTGTGGTCTGCAGCAGTCAGAGATGAAAGCCAGTCCAAACTTTGACCAATGTCCCACTCTAACCACCAACAAGGTCAGGGCTGGGGCCTAAAGAAAGAGCAGACCCCAAGACCCCACCCTGCCCCCTGGAAGTGGGCAGTGCAACTGGGGAAGCAGGACCCAAGCACACAAAGGGTCAAACCAAGCAACAGATCTGAGAGGTAGCTCCAGGCAGTCACAGAGATGTTTCCAAGACAGGACATGATGGAAGCCTAATCAGTGCCACACAGCCCTCCTGTCCCTTCTGCTTCCTCTCTGGGGCTCCCTCTTCTATGTCCAGACCGTCTCCTCCCCACCATGGTCTCCTCACCTCCCTGGAAGCATTGCGTCCTAGACACCTGACCTCCTTGTAATCCAGTCCACACTGCTGCTGCAGGGACAGTTTCAAATGCCCCTGGGATGGCCGGACGCTGTGGCTCACGCCTGTAATCCCAGCACTTTGGGAGGCCAAGGGGGGCGGATCACGAGGTCAGGAGATTGAGACCATCCTGGCTAACACGGTGAAACCCCATCTCTACTAAAAATACAAAAATTAGCCAGGCGTGGTGGCGGGCACCTGTAATCCCAGCTACTTGGGAGGCTGAGGCAGGAGAATGGCATGAACCCAGGAGGCAGAGCTCGCAGTGAGCTGAGATTGTGCCACTGCACTCCAGTCTGGGCAACAGAGTGAGACTCCATCTCAAAAAAAAAAAATGCCCCTGGGACATCTGGGTAAATGTGGTGGAGTGGAAAGGACCTGGGCTTCCCCTTGTTAACCAGTGAGCACAGAGAACAACAACAAAATATGAAAACTGGTGAGAGTCTGCCAGCAGCATCCAGGCAATGACTTAGAGGGATAGCTGCCTGCCATGCTTATATTTTCACTGAAGTAAGCAAAGGAAACTGATCCCTGGGAGTCATGGTATGGCTCCTGAACACACTTCTGCATGGCAGAAGTCGTATTGTGGGAAAAGGGCAGGTTGACAGAATCCCGAGCGCATCCATCGAAGGCTTATCAGTTTTGGAAGTTTCTATTGTCATATCCTTAAGCTCAGAATTAGTAGGCCATGTTCAGCCTACTAATAAACACATCAAAGGCATTCTTCATTTCTGTGACAGTGTTTTTGATATCTAGTATTTCTTTTAAATTCTTTCTCAGAAGCCTTCATATCTCTGCTTGCATTACCCACCTGTTCTTGCAATTCTTGGTCTGATAGTTTCAACATTCCTGCCATATCTGACTCTGATTCTGATGCTAGTTTATTCTCTTCAAACTGTCTTTTGTCTTTTAGTATGCCTTGTCATTTTTATTGGACCTTCCCTTAATTAACCAGTGAGTATAGCTAACAACAACAAAACATAAAAACTGGTGAAAGTATGCTGCTTTAAGGTATGGTGGAAAAGGGTATGGGTGGACATCCTAGGAAAGACCCCTTGGGAACAAGGGATACAGGGTTTCAAGAGACACACAAAGTTTTTCAGGCCTTACCTTTTTAAATGTCTCCTGCTTATTTGAGAAAATGGCTAAAACAAGGAATGAGAAACAAATCAGAGAAAAAAGGCAAAGATGTTGAAACAATCAGAGAGAGGGTAATAGAGGGACAAAATGATTCAAGAAGGGTAGTTGGTGACTCTGAAGAGGAGAACTCAACAATGGAACAGAAATTATATTTTAAGGTGTAACAGAAGACAATTTCCTTGATATAAACAAAAGACTAATTTGCCAAATGAGCAGCAAATAATTTTCCAGGGTAAGGTGATGGAGAATGAGCCACACTGATACAAATCCTGGTCAAATTATTGAACTTTGAAGATAAAGAGGCATTTTCAGCCATCCAGGCAGCAAAAAACAAGTTAGGCCATTATCAGATGACTCCACAGTTTCATTCAATATCACAACACAAACTTCTGGAGGTAAGAACCTGTGGGTGGAAAAGTATGACAATAAAAACAGACAAGTTGTTCAAGTATAAAGGCAACAGGCCAACATTCTCAAACATGAACTAATTCTGGGCACACAGAAAAAATACTTGATGATAAAGTCCAGCTAACCGAAGATAAAAGAAAGAGAAGTTGTGATGAAAGGTAGCATTCAATTTCAGGAGACAGTAGAGCAATGGCTACAACGGCTAAGGGAGAGAAAAATGTAGCTAAGAAATTCTATACCCAGCTAAGATGGCCATTGGGTATAAAGGCAAAGCACAAGCATTCTCAAGTATGCAAGAATTCATAAAATATAACCTTTATGATTCTTCTTGTAGTAAAGATAACTTTTTGGAAAAAATCTAGTTAAAAAATGGAATCAACTGAAATGCCCATCAGCAATAGACTGGACAAAGAAAACATTGTACATATACACCATGGAATACTACGCAGCCATAAAAAGGGATGAGATCATGTCCTTTGCAGGGACATAGGTGGAGCTGGAAGCCATTATCCTCAGCAAACTAATGCAGGAACAGAAAATCAAACACCACATATTCTCACTTATAAGTGGGAGCTGAACAATTAGATCACATGGACACAGGGAGGGGAACAACACACACTGGGGCCGGTCAGGGGATGGGGTAGGGGGAGGGAGAGCATTAGGAAAAATAGCTAATGAATGCTGGGCTTAATGCATAGGTGATGGGTTGATAGGTGCAGCAACCAACCATGGCACATGTTTACCTATGTAACAAACCTGCACATCCTGCACATGTACCCCAGAACTAAAAATAAAAATTTTTAAAAATGATTAAAGTTTTTAAAAACATGAGATTAGAGAAGTTGTGGTTAAATAAAAGACTGAGGGTAAGCAATGAATTAAGATGTATACACTTTAATAACTATATGAATTAAGATTACAGAATTCATAAATGTTATAAACCTTGACAAACTAAAACCAATGGTACAATAGATAAAAAATCCTGGGATTTTGTTTGAGATTGCATTAAATCTATAGATTAGGAGTGGGCAAACTTTTTCTTAAAGGACCATATAGTAAATATTTTAGTCTTTGAGAACTATATAGTCTCTAGCACAAGTATTTAACTCTGCCATTGAAGTACAAAACAGCCATTGACAACACATCAATGAATGGACATGGCTATTTTCTTATAAAATTTTATTTACAAGAATAGGCAGTCAGCCTAATGGTCATAGTTTACCAACCCCTACTAAATATCAGTTGGAGGAAAAGGGACACTTAACAATATTGAGTCTTCCAATCCATGAATATGGTATATCTCTCCATTTGTGTAGATCTTTAATTGCACTTAGCAATGTTTTGAGTTTTTATAACTTACATAACTTTTATTAAATTTATTTTGAATTATTTTGTATTACTCTAAATGGTATTTACAATTTTTTAATTTCAATTTCCATTTTTTTAAAAGTCAACTTCCAAACCATTGTTAGTATGGAGAAATACTATTGAGCTTTTGTAAACTGACCTTGTGAGTATATAAATTATATATTTATAATTCATTCATTATAATCTAGAAGATTTTTGAAGATTCTTTATGGTTTTCTATATAGACAATCATGCTGCTGCAAATAAAGACTTTTTTTCCTTTCCAAAATGCATGCTTATTTTTTTTAAAAAATTCTCTTTCTTGCTGTATTGTATTGGCTAGGACCTCCTATATGATAATAGACACATATGGTGAGAGCAGATCTCGTTTTATTCTCAATCATTGTAGGGAGGATGCATTCAGTCAATCACTATTAAGTATTATGTTGTCTATAAGTTTTTCATAGACAGCCTTTATCAAGTTAAGGAATATCCTTTCTATTCCTAGTTTGCTGAGAGTTCTTATTATGAATTGAGTTTTGAAGAACGAGTATTGCAGAATGATTTTTCCGCCTTTGTTAAAATGATTATATGACTGTCTCCTTATTCTGTTAATGTGGCAAAGTATGTTGATTTATTTTTAAATCTTGAACCAACCTTGCATTCCTAGGATAAACCCTACTAGTCCTCATATACTATTCTTCTTATGTTTAGTTGAATTCAATTTGCTAATGTTTTGTTGAGTGTTTACATATATGTATGTGTGTATATATATATATATATGAATGATATTGGCATAATGTTTTCTTTTCTTGTAATTTATTTGTCTAGTTTTGTTATTGGGGTAATAATATGGGCCTCAAAAACTAAGCTTTAAGCATTCCCCCTTCCTCCTCCTCTATTTTCTGAATCTCTGTTACATTTGTATTATTTTCTTCTTATAATATAATTTGATAAAATTCACCAGTGAAACCATCTGGATCTGAAATTTTCTTTGTAGAAAGATATTTGGTAACAAATTAAATTTTTTCAGTAGTTATAGAGTTTTTCAGAATTTCTATTTCTTCTTGAGTCAGTTTTGATAAATTACAGTTTTCAAGGAATCTGTCCATTTCATCTGTTATCAAATGTGTTGGTATAGGTTATTTGTAATATTCCCTTATTATCTTTTAATCTCAGTGAGATAGAAGTAAATTCAAAGTAAGTAGAAAAAGGAAGTAACATAGGTAAGAAGAAGTGAATTTAAAGTAAGTAGTAAAAGGAAATAATATCACTCTAAATACCTACATTAGAGAAGGAAAATGGTTTAAAATCAGTGATCTGTTTTTAAACCATTTCCTTCTCTAATGTAGGTATTTAAAAAATTAATTCTATAGGAAGAATGTTTAGTTATATTCCACAAATTTTGAAATGTTTTCATGATAATTTATATTAAAATATTTTCTAATAGGCTGGGCATGGTGGCTCATGCCTGTAATCCCAACACTTTGGAGACTGAGGTGGGTGGATCATGAGGTCAGGAGTTGGAGACCAGCCTGACCAACATGGTGAAACCCTGTCTCTACTAAAAATACAAAAATTAACTGGGCATGGTGGCGCACACCTGTAATCCCAGCTACTCGGGAGGCTGAAGCAGAAGAATCACTTGAACCTGGGAGGCGGAGGTTGCAGTGAGCCAAGATCATGCCTCTGCACTCCAGCCTAGGTGGCACAGCAAGATTATGTCTCAAAAATAAATAAATAAATAAATAAAATAAAGGCCAGGTGCGGTGGCTCACGCCTGTAATCCCAGCACTTTGGGAGGCCAAGGTGGGTGGATCACGAGGTCAGGAGATTGAGACCATCCTGGCTAACATGGTGAAACCCCGTCTCTACTGAAAATACAAAAAAAAAAAAAAATTCGCCAGGCGTGGTGGCGGGCACCTGTAGTCCCAGCTACTTGGGAGGCTGAGGCAGGAGAATGGCATGAACCCGGGAGGTGGAGTTTGCAGTGAGCCGAGATTGCACCACTGCACTCCAGCCTGGGTGACAGAGCAAGACTCCGTTTCAGAAAAAAAAAAAAAAAAAAAAAAAAAAAGGATATGGGCCGGGCACAGTGGTTCACGCCTGTAATCCTAGTACTTTGGGAGGCCAAGGCGGTGGATCACTTGGGGTCAGGAGTTCGAAACCAGCCTGGCCAACATGGTGAAACCCCACCTCTACTAAAAATACAAAACAGTCAGCCAGGCATGGTAGCAGGCACCTGTAATCCCAGCTACTCAGGAGGCTGAGGCAGGAGAATCACTTGAATCCAGGAGGCAGAAGTTGGAGTGAGCCGAGATTGTGCCACTGCACTCCAGCCTGGGCAACAGAGCAAGACTCTGTCTCAAAAAAAAAATACATATATATATATATGAATCTTTTCTCCAGTTATTAATGGAAATACCATGATTAAAAGTATTATTTTCCTGCATGAAAAGTTTAATAGATGGGATTAACAGCGGTGTGGAGACTGCAGAGGAAAAGTTTAGAGTACTTGAATACAGGTGGGGGAAACCTATCCAATTATAAAAACAGAAATTGAAAGGATTGAAAAAAAGAACAAAGCATCAGTTCTAAACAATAGAAATGATTTAGCATATGTGCAATTGAAGTTCCAGAGGGGGAAAGAGAAAAAAAAAGGGAACAGAAAAAAAATAAGGAAATAACAGTTGAAATTTTACCAAATTTAATGAAGAGCCTACAAATGAAGTGAGCCCAGATCTCAAAAGTCTACAGATCCCAAAAGCTTGGTAAGCCCAAGAGAACCACCCCTAAGCACATTACAAGCAAACAACAGAAAAATCCAAAAAAGAAAAAGAAAAAAAGAAAAGAAAAAATCTTAAAAGCACCAAAAAAAAGTGTACAACACTACAGGGAAGCAACAATAAGAATCAATGATGATCTCTCAGCAGATACTATGGAGGCCAGAACATAAGGGCAACATCTTTAAGGAACTGAAAGAAAGAAGAGAGAGACAGAAAGAAGGAAGGGAAGGGAAGGGAAGAGAAGAGAAGGGAAGTGAAGGGAAGGGAAGGGAAGGGAAGGCAGAAAGAAAGAAAGAAAGAAAGAAAGAGAGAGAGAAAGAATGAAAGAAAAAGAAAGAAAGGGAGAAAGAAAAGAGAAACAAAGAAAGAAAGAGAAAGAAAGAGAGAAAGGAAAGGAAGGGAAAGAAAGAAGACACAAAGAAAGAAAAAGAAAGAGAAACAAAGAGAGAAAGAGAGAGGAAGGAAAGGAAAGAAAGAAGAGACAAAGAAAGAAAGAGAGAGGAAGGAAGGGAAAGAAAGAAAGAAGAGACAAAGAAAGAAAAAGAAAGAAAGAAAGAAAGAGCTGTGACCCCAGAATTACATATCCATCAAAAATAAGACATTTGCAGATCAAAAATACCCAAGAGAATTTGTTGCCAACAGAGCTGCACACCAAGGGATGTTACAGAAAGTTTTTTTTTTTTTTTGGTTGAAGGGAAATTATAGTGGGTGACAACGTGGATCTATAGGAAGAAAGAAAGATCACCAGAAAGAGTACATCTGTGGATAAATAAGAAAGACTACCTTGTACTTATCAATTTCTTTGAAAGTCAATTAGCTATTTAAAGCAGATCTGTCCACAGTAACTTCCTCCGAGGATGTAAATGTTCCACATCTGTGCTGTCCCACAGGGCAGCCAATAGCCACAGGTGATCACTGGGCACTGAAAATGTGGCGAGAGTGATGGAAAAACTGAATCTTTAATTTTATTTCATTTTATTAATTTAAATTTAAATAACTACATGTGGTTAGTGGCTATCGTATTGGGCAGTGAAGATTTAAAGCAACAAAAATGGTATTGTATTGGTGGGGGCATCATACTGTATACAGAGGTAAGGTAATGGCAGCAGTCCTACAAAGGAGAGGGAAGCTGAATGGACTTGGGCAGTGGTCAGATCCTTACATTGTACATGAAACAATATAACATCATCTCCAAGTAGATTCTGATTAAGTTAATGATGCATATTGTAATCCCCAGAGAAATCACTCAAAATAATACAAAAGGACCCTTTTTTAAAAGCCAAAATAAAGGTCAGATACTGTGGCTCACAATTATAATCCCAGCATTTTGGGAGGCTGAAGTGGGCAGATCATCTGAGGTCAGAAGTTTGAGACCAGCCTGGCCAACATGGCAAACCCCGTCTCTAGTAAAAATACAAAAAGTAGCTGGGCACGGTGGCGGGCACCTGAAATCCCAGCTACTCGGGAGACTGAGGCATAAGACTTGCTTGAACCCAGGAGGTGGAGGTTGCAGTGAGCCGAGACCATGCCACTGTACTCCAGCCCAGGCAACAGAGCAAGATTCCGTCTCAATAAATAAATAAATAAAAGCCAAGAGAAAAATTAAAACAGAATACTAAACATATTTAGTTAGCCCAAAGTAAAGGAGAAACAGAAGAACAACACAGGAACAAAAAAATTCAATGAAACAAAGAGAAAAATATGACAGACTTAAACCTAACCATATCAATAATTATATTAAGTGTAAATACATTTATTAAATGTAAATATAAAAGGCAGAGACAGACTGAAACATATCTATATTATCTGCTTTAGATTTCTAACATCTGAACCACATCAGGGTCTCCTTCTAGTAATGCTTTCTTTTAAATTATAGGTCATAGTTTCTTGCTTCTTTGTATGTCTAGTAATTTTTAATGTATGCTGGACATTATAAAATTGTAAATAATATGGATTATGTTATAAGGATGTTGAGCATTGTTCTGGCAGGCAGCTAAATTACTGGTAAATCTTTTTTATTCTGTGGGGCTTAGCTTTATTCTTTGTTGGTGGGGTGTACTTCAGTTTGACCTTAATTGTAAGGCATGGTCCTTCCTCCAGGGTGTGATCCTTACTCCTAAGGCATGGCCTTTATGGGTCTCAACCAAATATCCAAGTGCTCAATGAATTCTTGACACTCTAGCTGATCCAGAATCCCATGTCTCCCCACACTTCACAGCCTCTGGAAACCCAGCGTAGCACGCAGCTAAGCACTGGACGGACGATCACCGTGGTGGCTTATGAAGACATGTCCTGTACATGTGCAGCACAGCCTGAGACGAAGATCTGCACTGACCTCACGGGGCTGCTGGGGCTGCTCTGCTGTGTGTCTCCCTCGTCTGATACGCTGTCCCCCAAATTCAGCAGCTCAAGCTCCAGTCTCTGTCTCTTCAGCTCAGTGAGATTCGGAGCTCCACGTGGGCTCCAGGAGGGAGAGGGCAGACAAAGCTCACCTCCTTTGCTCCTCTTCTCTGGGAACCACGAACCTGCTCTGCCTGTTGTCCAATACCTGAGCACAGTGGCCTCACATGTTCTCTACCGTTTCATCATTGTTTACACTGGGAGGGAAAATCCAGTACCAGTTATTCCAGAAGTGAAAATCCCAACAAATTCACTATTAACTAAGCTTGAAATTCCTTCTTCTTCTGGAAATGTATATTTATGGGTCCAATCTGGCACATAGTAGGTGTTCGACAAATCACATAAATTTCTATGATAATTAACTAATGCTCATCCCCCATATTTTGTAGTATTCAGTGTTTTCAAAGCATGTTTACATCCATGGCCTCATTTGCACATCATGATAGCCCTGTAAGATGTTTTGGTCCAATATTATTTTCTTAGATGAAGAAACTCAGATTTCAACAGATCAAGTGATTCATCCAAAGTTGCCGGCTGAGTGCGGTGGCTCATGCCTGTAATCCCGGCACTGGGGAGGCCGAGGCAGGTGGATTGCTTAAGCTTAGGACCAGCCTGGGCAACATGGCAAAACTCTGTCTCTACTGAAAATGCAAAAAATTAGCCAGGCATGGTGGAGGGTGCCTGTAATCTCAGCTACCCAGGGAGGCTAAGGCAGGAGAATCGCTTGAGCCTGGGTGGTGGAGGCTGCAGTGAGCTGATATCGCACCACTGCACTCCAGCCTGGATAACAGAGTTAGGCCCTGTCTCAAAAATAAATGAATAAATAAAAACAAAGTTGCTGAGCTAGAAAAGGCATCTATACGTGAAGCCCCTAGGCCGGTGCCCTCTGCAGGAGGGACTACAGCCTTCTACAGACACGATCTCCTGCTTCATCTCTCTCCTCTGTTCTCCTCGGGAAAAAACAAAATGTTCACCATACAGGTTTCTCTCCTGAGCAGTATGAGGGATCCATAAATCAGGAATAGTTAATTTCCCCATGAAAGCTGGTAACATGTGAGCCCCCCACGCCCCAGGAAGCTATGTCATTAGATTATTCAAAATCTATTCAAGTCGGTCTCCAGGTCAAAGCAAATTAGGGGAATGAAAACTTTGAACAAATATCTATACATTTAAGTGAGGGGAGTGCAACAGATATTCCAGTTAGGTAAAGCAGGAAGGAAAAGAAATGAATTTACCCCAAACCCAAATACACAAATCATCAAATAAGGCTAATTCCCTTTCACTTTGTGAAAAGTTACCCAGAGCTTCTTGGATTAAGACAGATGGAAACACTGCAGGAATGTCTCTTTAGTCTCTGGATCCAATTGGGCAAGATATTGTTTTGTTTCCGTGTCTCCGGTTCTTATAAAAATTTTAGAAGAAGAACACTTTTAAAATGTCCAAAGGTGCCCCCATCTCTCAGGGTGTTTCAGAACAGGCAGCATACGGCCCAGATGCTCTGGAGCTGTGCCGAATATTCACTGTCCATAAAATCAACCACTCATTTGTCTTTGTAGCTGGGAAGTTTCCAAAAAGAACCTTCACCAAGGATTCCAGCTTGGAAATTCAAGCCCAGAGACAGTGACTAGACACACAAGCTTTTTAGCAGATAACACTGATTTGAAGCAGTTCTTTATTTGTATTAATATCTGTCACTCAACAGATATTTTTGAATGGGCAAATAAAGCCAGGAAAGAATCAATGAATACATTGAATGTATACAATGAATACAACTCGACTGGTCCAAAATGATTTTAAAAGCGGGATGATTCCTATTGCATTTTAAAAAAACAAAACAAGAACAGCTCTTACTTTACATTTCATAGGCTTTCCCTCAGTATTCTTTACTCCCAGCTCAGAACTTTAGGGCCAAGATTGGCCCTGCTACCTGGAAGATAGTAGATGCTCAATAAACATTTGTTGAATAAATAGATGAGTGGATAACCTTCAAAACTGCAGATTCAGCAAGGGAGCCTAGAAAAGGAGTTTAGGTGCTTCCTGAAATGGAAATAAAGACTGAATTAAGCACACCCACACCCAGCAAACTCCTCCCCGAGGAACCCCCCAAGCTGACGCGTCCCTGCCCCATCTCCATCGCTCTTTCCCACAGAAGTGAAAGGTCCCTGTGTCCTTTCACTGGACCTGCCTGATTCATATTGAGGATGGGGATTTGACCAGGGCCTGGCCCAAAGAGAGGCCTGGGGAAGGGGCTATTGAACACTTTAAATGAGACAGTAAAGCTTACTGTAAAGCTTACACCGCAGACCGTGTTACCCATTTCAATGGAACTGTGTCCTGTTTTACAAAGTCTAGAGAAGTGAGGGAATAATTTTTTGTAAAGAGCTTTTTGGACCCAAATCTAATAACACACCACATTTAGTAAAATGATATCTATATCTATATATAAAAGTTTTATATAGTTAAGTTTGTCATACATAAATTTATTATTTAATAAATTATAGATTAATATATACGACCTATAAATATATAATATATAATACATATGTAAATATATAACGTAGATGAATAGATATACACCATATAAATACATTATTTATTTATTTCCCTCCCCACTGGGAAAAAAATCTGATAATTCTACCAGTTTCCGTTGATTTAACTTTACTGATTGGATTATCTTTTGTATGTAACTTGAAAATGTGGAACTTAAAAACATTTAACAAAAGACAGATAGTCTTCCTGGATATTACATGTATAGAGGCAAATTCAAAACAGAAAGCCAATACCGAATGGGTATTAGAAACGAATTGCCTGATTAAATCTTGTCTGAATTATCAGGTACATAATAAGGCAAGTGTTAGCTTTGCAGCAGAGCTGAGCCGTCACTCTGTGTGGCTCGCCTTCATCTAAAAGAGACCAGATACTTCTCGGTGGCAACTAAGAACCAACATTTTTCTTATTTAAGATGATTGGAATGACGGATGCATAAATCATAACATATGAAATTCCCCCCATCACTTAGACCCCTTTAATACTAAACATTTGTTCCAATTTCTTGACCACCGCTGCACCCGGAGCTGCTTACCAGTTACGCCTGTGCTGATGCAGGCATTTTCTAAAATGCTCCATCACCTTGGCCCTCAAGGAGCTGTCTTGAAACTAGGAGGTCAGGATGTAAATGAAGGATGATTGAAATGCCTTGGCTTAATCAATGATAGATGGCATGTGGCAATCATTTTTGGGCTTCTTCTAGATATTTGTAAAGAAGCTACCATGGCTTGGTTGATCATCTGAATATGATTATTTTTGGTGGGGAAGTGGGGGGTTGTATTTGTTTACCTCGCATTTTCTCAGGATTGCAAACTGATCCATAACTCTCCTGAAAGACTCCGACTTTTAAGAGTATAATTTAATGGTCAACATAGTAAAACCCCGTCTCTACTAAAAATACAAAAAGATTAGCCGGGTGTGGTGGTGTGCTCCTGTAATCCCAGCTACTCAGGAGGCAGGAGAATCACTTGAACCCGGGAGGCAGAGGTTGCAGTAAGCTGAGATCGCACCACTACACTCAAGTCTGGGAGACAGAGAGAGACTCCATCTCAGTCAGAGGTACCCTTCCTGGCGGGCTCAGCCACGCCCACCCACCTGTTCTCTAACCCTAAATGATGGGGTCACACTCAACTTTGAAGCTCATACCTTTCCACCAGCTGCACCCAAGAACCTGGGGATGGCCTAAAGCAGTCAGAGGAGGACTCACATAGGGGTGTTGAGAGGCAGCCGCTGTGCTGAAAGGAGCCTCGAACTGGTGAACAGTGGGGAAAGGGACAGACATACAAAGCCAGGAGGCCCCTAGGCAGGGCCTTTACGTCTGAATTAGCCTTCAGGGATTCCAGGAGACACACACTGCCAGGGGGTGTGTTCCCGATTCCTCTGGGGGCTGGGCCTTCATCTGTGCAGAGCAGGATGGATGATGCCCATTTCAAAGGAGCAGAAACTGAGGCTGGGGCTGGGGCAGGGGCTGGCATGGAAAGACTTGGCTTGGGTCCCATGGGTGTAAGCCATGGAGCTTCCGCGTGCTTTCCACGTGTCAGGGAACTGGATCAGGTCTGCTGAGGCCTTGCTGAGTGTGCGCTAGGTGGCCACTCTCAGGCAGCTGGCTGGAGCGGTGCTGGAGCCGATCTTGTGCCCTGATAGGTGTGGTCACTGCCCAAACCCCTCACACAAGAGCATACCGACAGCAAAGCCAGGCCCAGCCCAAGATGCCCATCCGTGCCTCAGTTTCCTCTTTGGTGGTGGCCCTTCCTATGAATGCCATTCCCCCTGCAGAGAAGAGGGGGCGGGGACAGCAGGGGCACTGCAGAGGAGAGGGCTGGCCAGTTCTCCTCCCTTCTGGGGCTGCAGCCAGTGGGGCCACCAAGCCTCCCTTTTTGTGCGAATCAGGCTGAAAAGAACCGTGGGGGAAGGAGGGACCGAGACCCAACTCAAATTAGGACTGTGGATTTTTCTTAGCGAGTTGTTCTAGAATGTTCCCAGGACAGAGCAGAGAGATGGAGCAGAAACAGGAAGAAGAGAAGGAGGAGGAATAGAATAATAAATAGAAGGAGGAAAAGAGAGAGCCAGAGAAACAGAGAGAGAGAGAGAGGAGGCCTGGAGGACAGAGAGAGGGAGAGATGAAGAGAGGGGAACAAAGAGACAGAGACCTGGAGAAAGGGACAGAGGCAGAGACAGAGACACAGAGAGATGGACTGGAGTTTCGGTGGGGCTGGAGACAGGTGTTGAGATCCTGGATGTCATTTGTCAATGGAGGGTGCTGGCAGCACTAAACCCCGTGATGAGGCAGGCGGGAGGGCCAGGGATGGCAGGGGCAGGTGGGTGGCAGGCCCGAGGTTCCGGGCTCAGGGCAGACCCAGGCGGGAGCAGCATGGAGGTAGTGTCCACGAGCAGGGCTCCTGAGGAGGCTGCCAAAAGAGGTTCCAGTCAGGAGACAGGAGGAGTCACTAGGGGACTGAGAGGCCACGGTCAGGGACGGGAAAGGAAGACAAGAGGCCACATCCATCCAAAAGCCAAGCAACTGAGGGTGGACGTCCCCTCTCGCCGGCCCCTCCTCCCTGGATGGGTCTTCTCGGATGCGCCTGCTCCCCCAACACAAGCCCCCCTGCTAAGAGTAAAGACAACAACTGACACTCGTGTGGGACTCTACAGCTGACAAATTTCCTCCCAGTGTGGTTCTCATGGATGCGCACTGTTCCAAAGCCCAGAGAGTCTGCACCGCTTGCCCAAGGTCACACAGGAGGGCAAGCTGGGGTACGAACCCAAGACAAGTCCCGCCACCCTCCTCATGCCGAAGCTCACCTGGAGAATGTCCGGAAGAATGCGCTGTGGACAGGAGACGCCCCTCCCCCTCCTCGCAGGTTCCTGCCGCACCCTGGGGACAGTGCCCTGAGGATACCGGGCCCTTGGGTTACTGCAGGATCAATCTCTTTGCCTTCAGCTTCCACCAAGGCCAGGTTTGCAGGGAGAGGCAGCCGGGCCCGGGCATGTGGCCATGTGCAGGGCTGCGGAGTCCACTCGCTGGTGCCTGGCGTGTGGCCTGTGAGTCCCTCTGCCAGGTGTGATGGCCGGGCCGCCACAGGGCAGCTGGTCTTGGGGAGCCTGTGAGCCAGAGCAGAGCCGGCAGGAACAAGGCTGCGGGAACCTAATGAGAGCCAGGTGGGGCCACATCTCGCCTGTCGGCGGCACCTCCTGGCTTTGATCAGTGATAAGGACCTAAGTGTTCCCAGGACCCCTGCCCTCCCCCACAGCCGGCTCCTGGCCTGGCCACCGCTTCCCCTTCAAAGCCACCTCTCATCACCGGGCCACAAGGCAGACAGAGGCAGAGGTGGAGGGGCCCCTGCTGGAGGGGCCAGGGACGGGGCAGAGGTCCTACTTCCCTGGGATCCATTTTTCCAACACTATTGCAAAGCTCCAAGTGCTCCATAAACACACAGGCACACCCCAACACCACCCACTCCCTGCCCCGACCTAGAGGAACCTTCCCTCCTCCCGGCCCTCGGCTCAGCCACCCACTTGTCCTCACGGGGCTGCCCTGCCAGCCAGCAGGCCTCCTCCACGGTGAAGCTTGGAAACCCCTGCTCCACGGCCTCCCTAAGAGCCAGGCATCCCTGTCTCTGTTGGGGAAGGATCCCCCGCACCCCCTCCCTCCTCTCTATTTTGTTTTGGTGATTTTTTTAATTATTAAAAAAATGGAGCTTTAAAGTCTACTTTGCCCCAAAACTGGAGCAAAGCCGTGTGGAGGGACAGTGACCCTGACCCGGTGTGGGACCGTGAGAGTGCAGGAGGGAGGCCGTTGGCCAAGGCTGCTGAAGCCCCCACAGCTTCTGATCCTTCCCCGCCCTTCAAAGTCTCACGGACGACCCTGGACCCATGGACTCCAGGCAGGTGTGGGGTGTCTGCACTGTCACTTGGGGTCACATTCACAGCCCTGTGATGCCTGGGGTGTCTGTCCTTGTCTTCTCATGGACGGGGCACCTGCTCTGAGGACACGACACGGGGGTGGAATCTGCCGGTATTTGGGGGGCGGGCGGGTGCAGGCACAGCTGCTGTGGGGGTCCTCATGTGTATGGCAACCTCACTAGTAAAGCAGTCAGCACTTGGTCACCAGCAGGGCTTCAGAGCCAGCAACCTGGGGGTGGGCAGCCCCTGCCCTGTGGCCCCCAGCTGTGGATCTCCTGCTGGTTGACCTCCCCAGGTGGGAAGGAGAATTGAGAGGGTTAATGCAGATGAAGCCCATGGAGCAGAGCTGGGGCGCCACCACTCAGCTGCTCCTGCTGTTATCATCACCATCACCACCCTCACGGCAGCTGCCCAGGAGAAGTGCCAGGCTCAGGCTGGCTGGGGCAGGCAGGTGTGTGTTGAATGACTAAGCAAATGCTCTGACATCGGCCCCAGGAGGCCCAGAGGAAATAACAGCCTCTCCCAGTCTTCAGCTGTTTGCAGCCATAGGCTCCCTGTGCATAAGACAGCCACTTACAGGAGGCTCAGGGTGAAGCTGTCTCCTCCCTCTGCCCATTCTGCACCCTCCCAGTGGTCCCTCCACCAACAGAGTAACGGTGCCCAGAGCAAAAGCCACAGCTCCCCTGCCCAGTGGCTCGGGGGTGTTGTTCTGAAGTTCTTCCTGGGGCCCAGCCGAGAGCTCACTCCTGCAGCAATGCACTGTGTATATGTGCACACTGCCAGTCACAATCATGATCCTAATGTTTAGAGTAATTCCTGATAAATGATAGGTGGCCTGATTAAGATCCAGTTACTATTTGTTGAATGAGTGAAGGAATGAATGAATGATTGCAGGTTACTCGTACACTTACGATCTTATTTAATGTTTACCAAGAGAAAGATGCCTGCGCTGACAGTTATGTGATGAACAGCCCCGTTTGTTAGTTTCCCAGGCTGCCATAACACAGTACCACAAACTGGGTGGCTGAAAACATAGGAATTATGTCTCCAGTTCTAGAGTCCAGAAGTCTGAAGTCACGGTGTGCAGGGCTGGCTCCTCAGGGGGCTGCGGGGTGGGGGTGTCATTCCCTGACTCTTCCTGGCTTCTGACGGCTCTGGCATTCCTTGGCGTTCCTTGGGCAGGTGGACGCGTCACTCTGATCGCTGCCTTTGCCTTCACATGGCCAGTTTCCCTCCGTGTCTGTCTCTTCTCCTCTGCTTATAAGGACCCCAGTCATTGCATTTCGGGCCCACCCTACTCCAGTGTGACCTCGTGTTAACATAGGTAATTGCACCTGCAAGGACCCTATTTCCAAATAAGGTCACTTTCACAGGTATTAGGGGGGTGGGACTTAGATGTGTCCTTTTAGGGGGGCACTGCTCACCCCAGTGCACCCTGTTTTCTAGGCTCATACTCAAAGACAAAGCTGCAGAGTCAGAGGGCTCAGGACCCTCTACCAGCCCAGGCTTTCGGGAGACAGGAACTGAGAGGTGGCCTGGCCGAGCTGCTTCCTGGAGGTGCTGAGGCCCTGACTGTGACTCTTCCTGCCACCCTGGGCTGCCGGGCAGACACTGGAAGTGAATTTACACATGGGTATTGCAGCAGGGGC
Organism: Pongo pygmaeus; assembly: GCF_028885625.2. Lineage (NCBI taxonomy): Eukaryota > Metazoa > Chordata > Mammalia > Primates > Hominidae > Pongo > Pongo pygmaeus. The sequence continues at coordinate 4,167,028 of NC_072376.2, read as the reverse complement.
CGCCACCAACCCTGTCCCCCAACAACGGGTGCAGACAGTCAACTGCTGGCTTGGCCCCACAGACCTCCATTCTGGAGAATGGTCACTGCTCCCAAAGCAAAGCTTGTGTCCAGTTGCCCACACCACAGTCAGACAGAATTGTTCTCTGACCAATGGGTGGGGGCTGCAGGAGCACAGACGGTGTGGCCTCCTGGGTTAACCCCTAACCTGGAGCAGAAGAGGGGCTTTAACAAGGACCTGGTGGGAATGGTAAGCCCAGAAGGCTTCCTGGAGGAGGTGATAGGTGCACCGAGAAGAGGGAGCTGGGGTTGAGGCTGGAGGGAAAGGTTCTAGCAAAGGCCTGCGGGGAAGAGGATGGGAAGGTCTGTCCCATACTGAACAAGGCTGAGTCACCGGAGACAGGCCTGGAAGAGAGGGTCTACCCAGCATGGAGTCCTCTATGAAGGACAGAGGGTGCACTGGTTTGCTTTGCTGCTGATGGAGCCCAGTAGCCCCTGCCAGTGCTGGATTGAGAGGATGGAGTTTGAGGGAGAAGGAGTTGGTGGGAGGCCCCCAGAGGCGTGGGCTGATTACTCGGTAGCCATCTCCTCAGTGCTTCCCTCCTGCCCGGGGCTGAGTGGCCACCTGGGTGGAGTAGGGATTTGGGCCACTTCCCCAGGCTTCGGCTTCCTGTGTGCAGTAGGTGCCTTTGGCTAGTGCATCCTGAGTCCTCAGAGTTTGTTATAGCTGAGAATTTCCCACGGAGACGGTGGAATCTGGGATCTGTGAGCTAGAGAGGGGCCTACGCCTTCACCTCCTGCTCCCTGCAAGGCAGTTTAGGATCCCTGTCCTCCCCCAGGGCAGAGGTGGGTGGAAATGGGTGGACCACAGCTGCTAAATCCATCTCTACCCCGAGCCTGGGGTGGCCTCGGGCAGGAGGGCAGGAGATCTTGCGTCTCTGGGTCTCTGTTGCCTCATCTGTGAAGAGGGTGATGCTGGCGGCTGCCCCAGGGGCTGTGAGACAGAAGGAGCGGATGCAGGAAAAGCCCTCCAGTGGCACTGCAGGCCGGAGACACCCAGGACGTGCATGCTCCGCTTGGCCTGGCCTGGCCTGGCAGTCTTCATATTTGCTAACTGTATGGAAAGATGGAGTTTTCTTTCTTTAGAATAATACAAACGAATTCACTCATTCTACAGAAACCGATCAAGCTCCACTGTGCAGGGCGCTTGGGATGTGTCAGAGAGTGAGGCAGCTTTATCTGCCTACCTGTCGTGTTCGCACTGGGAGGTGGCGTGGCGGAGGGAGATGGGTGATAAACTACAAAGACAGCAGGCGACTGTCTGCTAGACAGACAGATGGACACTGGGGGACAACAACAAACAGAGCCGGAGAAGGGGATGGAAAGGGCTGGGGCAGGAAGGGAGGCTGGGTGCAGCTTCAGACAGTGGCCCAGAGCTCATGGAAGGGGGCATCATGGAGGGGGGGCCTTGGGGAGTGGGGGGCCTTGCAGGGGGACCTCATGGAGAGGGGAGCCTCAGGTGGGGGGCTTCATGGAGAGGAGGGCCTCGTGGCGGGGGGTCTAGAAGGGGACCCTGTAGGTGGCTTCATGGAGAGGGAGATCTCATGGAGAAGGGGGCCCTCATGGGAGGGCTCAAGTAGGGGGGCCTTGCATGGGGGCCTCGTGGAGGAGAGGCAGCATGAGGAGGTGAGGAGTGAGCCTTAGAGAACCTGCCGGAAGGGCATTCCATGCAGAGGGAGCAGCTGGCACAGAGGCCCAAGGGGTGGACCAGGGCTGGGCTGGGGCAGTGTGATTGGGGAGGGGCTGGGAGCTGGGGCCAGGGCTGCAGGCCCAGCTCGTGGTACCTGGGTGACCACTGCCAAGGCCATGGGCTTTAACCCCGAGTGGGAGGAGGGGCCTGTGCAGCATTCAGAGCCGAGGAAGGGCACGACCCAGTGACACTGATCCTTTAAGAGGACAAGGTGCAGCATGCTCACTCGCTGGGGCTGAGCAGGTCAAGCTGTATTTCAGATGTCCCCCAAAGACAGATCTAAGTTGTAACCCCTGGTACCCGTGAAGGGGACCCTATTTGGAAATAGGGTGGAGGCGGCATTGCTGGCGGCCTGGCTGGGGCGTGAGAGGCGTGGAGGACGACATTCAGGTTCAGGGCTAGATGGAGCAAGGGAAGTCTTGATATACCCCCCAACCAGACACAGGCCTTGGGGCAGGTCTCAGCGGGATGCTGGCAGCTCAGGTGTGGCCGAGCTGTTGAGTTTGCTATGAGGGTGAGATGTCCACTGGAGAGGTGGAGGGTGGTAGATAGAGACACAGGAGGCTTGCAGGGAATGGGGCCTGGCCTGGAGACAGAGCGGTGTAAATGTTGCGCAAGTCAACACACGTGGTGATGTAGGTGATGTGTCGAGGTCCTGCCCATTTCTAAAAGGAAGGTGTTGAGCAAGAACCATCTCTCAAGTTGAGTCTGTGACCGCAGCAGCATGAGAAGGAGCGGGGGTGGGGGCCTTCGCAGGTTCCGGAGGTGACGGGGTCAGGGGATGCTGCCGCCAAGCTCTGTGATCAGAGAGAGGCCGGGAAAGCCCCATCTTGCACCTTCGCACATGGTCATCTCCTCACCTGGCGCCCCTTCCCTGGGGTCGGCCTCTAACCTCAGACCAAGAAGAGCTGTGCTTCTTCCCAAAAGGCCTTTTCAAAAACCACAGAGTTTTTGCATGATGGATGTAGGAATTGATTCATTTTTCACCCTCGCCCTGGTTGCTAGAAGGCTCGGGACAAACCCAGGGTCCCTTCATGTGAGTGGGAACTTTTCAGGGACTATTTGGTAAACTGGGTCATATCCGAGCCAGGACAGGTCCCCTGACCTTAGGTGATCTTTGCTCAGACTTCCCTGTTCATTAAAATCACATATCCACTGTTTGGGTTCTATGACCCACCTATACTAGTAAATCCATTTATGTCTCCAAGTATTGGACTTAATTGCTATCTAACAGTGGAGTGTTCCCCTGGCCAGCCCTTATAAGTCATCTGCCTTAGACTTTTGCCCACAGTGGTGGCCAGTTGCTGGAGAGAACTCCCAGGCTGCACCAGGCATGTTCACCTGGAGCCCAGGGAGAAGATTCCTGCAGGACCCTCAAAGCGCCCTCAGTGTGCGGGGAGGGAGGGAACCTGGTGGCATCTCTTGACAATCTACCAGGAACATCACATACACGCTCTCCCTTAAACTTCAGCCAAGCCTGAAAAGTGGGTCTTTTTCTTTTCTTTTTTTTTTGAAACAGAGTCTCACTCTGTCACCCAGGCTGGAGTGCAGTGGTGCAATCTCGGCTCACTGCAACCTCCGCCTCCTGGGTTCAAGCCATTCTCCTGCCTCAGCCTCCTGAGTAGCTGGGATTACAGGCACGTGCCACCACACCCGGCTAATTCTTGTATTTTTAGTAAAGACGGGGTCTCACCATGTTGGCCAAGCTGGTCTCAAACTCCTGACCTCAAATGGTGCACCCTTCTTGGCCTCCCAAAGTGCTAGGATTACAGGCGTGAGCCACCATGCCCGGCCAGAAGTGGATCTTTTGTCCCCATTTTACAGATGAGGACACTGGGGCTTGGGCACAAGAAACCTGCCCAGGGTCATTCCTAGCGCTGATCTCTGAGCCCAAGTCTGCCCAGGTCGAGGTCCACACTCTTGGCTGTGAGCATATGAATAGCTCACCTGGGAGACAGGTGTGTGTGTCCGAGCAGCACTCCATCAGGAGGCAGCATGGCTGGGCAAGACCCCTGAAGACCTCCACGGAGGAAGGCGTGGCCCCAGAGAAATGGCCCCTAAAGCGGTCCACGTTGGAATCCAGGAATCTGTGATTGTCTTAGGCTTCGTGGCCCCGGGACATCCAGACTTCAAGTCAGCTGGCTTGAGATGGAGAGATGATCCTGGATCATGACACAGGTCCTGCGAGGGAGAGAGGCAGAAGCAGGGCCAGAGCGACTCAGTGCAGGAAGACCTCCACCCACTGTGGTTGGCTTTACAGTGGGAGCTCGGGGCCACGAGCCAATGAACGTGGAAACCTCTAGCAGGTGGAAAAGGCAAGGACTGGCTTCTCCCCCTGGAGCCTCCAGAAGGAACGCAGCCTCGCTGACACCTTGACATTATCCCAGTGAGACCTGTGCTGGACTATGAGCTCCAGGACCGTGAGATAATGACTGAGCACTGAGCTGCCAAGTCCATGGTGTTTATTATGGCAGCCACAGGAGACGAACACCACAAACGGTTAAACGCTGTTTTCCAGAAGGATGGGGGAGGCTGAACTGCCACAAAGGATACAGAGTGTCATGGATGGAGGATGGAACGGGCCGTCTCTCCCTCCTCTTGGTCAGCCTTGGCTGGACTGGGAGACCAAGGAGTTAGGCCAGGCAAGTGGACAAAAACCTCAGAATCTAGGCAAAAGCTGAAGAAACTGAGGCCATTGTGTGCAGGGAGCAGGGGCACAGGTAGACCTTGTCACCTTCTCCACGTCTCAGAAGGGTTGTCACTGGCAGCAGAGCCCAAGGAAGGCTCGGTCTCCGCACTGGAGGAGGGGTCTCAGGGGCGGTGCACAATGCAGGGCGAACACTCATGGTAGTGAGCTCCCCAGCACTGGAGATGTACAACCCAGGGTCAGTGTGCCACCATCAAGCCAGATGGACAGCTGGCCCGGAGACACTGCCTAGCAAATCTTCATGGAAACTTCTGGATTGGAGGGTATGGGGGCATGTGGAGAAGTGAGGATCCTGTGGCCACCCCCAGATGTGGCTGGCCTAAGAAGGCAGTCCTACCCAGCAAGCTCTGTCCTATGGTGACCAGAGGCAGCCCTGGGCCTCCGTGCCTGCTGCCTGGGCCTCCGTGCCTGTGGCCATGGGCAAGCATCACAACCTCTCTGAGCCCATTTTCTTATCTGTGCAAAGGGAATGTTGACACAAGCCCTGCAGGGCCGTAACCTCTCATAGCACAGCTAGGCTCGTCATTAAAAGCCCAGGATTGCTGGGTGCCCCCAGGCCAGCTGATACGGTTTGGCTCTGTGTCCCCACCCAACTCTCATGTTGAATTGTGATCCTGAGTGTTGGAGGAGGGGCCATGTGGGAGGTCACTGGGCCATGAGAGTGGTTTCTAATGGTTTAACACCATCCCCCAGTGCTGTCTCCTGATAGCGTTTTCACGAGATCTGATTGGTTGAAAGCATGTAGCACCTCCCACTTCGCTCTCTTCCTGTCGCTCCAGCCATGAAAGATGTGCGGGCTTCCCCTTCACCTTCTGCCATGACTGTAAGTTTCCTGAGGCAGCCCCAGTCATGCTTCCTGTACAGACTGCAGAACCTTGGGCCACTTAAACCTCTTTTCCTTATAAATCACCCAGTCTCAGATAGTTTTTTGTAGCAATGTGAGAACAGACTAATACACCAGGGTTTCCCTTTCACTCCCTGACATCCACCCGCATCTTGAGACCTGAAAATGCCCAAGGGGAGGCTACAGGGATCTGGGGTTGCCTGACTCTGGGGCAGCCTGTCCAAAGGAGAAGGGCTCAGCCTCAGCGGGCAGCTGACATCTGGGCATTGCAGCCACTGGCCCCGCAAGGACAGGGCATGGTCAGACCCTCCAGCTGCGAAGAGGAAGGGGACACTCTGTACTCTGCCTCTAGGACCCCATGGGTGCCCAGCACCTCAGTTTACCCCAGAAATCTCCCTTGAGTAGTTTTGGGCCTATAGAGCAGGGGTCTCCAACCCCTGGGCCTGGACTGGTACCAGTCCATGGCCTGCTGGGAACCAGGTCTCACAGCAGGAGGTGAATGGCAGGCAAGTGAACATTCCCGCCTGAGCTCCACCTCCTGTCAGATCAGCAGCAGCATTAGATTCTCACAGGAGATGAATCCCATTGTGAACTGTGCACACGAGGGATCTAGATTTCATGCTCCTTATGATAATCTAATGCCTGATGATCTGAAGTGGAACAGTTTCATCCCAAAATCATCCCTCCACCCAACCTGGTCTGTGGAAAAATTGTCTTCCACAAAATTAATCTCTGGTGCCAAAAAGGTTGGGGACTGCTGCTATGTGAGATGGATATAGGTTTATTGGGGCCTGAAGTTTATATAATGGGGTGAGGGCTTTTAAGAAAACGAATACAAGGCCGGGTGCAGTGGCTCACCCCTGTAATCCCAGCACTTTGGGAGGCCGAGGCAGGTGGATCACCTGAGGTCAGGAGTTCAAGACAAGCCTGGCTAACACGGTGAAACCCCATTTCTACTAAAAATACAAAAAATTAGCCAGGCGTGGTGGCACGAGCCTGTGATCCCAGCTACTCAGGAGGCTGAGGCAGGAGACTCACTTGAACCTGGGAGGCAGAGGTTGCAGTGAGCCGAGATTATGCCATTGCACTCCAGCTTGGGCAACAAGAGCGAAACTCCGTCTCGGAAAAAAAAAAATACAAAATTACAAAATTGTAAATGCAAATTTAGTTATAAAAGTGGACATTTACTTAGAATGAGGAAAGAAGTAACAAATTTCAAGCTTAAAATAGCTTACAAATACAACAAACTTCAAAACTCCAGAAAAATTACATCAATTTTACTAAGGAACATTCTTGCGACTATTTACTTTATACCCACAGGTTTTGGCCACATGCTCGCTCCATCTCTGCATAAGATCCTAATTTGGCAGTATTTTCCATCAAGACAATCTCTCATGGTTGGTCAAAGCTTGTTTTCAAGTGTTGACATATGAAAGAAGTTTCCCTTTTACTATTCGTTATTTGTCGTATTATATAAATTATGAAACAGTTGTCAAATTTGGGGAAACCTCATCAAATTGCTTCTATACTTGAGATGTGCAATATCAAGGCATTTCCAGGGCTCTTGGACATAACTCATGTTGGACGCTCTTTGAATTGTAGACATACCTCAACCAGTTGGTCATCAATGTCTTTGCTGTGTTGAATATTGTGAGCTTTCTGTTCTCTTCAGTGATGTCAAATGTTTTGTGTTAAATCAGCAGGAAATTTAAATATTTTCCTAGAGTATTCGTGTGACTCATTTACTAATGGATTATCTGATGATCCAAGAGTTTATTTATTACTTTGATTTAACATTTATCTCTTTTCCTTATTGTTCATCTGGGTATGATCGGCTATGTGACTGCTGCATCTGCCCAGCCTGTTGTGAAGGCGGCCAGCAGGGAGCACATTGCATCTCATTTCTGTACATCTTTCCTTGGCCCCTTCCCTTTTTCCTCCATCCTCATCACCCTGGGTTTGCACCTCCCAAATAACGTCTTAGTTCCTTAATTTGTGCTTCTTTCTGCGGGCCTGGGGCTGGGCCCAAGGGGATGCCTTTCCCCCATTCCTGGTTTTCATGAAGGAGAATGTATCTGTGGTGTATTCCTGCTCTTCACTGCTTCAGGAAGGTGGAGTGACTCCCATGATAGGCAGATTTGGGAAAAATAACTGAGACGTCTTGGCCTAGCTGAGACCTTCCCCTTGAGAGAGGCTGCCAGCAGAGGCCAGATGGAGAGGCCTGGCCTGGCCAGGGCTGCTTGGAGCTGGGTAGGCACATCTTCCTTCTCGTTCTCAGCCACATTCACTACTCTGGCCTCCACCACTCCGATGATGATGTTGAGAGATTCCATCTGTTGGCTCCTATTTTATTTCAAAAGTGTTGAGCCCTGGGCCAGCTCCAGAGACCCCATTCTCCCCAGGGCCTAGTATGGAGCCCAGGGTCTGGAGCAGAAGAGGAGTCCTGGGACGAGGACTGTTGTTGTTGTAACTTGACGACAGTCAGGGAGAGGCTGTTATGCATAGCAACCCCCAATGTGCGTTCTACCATCCCAGGGTCTAGAACTCCCCCAACAGAAATCTTCAGCAGGTCCCAGGAAGCAAGAGACCTTAAAGAACAGGCATGCTTTTCATCCCCTTTGGCCACACCAATCTGGAACTTTCAGAGTCGCTGTCAGAACCAGAGGCAACTCCTACCAGAAATGCTGAAAGAGCTCTTAAGGGCAATTACACATTGGGCAGTCATGAAAGGGTCTGTCCTGGCAGGGGGCCAGGCCAGGAGTCACTGACAGAGGGGCGTGCATTGAGAAGCAGCCCCTTGGAGTGTGCCTCGGCTGTTACCAGGGCCCCAAATGCATGATGCTGGCCTCCACGGGGCTCCACTCATCTGAACTAGGACTTCACCTATGTATGGGCATGTACTTTATTTGGGGGTGATCCCAGGAAGCACGTCATGGGGCTAGGGAAGGGAGACAGAGAGGGAAGGAGAGCCAGGAAAAGTGCATTGATGAGGGAGTGGCCGCCATGGACAACTGGAGCTCAGCCCTCCTGGGCACTGGGGGTCCTCAGAGACGGTGCAGAGCCCTCCCCAGAACTGTTCCTACACAGGGCCTTCCTTCACCTAGTCTTCTCCAACAGTCATTGAGGGTTGCTCTTGCAGGAACAAACTTTTCTGCCAGGCTTTTCTGGCCTGCCCTGCAAGTGGGCCAGGCTGACTTCCATGACCAGAGTAAGCTCACAAGCCCGAGCCTCAGGGGTGCAGGGGAACTGTTCAGCAACAGAAACTGAAGCCCTAGGTGGGCCAAGGGGCTGCAAGACACACAGACAGCCGGCATTGTCGGGAGGACAAGAGCGCTGGGTTACCCATGCCAGATTTCCCACTTTTGGGAGTGTCCGGGGCGAGGGGGCTGCTCTTTCTGAAGCTGGTTTTCCCCTGAAACTGGCACAGCCTGTCCCATTCACTCATTTAGAACGTGATGGTTGGTGTGGGGAAGGGGATGTGGATTTTTCTCCTCTTGCCCCAAAGACAGTTCCCAAGATAGAGCGACTTCTGAGTAGAGCTCTTCCTCTGCTGCAAAACGTTATGGCTGTGCGATTCCTAATTGAAGTGGTCATCTCTGACCAATGCAATGGGGCTGCTTCCAAGAGCTTAACCAACCAATTCATCCAGGGGAAAGGAGATGAATGCTTTCCTTAATGTGTGGCTATCTGGGAGCCACGGCTGGGCACTGCCTGTGTTATTAACGACAATCAGACTGTTATTAATTTATATTCTGCCTCTTAAAGGAAAATCTATGTGTGCAGAGCCCATGAGGGAACACCTTGCTGCTCATTTGCTTTCCAAATCTATCTGAATTATTCAGGCTGGCTAATGAATTTGTCTTGTCCAGGGCTCTTCCATATTGTCTAGACAGATTTCAGAGAGTTAATAGCAGAGTAAATCCTGCAGTCTGGCCGGCCAGACAAAAATAGTTGCATATAATTATGTCGTTTCCTAAAGAGGCGATTTCCTGGCTGAGACCTGGGGGGTGTGGCCAGGACGCGTGGACATTTGCATATTTCTCACTGGAGCTGAGACACTGGGCAGGGAAATTCCGACTGAAGTCGTCTGAGTGGAATTTTTTTTTTTTTTTGAGATGGAGTTTTGCTCTTGTCACCCAGGCTGGGGTGCAGTGGCGCTATCTCGGCTCACTGCAACCTCCCCCTCCCAGGTTCAAGTGATTTTCTTGCCTCCATCTCCTGCATAGCTGGAATTACAGGCGCCCGCCACCATACCTGGCAAATTTTTTACATTTTTTGATAGAGACGGGGTTTCACCATGTTGGCCAGGCTGGTCTCAAACTCCTGACCTCAAGTGATCTGCACGCCTCAGCCTCCTGAAGTTCTGGGAGGCATCCCTGAGGAGCACCGAGGAGGATGAGAGCCGTCAGGTGTCCAGAAACACAGGATGAGAACCATCAGGTGTCCAGAAACAACTGCAGCAGCCCAGGTTGAGGGTGCTTCCAGCTTGGAAAGATGTCTGCTTGTCCTCAGTTTCCCCACCACATCAAACCGACAGGCATTCATCATGCAGGCACTGGGCCGAATTCTGGGGATGCAGAGGCCGTAAGGTGCAGGCACCATCACTGCATTGTCGCAGAAGCTTCTGCCCAGGGCTGCCTCGGTGTTGGGTGGTAGCCACATCTCTGAGGCATCCGGAAGCTTGGAGGGGAGGTCAGGGTGCAGGAGGCAGGAAGGGCTGTTCTCAGCCTCGGGAACAGCAGGACCTGGAATGAGCCTGGGAGATGTGTCCAAAAGGCCCAGAAATGTGGGTGTTTCAGGCTGAGCTGTGTCCCTCCAAAATTCGCATGTGGAAGTCCTAACTCTCAGGACCTCAGGATGTGATTGCATTTGGAGAAACGTTTTTAAGGAGGTGATTAAGTCAAAATGAGGTCACAAGGGTGGGCTCTGATCCAACCTGCCTGGAGTCCTCATAAGAAAAGATTAGGACACAGGCATGCCCGGGGAAGATCAAGGGACGACACGGGGAGACTGTGGCATCTGCAAGCCAGGAGAGAGGCCTTGGAGGAACCAGCTCTGCCTGCTGACGGCTGGACATTGGGATTCCCGCCTCTGGACTGTGACGGTGCTTTCTGTGGTGTAGGCCTCCCCATCTGCAGGACTGTGCCATGGCAGCCCCAGGAGATGCGTGCCGTGGGAATGGGAAGCCCAGCCCTGTGGCCCCGCCAGCACATTCCGCCTCCTCGTCTCAGCCGGAGCCCTTCAGGCCCATCCAGACTGCAGTTCAAACCCAAGCGTGTCTCCAGCTGGACCTATCCCACCCTCAGCCCAGATGAGTTGGGGGCTCCAGGCTGGCGAGACAGCTGAGCGTCTGTCTCCCTCTGCACAGTGCGGTGATTTCACCCTGGTGGTTAAGTGGAGCGCTTAGCTCCTAATTGCTGTAATGGTGCTCGGGGAGGGCCCTCGTGGTGGGCGGGTCAGGTGTGAGCCCAGAGTAGGCACAGTGGTTGGAGTCAGTGGCCAGCTACCCCCCGCCCCTCATCCCGCCTGCAGCAGATGAAATACAGCCTTGCCACAGGCCTGCAGGCAGGGTGGAGAGAGTGGGCTGGGCTGCCAGGCCAATGGTAGCCACCTGGCACCTCCACCCAGCAGCCGGGAGGCAGAGGGTCTCATTCATTCATTCACTCATCCACCTATTCATTCAGGGAAGACACAGGCTGGGGGCTGCTGTGCACCCCACACTCTACAGGGCACTTTGCACAGATTGACTCAGTTTATTTTTCTGATGGGCCTTGGGGGCATTCACTTCATGTCACAGCTGATGCAAATTGGGCCAAGGGAAGCTAAGTCACTTGTCCAAGATCTCTTGGCAAGAGGAGCTGGGACTCAAGCACCAGCAGCCTGGGTGGCTCCAGAGACTGTGCTCCCAGTGACCAGGCAGCACAGCGTCAGCCAGGCAGGTGAGGCCCTGCAGACAGGCGGTGAGGGCCTGCAGCAGCCTGGCCTCTGTCCCGCAAGGCTGGAGCTCAGGGAGGTAGGAAGCGAGGAGGCGCCCAGAGGGACGTAGGAAGCGAGGAGGCACCCAGGAGCCGTGCCCAGAACTCCCGCCTTCCAGCTCATGGCCCACCTCCTGCGTGTTCTTACCTGGGCCCGGGATCCACTGGCGTTCCCAGCCCCAGAGAGGAGCAGCTGTGGAGGGCTGGGCCCTGGGGCTGCACTGGGAGGCCTGGGCACTGAGTCCCCCTGCAGATGGTCCAGCCTTGGGGCCTTTGGCCATGCTGCCTCCCCTGACGCCCTCCCTGACCGCCGGCTGCAGCCACTCCGAAACCATGCACACAATGTACTGCTATGTATTTCTTTGCTTACTCATTGCTGTCTTTCTCCTTCCCAAAGCACGAAGGTTCTGCCAGAGCACAACTGCTGCCTATCTTGTTCTCTGGCATCATCCAGGCCAGGATGGCACCCAGACCAGGATGACGTCCAGCACAGCTACACGGTGCAAACTCCTGTCCCATGTGAGTGGTGGGCATGCTCCTAGCTGGAGCACGTCCCACCCTATCCTGACTGACATGGCGTTGCTTCCTAAGGCGGGGAGCTAAAGGCGGTGTCATAGAGCAGAAACTGCGCACCGAGAGACACAGTCAGGCTGTCATCCCTAACATCTTCCCAGGGAGCCGGGCCCTCATCCTGAAGTCCGCTGAACAAAGCTTTTAGCCTCCCAATAGGTGTTTGCTGATCTCAAGCTCCACAGGGCGGTGCTTCCCCTCCTGGTGAATCATAATTACTTTCCTAGCACTGTGAGGGCCCTTTGTACAGAATTAAGTGAATAACATACGTGCTTTGAAATGTCTTGGACATACTTGATGCCAGGCCTTCCATTGGCGTTTCCCTCTGTGCTTGCTGTTAATGAAGCCGGTGAAGTGGCCTTCCAGTGTGGCCCTGGGGGGCACCCAGTCTCGATGAATTAGACACAGCAGCAGGCGGACACCGTGCCAGCTTCCTGAGCAGTCTCCAAATCGGCATTTGCCAGTTTTACCTCCTGGTGCTGGATTTAGGAATTTAATTGAGGTTTTCTTTTTTCCAGGTTTTCAGTTACCCCTCCTCATTGTCTCAAGCCTCTAAACAAAATTGAGAGCTAAACAAATTACAAAGTTTTATAAAAGCCGTTTTTGAACATTCCTAAGCATGAAAGGATGGAGGGAGAAAAGGAAGAAGCACAGGGAGAGATTCCTGCAGAAGGAAGAGGAGCCTGGGGCTTGCAGCACCTCCCGGACGGGCCTGCGTGGGGAAGCCCAGGAGGACCCTGAGAAGGAACCCGGGGGAGCAGGGGTGCAGAACCGCACGTGTCACCCCCTCTAAAGAGGCCCCAAGAATGCACCTGAGCTGAAGTTAATGGGGCATGGGCAACACAGGTGGGACAAGGGCCGGCAGAGCCCGAGTGAGCAACTGCGGGGGCTGGATGGGTCCTATGAGTGCAGGCTGGGCAGGGGGAGGGTGGAGTGGGCTGGGGCCTTGGGGACTTGCAGCTGTGGGCTAGGTTCTCCGGTCGAAGGAGCAGAGGGTGGTCCCGCAGTGAGGGCCGAGCCTTAGGAAGAGCTGGCAGCAAGTGCAGGTGGAGCTTCAGAAACAGGGCCACTGGCAGTGTCCTCCGGCCTCACCTCTCCCCAGCTCTACCACACCTTCCTTCCCAGCCAGGTACAGTGGTCCCCCCGCCCCCTGCCCAGTCCCTGATGGTGCTGGAGTCCTTTTCAGGCTACGACTCTCGCTTATGTCCACCCTCCTCCCAGGGGAAGAGAGCAAGCATGGGTCAGGCCTTCTGTGTGCTGTACCACCCGGTAGGCGCAGCCGGCTCTCACAGCTCGTGGAGTTCGTGTCTCTTGCTAGAGCCACTGGATTCAAATCCAGGCCCGGGCCTCCGTGTCCGAGCTCTGACTCCCATCTTGCAGGCACTCGGTAAAGGCTGAATGAATCAACAGATGCACCAGCAGCGTGTTTTCATGAGAGTCGTTGTGAAAAGCCGGTCTTCTTTAATTAATGACTCGCCCATAATTGCCATTCTAGTGCGCGGCGTGCCGCCGTCTGTGATGGGCTTTCTAGACAATTTTGGCGCCAGCAGCCTAATGTGGGCACGCTGTGCCTGCGCACCCAGGGGCCCGAGTGCCCCATCCATCAGCCTGCCTCCTGCAGCCCCGGCCGCCCAGATCAATACCCTCTCCCACACCCAGGCTAGGGCTGCACCCTCAGCCTGCCCCTCATGGTGGGCCACCCTCCCTGGTGCACGATGCTCCTGGCTTGTTCCCAAGGTGTCAGCATTTCCTTTGTGCTAGACTAGGGGTCTCAGAAAGTGCCCACCCCTCGAGCTGGTCAGGGGCCAGGCACGTGGCCCCTCTGCGATGTGGCCCGTCTGCAACCTGACCCCTGTGGACGTCCTGGGCCTGCCTTCCCCCAGCCCCTTCCCCTTTCCACTATGCACTCCACCTCCTGCTTGCTGCGCTGCCCCCGGCCCCCATGGCTCAATGCTCTGCTCTGTCCCTGGGGAATTCGTGCTTCCAGACTCAGCCCCTTTCATTGGAGGTGTCTCCTGGGGAGGCATCGCCCTGTCTCCAAGGTGAGCCCTGCCCTGCCAGCCCTGGAAGCACTCACCACTCCCCCAGATGTCTATGCAGCTTCAGCCTGTCTGGGTCCCCAGTACCCGGAACCAGGACTCAGTGTTGAGGAATGGCAACAGCAGCCAGTGTGGGCGGGGGTTGGGGTGGTCCACAGTCAGAGTCCACGGATTCGTCCTCCAGCAGCACACAGCTTGGCAGGTGAAGGGAGGCCCAGCAGGCAGCTAACTGTGTTCTTGTCCCTAAAAGACAACTGTGTTTCCCCAGAAGAGATCTTCAACCCCCTGTACCCAAGAATGTGATCTTATTTGGAATGATAGCCTCTGCAAATGTCATCAGATTAAGATGAGGTCACACTGGATGGTGTCCTTAGAGGAAGAGAAGAGAGATACACAGGAGACAAGTCTGAGTAAGGGCAGAGGCAAAGGCTGGAGTGGTGCCTCTGCCAGCCAAGGAGTGCCAAGGATGGATGACCACATCCAGGTGGGTGACATAAAGGAGGAGCCCCCGCTGGAGCCTGCAGAGGGAGCATGGCACTGCCAACACAGTGATTTTGGACTTCAGAACTTCAGATGGTGAGAGAATCAACGTCTGTGCTTTAAGCCATGCAGTTGGTGGTCCTTTGCCATAGCAGCCCAAGCAAGCTAATCCCCCTACCAGTGCCCCACCCTGGCCAGGCAGTCCGGACCCCACATCAATCTCCCTCCATCACAACCAGCATCACTATACCCCCTCCCAGTGCCCCACCCCGACCAAGCAGTCCAGACCCCACACCAATCTCACTCCCTCACCACCACTGTTGCCCTGCTCTGGGCTCTGGTTACTGGCTGTGACATCCATCTCTTAACCCAGCAGTCCCCAGCGTTTTTGGCACCAGGGACCATTTTCTGGAAGATAATTTTTCCATGGATGGTGGGGAGTCAGGGGGCATGGAGGATGGTTTTGGGATGATTCAAGCACATTCTATTTCCTGGGCACTTTATTGTAATATAGAATGAAATAATTATACAACTCACCATAATGTAGAATCAGTGGAAGGCCTCAGCTTGTTTTCCTGCTACTAGATAGATGGTCCCATCTGGGGTGATGGAAGGCAGTGACAGATCATCAGCCATTAGATTCTCATATGCTCAGCATAGATCTTCACATGTGCAGTTCATAATAGGCTTCACATTCCTGAGAATCTAATGCCACCACTGATCTGACAGGAGGTGGAGCTCAGGCGGTAATGCAAGCAATGGGGAGTGGCTGTAAATACAGAGGAAGCTTTGCTCACTTGCCTGCCACTCACCTCCTGCTGTGTGGCCCAGTCCTGGCCCATGGCCCCAGGGTTGGGGACCCCGTCTTAACCACTCTCCTTGACTTCACACCTCTGCCATCCTTAAAACCAAAAGTATCTTCCATCCTCCAACTCCCTGGGTCATGAATGCATTGGTCCCTCTCCGGCTCCATCTCCCCTCACATCTCTTCCTGTTCCTGCCATCTGGCTATGCTTCTTCTGGTATCCTCATCATGCTGTCCCCTCTGCCTGAAATGTCCTTCCCATTTTCAACTGTAAACTCCTACGCATCCTTCAAAACCCAACCCAGACCACCTCCTCTGAGTAGAGCTAATGAAGCAGGAGCACTGTCTTATCAGCTCTGTGAATGGGGTGTCATCTCATCATATAGTTTAATGTCCTAATGTCAAACCCAGCAAAATTAGGACCAGTCCCTTTGCCCCACTGAGCCTCACAGTCCTCTTAACAACTGTTTAATGAACAACTGGTTTGAACCACCTGCTGGAAAGTTTTGGATCTCTCTGTACTAAACATCTTGATTTACTTCTCAGAGTCCTTAATCCCAGTAATGATTTTTTTAAAAATTTTATCCCAACTTTTGAGAGAAAGAAAAGACGTGAAAGAGTACATGTTAACATCAGGGGCATAGTTCATAAGCAGAAACCTACTAGGAAGGATCCTAGAGTGGCCAGAGTCTGTCCAATCCAGTTTCTCTAGTCTAAGATAGAAATTGCTGGTTTTGTTGTTGTGTAACTGATATAGTTTGGCAGTGTCCCCACCCAAATCTTATCTTGAATTGTAGCTCCCACAAATCCCATGTATTGTGGGAGAGACCCAGTTGGAGGTAACTGAATTATGAGGGTGAGTCTTTCCCATGCTGGTCTCATCATAGTGAATAAGTCTCATGAGACCTGATGGTTTTATAAATGGGAGTTCTCCTGCACAAGTTCTGTCTTGTCAGCAGCCAGGTAAGACATGCCTTTCACCTTCCACCATGATTGTGAGGCCTCCCCAGCCACGTGGAACTGTGAGTCCATTAAACCTCTTTTACTTTATAAATTCCCCAGTCTCGAGTATGTCTTTATCAGCAGCATAAACATGGATTAATACAGTAACTTTTTAGTTATTTATTTAAGTTGCAAAGATGATATAAATTTGAACTTGGCTTCAGTTATTTAAAGTTGGCCCTTGTTTACTTCTTTGTTAAACAGCGTTAACAATACTCATTTATTCAACAAGTATTTACTGGGCACCTATTATGTACCTGGTCCTGACATTGGTCTATTAGTCAGCCATGAACAAAACAGAACTTCCTCCCCTGTGGAACTTGTATTTACTGCAGGAGGGAGACACTGCACAAAGAAATAGGTACCATGTATGTTCTATCAGATGGTGACAGGCCAGGGGGAAGAAGAAGGCAAGAAAGGGAGGCAGGGCAGGGGAGGGCATGGAATTTTAAATGGGGTCCTTAAGGAAGCTTCATGGAGCAAGGGAATTCCAGGGAAGCCCCTAGATGAACATCTCCAATGTCATTGTGAAGATTCAAGGAGGTCATTTTTGTGAAAGAGTGGTAAGCCGTGTAAATAAACCAAATTATTGCTAAGATGGTGGTTCCCGCCTGTAATCCCAGCACTTTGGGAGGCCAAGGCAGGAGGATAGCTTGAGCCCAGGAGTTTGAGACCAGCCTGGGCAACACAGGGAGACCTTGTCTCAAAAAAAGAAAGGGAGGCAGAGGGGAGTCAAGGGGAGGGGAAGGGAGGGGAGGAGAAGGGAAAGGAAGGGAGGGGAGGGGAGGGGGAAAGAAAAGAAAGAAAAAGAAAGAAAGAGAGAAAGAAAAAAAAACCCAAATTGTCAAGAACAGTTGGTGCAATTCATTGGCTTAAGCCTATCTGCAGTTTCTGCACGGGGTGGAGGAGTCTGTGGCAGGCCCAGTACACAGTCATCTGTCTGAAGGCACAGGAATGGAACAGAAGCAACAGGACCAGGAAGGCTGTGATCGCCAAAAGCAGAGGCCTGTGTAATGGACGGGTCACCACCTCCAGCACGCTTTCCCAGGGGAATTTGCTGATTCTCAGCAGAAGCAAGATACTGAGAAGATGTCCCAGGAGGGAGGCTCTGCTGGGGCAGGGAGGGCCAAAAAGTCACTAGAACTTCTGGTGTGTGTGCAGAGGCAGTGACAAAATCAAAAGCCTTAGGGCCTCACCAGCACAGACAGTTCCCCGGTCAAGCCGTTTGCCGGGTTCCGAAGCTGCCTGGGGAGTGGGCAGAAAGGCTGAAAAGCCAGGCCAAGGCTTCTGAAAAGCAAAATGGAATTTCCATCATTCTTGAGCTTAAAGAGGCAAAGATTCACCAGGGTGAGTGAATCAGTGAACACAGCAAGCTCTCAGGTGAAGACCCAGAGGGCTACTCTAGGAGAAAGGGGTGAACCAGAGGCAGGCTAAACCTCACCAAATCTGGAACCTAGCCTAATACTTAGCCCCTAGGATAATCCACTCCACACTCTATCTGCCTAGCAGAGGAAATGAGGAACTCTTTCTGGTAGAAAATAAAGCCCACATGGAACCTCTATAATTTTTATATGGAATATCTGCCAATAAATAAAAAATTATTAGGATGCCAAAAGACAGAATGATATGAATGAAAGCTGAGGAGGGAAGCATAGTAGAAACAGACACAACATTTATCCTGATACTGGTGCTGGCTGTCAAAGATTTTAAAGTAACTATCATTAATACATACTTGAAAAGAGTTCATTATGCAACAAATAGATTTTTAAAGGGATATTTCAAAAGAGAATTAGAATCTATAAAAAACAAATAAAAATTTAAAAATGAAAAGTCTAAAGTTAGTAATTCAATAGATGGAATAATAGCACAGTAGACACAGCAGAAGGCAGGATTAGAGAAATGGAAGACAGGTCAATAGAGAATACCTAAATTATTTCACATAGAGAAAAAATAATGGAAAATGCATAAAAGAGCATAGGGAACATGGAGGACAATATACAGATGTCTCATATACTTGTAACTGGAGTTCCAGAAGGAGAAAAGACAGAGAATAGGTGCTACTGACTGGATTGTCTCCCTGCCCCAATTCACATGCTAAAGCCTTAAGCCCCAATGTGATGGTATTTGGAGATGGGGCTTTGGGAGGTAATTAGATCTTAACGGTGGAGCCCTCATGATGGCATTAATGCCATTATAAGAAGAAACACAAGAAATCTCTCTCTTCCCACCATGTGGCGATGCAGCAAGAAGACAGCCAAATGCAAACCACGAGAAGGGCCCTCACCAGGAATCAAATGGGCCAGTACCTTGTCTTGGACCTCCCACCCTCCAGAACTGTGAGAAATAGATGTCTGTTGCTTAAGCTATCTAGTTGATGGCACTTTGTTACACCAGCCAAGCAAACTGAGACAATCGTGGAGAGGAAACTTTGAAAAAATATTGGCATAAAATTTTCTAAGTTAGTTGTAAGAAATAAACTCACAAATTCAAAAGGCTCTGCAAATCCTAACCTTTTTGTTTTGGTATTTCCAGGAGAAATACAAAAGAACAAAATGAAGCCAACTACACTTAGACACATCATAGTAAAACTGCTGAGGGGAGAAAAAGACAAAAAAAGGCAGAGAAAAATCTTTTTTAAAAATACAATGAGAAAATCTTAAACACATCCAGGAGAGAAAACAATACATTATACACATTACCTTTAGGAAAACAGTTATGAGAAAATAAACTGATGTCTCAAGAAAATCTTAGAAACTAGAAGACAATAGAATGACCTTTTAAAAGCACTGAAAGAAATGACATGTCAACCTTGAATTCTATACCCAGACAAACTATCCTTTAAAATAAAAGTGCAATACTCTTTTAGACGAACAACAATTGTTGTTTTCTTTGTCACTGGCATATTTGCACCAAAAGAAATACTCAGGCCAGGCGTGGTGGCTCACACCTGTAATCCCAGCACTTTGAGAGGCCAAGGCAGGCAGATCACCTGAGGTCAGGAGTTCGAGACCAGCCTGGCCAACATGGTGAAACCCCGTCTCTACTAAAAATACACAAATTAGCCAGGCATGTTGGCAGGCACCTGTGATCCCAGCTACTCAGGAGGCTGAGGCAGGAGAATTGCTTGAACCCGGGAGGTGGAGGCTGCAGTAAGCTGAGATTGCACCACTGCACTCCAGCCTGGGTGACAGAGCAAGACTCTCTCTCAAAAAAAAAAAAAAAAAGAGTGGGTTAGACTGGGCACAGTGTCTCATGCCTATAATCCCAGTACTTTGGGAGGCTGAGGCAGAAGGATCACTTGAGTCCAGGAGTTCAAGACCAGCCTGGGAAAGTTGGTGAGACACTATCTCTTCAAAAAATTTAAAAATTAGCCAGGCGTGATGGTGCACACCTGTGGTCCCAGCTACACGGCAGGCTGAGGTAGGAGGGTCTCTTGAGCTGGGGAAATTGAGGCTGCAGTGAGCCATGTTTGTGCCACCACACTCCAGCCTGGGTGGCAGAACAAGATCTTATCTCAAAAGGAAAGCCTAAATATGCTTATGAATATTGACTGTTAAAACAATCATAATAGCCCGGGCATGGTGGTTCACACTTGTAATCCCAGCACTTTGGGAGGCCTAGGCTGGCGGATCACTTGAGACTACAGGAGTTCGAGCCCAGCCTAGCCAAATGGTGAATTTGGCTGTCTCTACCAAAAATACAAAAAAAATTAGCTGGGCGTTGTGGCAGGTGCCTGTAATCCCAGCTACTCCGGAGGCTGAGGCAGGAGAATCACTTGAACCCAGGAGGCAGAGGTTGCAGTGAGCTGAGATTGCACCACTGCACTCCAGCCTGGGTGACAGAGTGAGACTCTGTCTGAAAAACAAACAAACAAACAAAAAACAAAAAGCAATCATAATAATGTAGTATGAAGTTTTAAATATATATAAATAAAAGGCAGAAAAGTGATCATGTAAAAGATGGGAAGGGTAAATAAAACTAAAGTGTTTCAAGGCTCTAACAGCATCAGGGAAGTAGTAAAAGAAATCATTTCTATTAGATTATTATAAGTGAATAATATGTATCTTTATCTCTAGGTTACCACTAATACTAATAAGTTAATAGAGGAAAACAATATAATATTTTTTTAAAAGATTGATTCAAATAAAGAAAGAGAGAGAAGGGAGGGCAAATAGAAGACAAATAGAATCCAAGTATATCAGAAATTACGTAAAATGTAAATGGACTAAATTTTCCAACTAAAAGTACAAGACTGTCTTCCAATCTTGGAAGACTGGATAAAACCCTTTACAAACCACATATCCTGTATATGACATAGGATATAGTTCCTCTTCTTTAGCAGAGATGTCAAGTTCCTGCTTATTATGGTCTCCTTCCACCTTAAGTCCTCCATAAGACCCTACGCTCCTTGCACCTTGTGCACCAGAAACACCAAAATGCTCACAGCTATGTAGAACATCAGGCCTCTGCGTCTTTACTCATGCTGTTCCCTTTGCATGGAATATCCCCATCCCTGACTTCCACCTGCCTCCAAATATACACACATACACTCTCATATCCCTTGCCTGTTTCATGATTTAAGGCCCAGATCAGGAGAGCACACACCTCCACAAAGCTTTTTGTCTCCCTCCTCTGCTCCACACCACCTCAGGCTTGCCTTCCCGCAGCCCTGACACTGTTTTCCTGGACTGTTTGCTCTTCTCACTGTGAGGGAGCTCCTCGAGAGAAGGGACCACAGTGGCAATTGATTGCAATTCCCTTCCTGAGATAGCACTGTGCAAACCCGACAGACACCATCTCTGCTAAGAACAGTACCAGTAACAACCACTAACATCGGCAGGCCCTAGCTGGTGCCAGACACTGTGCTATGGGCTTCTCATGCATAATTTTATTTAATCCTCACAAAGGCTCTGTGAGGTAGGGGCTATTCTCCTGCCATTTTACAGATATGGAAACTGGGGCTTCCAGAAGTAGTCTGCCCTGGCCTCAGGGCTGGGCAGCCTTGGCAGAGGTGCACAGTCAGGTAAGAAAGACATGGGCAAATGAAGGGGAGGGGGGTAAGCGAAGTGTGGAGGCTGCAGGGGACCACATGGGGACACCTAGTCCAGGCTTGGGAGTCAGAGGGCTTCTCTGGAGAGCAGCATTGAAGCCGTGACCTACCGGAGGAATGAGCAGGAGCCAGAGAGATGAGGGTGCAGAGCTCCCAGGTGTCAGGAGTGATGTGTGTGGTCCCAGCACAGGTCACGCCGCTGTAAGACCTATGCGGCCAAGTCCAGGAGGAAGTGAGGTGGTGCCCCCTCCCTCGAGTGGAGTCTCAGGTGGAGATGAGAGAGGAAGGCACCATGAATGCACCATGAAGGTGCCTGGCACATGGTTGGTGCTCTGTAAATTATCTTTCAGCCAAATTGAACTCGCCAGCGAGTGACCTAGCAATTGAAAAGTGAGCCTTAGATGGGATCAGAATCTTTGACCTCACTTCCGGGAACTTGGAATCAGGCAGCAAGGCCAGACCACGCGTGGAAGGGGTGGGGGAGGCACTCCCAGGGCACTGACCCCCTGTCACGCTCACTGCACTCCACCAGGCGGCGGGAACTGGGGCCCCGGACCAGCCTCCAGCTGAACCTCATGCCCAGCCTTCCGGGGACACAGCCTGCACCTACTCACCAGCAACATGGCTCCCCAGGTTCCAGGCCCGCCCTGGCACTAATGTTCCCCACCTTCACGGTGAGGTTGTCTCTCCTTCTGGGCCTCAGTTTCCCTGGCTGTCAAATGAAGAGGATTCACTAAGATGGTCTCTCAGTGCCATCCAGCTCCCACAGGCCCTGATCTTCTGCGGGCCCCTTTTGCTCTTTCAGGACTTCTCTATGTGTCCTTTATTTACAGCTTTGCTATGAGGCCGTTTGTATCTTCTGAAGCTGTTGTCTCCCCTGAGCAAACGTGCTTCCCTCCTGTGCCATCTCTGCCCTGCCTCCAACTCACGGTATTGATATTCAGACAAAAATAGCTCCTATCCCTCTGCCCACATCACCAGATGCACAGAAATGCAGAGTTACTTCCCGAGGCAATTAATCCCATTAACAAGCAATAATTCACAGCCTTCAACGGGGAGGCTGCCTTCATTACAGAGTGTTAACCAAGATCTTCCTTAATCCCATGCAAGGCGTGCAGGCTGCTGCTGGGACACCCAGACACCAGCGGCCCTGGGATTAACGGCTGCCCCCACCCCACCAGAGCACCCCACGTCCGCACACAGCCCTTCCAGCGTCCCTGGGCACCGACGCCGGGGCTGGGCACATGGCAGCTGTACCGGGGTCCCCTCAACATTCAGCGGATGTCAACAGCCCACTCCTGATTGGGAGTGATTGTTTTCAGCATGTAGTCAGCCCCAACTGGATTTATCAAACTGTTAACTGTGCTTGTTGCAAATCACTTTAATGATGTGTTAACATTTAATTAGATCGCTACCGAATGCTTCAGATTACACGTACGGCCAGCGAACCTGACCATCAGAGCAAAAAGAGTCACAGAAAATGGGATCCTTGCCCCCAGCCCCAGCTGGACAGGCGGTCCTGGGCTTAGCAAGCCAGCCCATTTTGGGGGGAAGTTTCTTGGCATCTGCTTTACGTCTCTGGTGAGGCCATCAGGCGTGCGGTGGGCACTGTCGTGGAAACCATGCACATCCTGGAAAAAAGAGGTCTGCTCATGTTCACGCCGCATGGCTGTGTTACGTGTCCGCTGTCTGCAAGGCATAGAGTTGATGCTGTGAGGGACCCTGAAATGGAGAAAACATGGACCCTACCCTTGAAAAGATAGGCTCACAGAGCAGAAGAAAGAAAATTCCTGTTCCTGCACCCAGGCCCATGCTGAGCAGGGGGCGGCCCCCGATCCTACTGCTCAGCTAGGAAGGTGTTTTATCTGCATTTTACAAACAGGGAGATCAAGGCTCAGAGAAGTGGTTGTTTACTCTGTGTGGAGGCTCCACGAGGGCAGGAGGGGAAAGGTCTTGGGTGAACAAATGCTGGCTGGGCCAGGCTGGGGCCAGTGCTGCAGACGCGGGAAGCAGAACCAAGAAGCTTCAAGCTGTGCTGTAGGCAACCACGGAGGGGCTTTGAGGCAGGGGTCGGGGTGACACAGTCCAACCCACATTTTCAAGATCCTAAGAAACAAAATGTTCATTATCCTCACAATTTGGAAACAGGAAATCCAGGTCTGTACTATGACCCTGCCGTGTGTCTGACGCCCTGTGCAGTAGGTTGGGTGTTGGCCTGTGAGTGTCAAATGCCTCCTCTTCTTTGGGTTATTGGTTCATTGATAATTATTGAGGTATTGAATCATTGATTCACTTGCTGGGAATCTGCTGGGCATAGACGGTGCCCACGAGAAGCTCTCTCTCCATCTCAAACATATGCACACCATGCACATATGCACA
The DNA here is from genome assembly GCF_028885625.2 of Pongo pygmaeus. NCBI lineage: Eukaryota > Metazoa > Chordata > Mammalia > Primates > Hominidae > Pongo > Pongo pygmaeus. Next base: position 4,143,428 of record NC_072376.2, on the reverse strand, counting down.
TGTGGGCCCACACACGCATGTGTGCACATACATGTACAAATCCACCCAATGCACACACACATGCATACATTCACATACACCCACACACTTGTGCACACACATGCACACAATACACATGTGTGCACATTCATTCACATGCACACCCACACATTCCACACGTGTGCACACATGCACGTACTTTCATACACATGCACGTACATTTATGCACATGCACACTCCACACACATGCACACAGATCCATGCACACACATAGACGCATGCACATGTACGTTCATGTACATGCACACTCCATGCCAGTGCACACACATTCATACACACAGGTGCGGGCACACATGCATGTGCATGCACATTCATACATGTGCAGGCACACACATTCAGGCACACATGTGCACACACATTCATAAACACAGGTGCAGGCACACACATTCATACACACATGTGCAGGCACACAAATTCAGGCACACATGTGCACACAAATTCAGGAACACATGTGCACACACATACAGGTGCAGGTACACACATTCATGCACACATGTGCACACATTCATATACACAGGTGCAGGCACACACATTCATAAACACATGTGCACACACGTTCATACAGGTGCAGGCACACACATTCAGGCACACATGTGCACACACATTCATACACATAGGTGTAGGCACACACATTCATGCACACGTGCACACACAGGTGCAGGTGCACACATTCAGACACACAAGTGTGCACACATTCATATACATAGGTGCAGGCACACACATTCATACACACATGTGCACACATATTCATACACACAGGTGCAGGCACATACATTCATACACACATGTGCAGACACATTCATACAGGTGCAGGCACACACATTCATACACACATGTGCGCACACATTCATACAGGTCCAGGTACACACATTCATGCACCCATGTGCACACACATTCATACACACTGGTGCAGGCGCACACACGATCCCCCACACATGCGTTCACACATACAGCGCCAGCCTTCATATGGTTCAGGCAATCATGCGCCATCCCCAGCTGCTCTCCACGTTTCCATCTCCGGAAATGCAGGAGCCGGGGCAGTGTGTGGGGGCCGGTGTCCCATTTGGCTTCGCTCTCACCTCCACCTGCATGAGTTGGGGAAATGCCCCTTTTCAAAGGACATGTCGATGGCCCCGCGGCTCTGCCTCCACGGGGCCGTGGCCCGGCACCTCCGCAGTGAGGCCTAGGCAGCAGCTGTGCTGCAAACACCACCCCGGCTGTGCTCAGAGGCTGCCGGCCGCCCCGAGAAACCCTCCATGATGTGACGCGACCAGACAGGCGCAAGGAACAGGCCCCGCAGTCATGTAAAATGCAGGAGCGCTCCCATCCCGGACGCTGGCTGACCAAGCAGCAGCGCAGCAGTAAGCGCATCACAGTCCCCGTTTGGGGGCAATTTAACCCGGGCCCTTGCGTAACAACAGCCTCATTATTCAGAGGAAGCCAGAGGCTCAGGCGTGTTCTTTGAATGGCACAGCCCTTGTAGGGGGTGCGCGAAATCATCTGGGGTGACGCCACGTGGCCTCCCAGAGCTGGCCCAGCCCACTACCCAGATGGAAGCTTCCAGATGAGTCAGTCCGTGGGAAGAGAACAGGAGTTTGTTCAGCAAGCTCCAAAGCCTCGGGCAGCCTGGGGGATGATTGACCTGGAGTAAAATCGTGCATCCTTAAACTGGCAAGCCCTGGGCTGCCCGACAGATTCCACGTACGGGTCACCTCCCCGAGACAGATTAAGCCCCATGGTACCCCTCTGCCCAGGCGGGGGGTGGGACGGCCCGGCCCTGCTCCTGGATGTGCTGTTGCCTCCCACATGGTGTGGACAAAGGAGAAGGTAGGAAAGGCCAACAAGGCATTGGGGCCAGGCCGGCAGGCTTGAGATGTGGCTGGTGCTGAGGCCGTTAGGGTGAATGCCTAAACCTCTCTGCACCTTGGTTCCTGCGCCCCAAAAGTGGTCATAATAAGGGAGACCGGCATGCAGGCCCTGTGTGGTAGGCTCTCATAAGGACAGGGCTGAGCCTCTGGACCTCAGCATTGCTCTCTGGGCACTGGGCAGGGGCTGCAGTACCGTCCCGGGCACTGCCATGAGCAGGCAGCAGGGCCCTCAGAGCCAAGCCCACACCTGCTCAGAGAGGAGACTGGGCACACTCACTGGGAATTTATGATGGCACGTTGGTAAGAAGAGTTCAGCAGGAATGACAGGCAAATTGGTGAAGGCAGGTGCAGGCGGGCAGGACAGGGTAGACTCCCGCGGCTGCAGAATTTGGAGGATTCCCCATGGTCTACTGGCTCTGTCTCACAAACCCCGCCGGATGCTCACAGAAAAGCCTGGAAAAATCCCCAAGTTTTGTCCACTGTGGTGGACCTCGGAGAGGGGTTGAGCAGCCACATGGAAAGGGTGTGAAATTCCAGCCAGGCTCTTCTCCCCACTGTCCATCAAGGTACAAGAGCCTAAACCTGAGCAGGACATCAGTGAAAATGCATTGCAGCTAAAGGAGACTGGGGAAAGAGGACTTTACTCTTCAGGGAGGGTGACAGGATTGAGGACTGAGCCCACAACTATGGCTAGAAAAAGAGCAGAAGATCCAAGAAGGCCACAATCCCAAGAACCAGGGCCACAACAAACCTAAGACTAAGGCTTATCCAGAGCCTCTGCAAGCACACTCACCTCCACCTCCTGCCACCAAGCTAACAAGATCTGCAACACCAGAAACAGCAGGACAGTGCCGAGAAAGGGAAAGGAAAAGGGAACCAACATAGGAAATCTCTCTGAAGCACAGTGCAAAAGGAAAACCTAGAATTCAGAGTCAGACATTGCTAAACACAAACTATCTATGCAGCTGCTTGAAGCAGTTAGAGTGATCACAGTAACACATCTCAAACCTAGCCCAGCTCCTAACTAGATTAACTTAAACCTCCTACAAAGGGTCCAGTAGGAGGAAGGTGTGCCCATATAAGATGCCTGGCTTTTAACACAAAATTCTGATGCATACAAAAAGACAAGGGAAAAAAAATCACACTCATAAGAGATAAAGAATACACATGTTGGAAATACTGGGCAGGAAATTTTAATAACTATGATTACTATGTTGAAGGCTCTAATGAAGAAAGGGGACAGTGCATGATCAGATGGGTTATTTCAGTGGAGAGATGGAAACTGTAAGGGAGAATCAAATGGAAACGCTAGAAATGAGAAACACAGAGACAGAGAGAAAGAGTGCCCTCGATGGGCTCATCAGTAGATGCTACACAGCTGAGAAAGAATCACTGACCTTGAAGATGAGGCAAAAACAATTACTCAAACTGGAAAAAAGAGAAAAAAGAATGAGCATCACATGGACTAGAACATCCAAGAGCTAGGAGACTATATCAAACTCCTAACATATGCATACCTGGAATCCTAGAAGTAGAAGAGGGAGAATGAGCAGAAGAAATATTTAAAGAAATAAGGACCAGAAATTTACTGAAATAAACAACAGACACCAGAACACAGATCCAAGAAGCTCAGAGAACACCAGCTAGCATACACACCAAAACGAAAGCAAACAAAGAACCACACGTAGGCATGTTATATGCAAGCTTCTGGAAACCAAAGACAAAGAGATAACGCTGAAGCCAGCCGGACCAGGGCAGGGTGGGGGGAAGCATTATAGAAGAGTAAAGGTTCAATTTGCAACAGAGTTCTCATTGGAAATCATGCAAAACAGAAAACAATGGAGTGAATCTTTAAAGTGCTGAAGGACAAAAAAAACCTGTTAACTCCAAGAAAAATATCTTCGCAAAAATGAAGGAGACATAATAACTTTCTCAAAGAAACAAAAATTGAGAAAATGCATTTCCAGCAGACCTACTCTAAAGAGAACACTGAAGAAGTTCTTCAGGTAGAAGGACTATGATAGTAACTGAAACTTAGTTCTACACAAAGAAATGAAGAGTGCTAGAAATGGAATGAATGAAGGTACAATTAAATTTATTTTTTTCTAGTTTCTAATTGCTCTAAAAAAAAGACATTTAAAACAGGCTGGGCACAGTGGCTCATGCCTATAATCCCAGGACTTTGGGAGGCCAAGATGGGCAGATCACAGGGTCAGGAGATTGAGACCATCCTGGCTAACACGGTAAAACCCCGTGTCTACTAAAAAATAGAAAAAATTAGCCAGGCGTGGTGGCAGGCATCTGTAGTCCCAGCTACTCGGGAGGCTGAGGCAGGAGAATGATGTGAACCCGGGAGGCGGAGCTTGCAGTGAGCCGAGATCGCACCACTGCACTCCAGCCTGGGCGACAGAATGAGACTCTGTCTCAAAAAAAAAAAAAAAATAGTTGCACTGTATTGTGTGTTTATAGCATATATAATAGTAAAGGTGTGACAGTAACAGCACAAAGGCCGGAAAGGAGAAATTCGGAATGTGCTATTTTAAGGTCCTTATACTACATACGAGGTGGTACAATATTATTTGAAGGTAGATTCTGATTAGTTAAAGATGTACATTTGAGCCAAAGGTCAATCACTAAAAGGTTTTCGAAGAGGTATAAATAATAATAAGTCAGTAGAGGAGATAAAATGGAATCATAAAATTTGCTCAGTTGACGAAAAAGAAGGCCAAAAAAATGGGAAAAGGAAATGAAGAAAAAATAGAACAAATAGAAAATGGTAAGTAAAATGATGGATTTTAATCAAACCATATCCATAATCACATTAATTGTGAATTGTGTAAACATACCAAATAAAAAGCAGAGATTGTCAGATGTGATTGTTTCAATTGCGTGCTGTACGTAAGAAACCTGCTTGAAATATAAAGATATAATAAATGTGTTACAAAAAGTGAAGGAAAAGAAAGTACAGACCATACAAACACTAAGCAAAAGAAAACTGGAGTAACTATATTAATATCAGACAAGGTAGACTTTAGAGAAAGGAATACTGTCAAAGATAAAGAGAAACATTACATAACAATGAAGGAGTCAATTCTCCAAGAATATAACAATCTTAAATGTGTATGCAACTAGCAACAGATTCAAAATACATGAGTCAAAAATTGATGGAACTGGAATGAGAAACGGATGAATCCACACAATTATAGTTGGAGATGTCAACTCTGTCTCAGGAATGGACAGAAAAGTAAACAGATAATCAGTAAGAACAAAGACTTGAACAACACTATTAGGCCTAATTGACATGTACCCAATAACAGAATAATGTATCTGGACCATAAAACAAATTTCAGCAAATCTAAAAGAATATAAACCTTTTAATCTTTAACCATAACAGTAAACTACAAATCAATAACAGAAAGGTAGGAGAAAAAAATACTTATAAACTAAACAATACACTTATAATAACCCATAGATAAAAGAGCAAGTGTCAAGAGCAATTTAAAAATATTTTAAAGTGAAATTAAAATGAAAATAAAATATGCCAACATTTGACGGATACAGTTAAAGCAGTGCTTAGAGGAAAAAAAGAAAGCTTCAGTCCCAGATGGTTTTGCTGGAGAATTCTACCAAATATTTAAGAAAGACACAGTATCAATTCAACACAATCTCTCCCAGAAAATAAAATAGGAAAAACATTTCCCAATTCATTTTATGAGTCCAGCAATACCCTAATATCAATCCACACAAATACATTACAAGAGAGAGAAAATTACAGACCAATATTTCTCATGAATAAAGGTATGGAAACTCTCAATACAATATTAGCACGATCGTGTTTTATCCCAGAAATACAAAGGAGGTTACAAAATTTTAACTTAACCTGATACATCATATTAATATACTACAGAAGAAAAGCCATGTAATGATCTCAGTAAATGAAGGAAAAGTAATTGATAAAATTCAAAATCTATTGATGATGAAAAAAATTCTCAACAAACTGTTAAGTAATAGGGACAAACTGTAAGTAATAGGGAGCTGCTTGATGTGAAAAAGAACATTGACAGGTAATGTTAAACTTATAAGTGAATGTTTTTTCCTGATATCAGAAACAAGGCAAGGATGTCCTCTCTCACCATTCCTATTCAAGCATTTCTGTACTGGAATTACAGGTGCACACCACCATGCCCAGCTAATTTTTGTATTTTTAGTAAAGAAGAGGTTTCATTATGTTTGTCAGGCTGATCTTGAACTCCTGACCTCAAGTGATTCCACCCACTTCAGCCTTCCAAAGTTCTGGGATTACAGGCATGAGCCACCGCACCCAACCAAAGTATAAATTTTTAAGTACCAAAAGTCTGCATGCTGAAAACTACAAACATTGATGAAAGAAATCAAACAAGAACTAAATAATGAGTGCGATTTATGGCAAGGAAAACTGAGAATTATTAAGATGTCATTTCTATACAATTTCATTTATAGGTTTAATGCAATGCCAGCAGTCTTGTTTTTTAGATAACACACGTTGAATTAAAACTGTCTATGGAAAAGCAAATTAACTAATAGAGCCGTCATTAGAAGTTTGTAAAAGGAGAACAAAGTTGGAGAACTCACACCACCTAATTTAGAGACCTTCTACAAAGCTATAGTAATCAAAACAGTGTGGTCTTAGTGTAAGGACAGGCATACAGGTCATCAGAACAGAATAAAGCCCACAAATAGATCCAGGGAAATACTGTCACATGATTTTTGAAAGAGGGGCAAAAGAAATTGAATAGAAAAACGGGGCAATTTTTTCAACAAATAGTGCTGAGGAAATTGTGCATTCATGTGAAATTAAATAGCTTAGTCATTAACCCTTATAACAAAATGAAATCAAATTGGAACATTTGTAAAATGTATAAAACTATAAAACTTCTAGTAGAAAACATAGGAGAAAAGTTGGTGTGGCCATGAATTGGGCAGAGTGCCTAGAGAAGACCAAATAACATCATGCACCAAAGAACAGCGCTGATAAGTTCAACCTTATCCAAATCTGGAACTTCTCTGTAAACAAGTTAAAAAGAAACAAACAACAAAAAAAACTATTAAGAGCATGAAAAAACAAACCACAGGCCGAGAGACTATATTTTCAAATTGCATTTCTGACAAAACACAAGATCCAGAATATATATACAGCAGTCCCCCCACCTTCTTATCTGAGGGGGATACATGCAAAGACCCTCAGTGGATGCCTGAAATTATGGACAGTGATTTCACGGACAGTGATATACACTATGCTTTTCTTCTACATATGTATCTATGATATAGATTAATCTGTAAATTAGGGACAGTTAGAGATTAACAACAGTCAGTAGTAATAAAATAGAACAATTATAACAATAAAATGTAATAAAAATTATGTGAATGTGGTCTCTCTCTCTCTTTCCCCCCTTTCCTCTACCCTCCACCCCTCTCTCCCTGTCTCCTCTCTTTCTTTCTAAATATCTCACTGTACTATATACCATGGGCAACTGAGACCACAGAAAGCAAAACCGCAGATAATGGGAGACTACTGTAATTTTTTTTAAAAGCTCTCAAAGGTCAAAATGAAGACAACAAACAGAGCTTTTTAAAAGAGGGAAAGATTTACACCAACACGTCATTGAAGAGGATGTACAGATAACAAATAAGCATGTGAAAAAGTGCAGGAGAAAAAGAACAAGGTGAGCTTAGAACATCTTAGGGTGCTAGAAGGTAGAGAATCAGTCTGAAAAAAGAGACGGGCACATGTTAAGAGAGCACAGGCGCGCTGGAACAATTTAAGCATCAAAATAGACAAAATACTGGATTTGAACCCAAATAATAAAATAAACAACCTGAGTCCATACTGGTATCAGGAATAATGAACTAAATAAATAAACGAAGTAATAGATGGAGAAGGGACCATTCTTTCTTCCAGGAGAATTCCAAATACGAGATATGGAAAGAATTAGGAAAATAGACCATCACCATTAGAACATCACAGTCATAACTACTACAGGGAGGTCCACTGCTGAATGCCAAGATTAGTAGGCAGAAGTGTTACTGGTGGAGGGTCTTGACTACAAGTTGTCCAGGTTCTTGGCGTATTGAACAAAGAATTGGACAAAATACACCAACAAAGCAATGATGGAACAAAGCCACAAAAGCACAGATTTATTGAAGCGAAAGCATACTCCACAGAGTGGAAGCGGACTCCAGCAAGTGGCTCAAGAACCCAGTAGCAAAATTTTCTGGGGTTTAAGTACCCTGTAGAGGTTTCCTATTGGTTATACCCTGTGTAAATGAAGACTTGGCCTTTGACCAATCAGGGGCTGAAATGAAGTTACACCCTATGCAACTACACTTGGCCCACAACCAATTAGAGGCTGAAGTGAAGGCTCCCTGTTTTCAGACCCTATTTTCCTGCCTCGGAAGTTTCAGGAGGAGCAGGACACTTGCATAGCCTCAAAGTATCTCTTCCAAAATATTAGGAGTGACAAAGGAAAAACAGCTAACTGTACAGAGGAGAAACCTGGCAGCCACCACCTTACTCAAGAATCACAGCGAGTATCACCAGTGATAATGAGGTAGGAGGTAGGGCTTGGACGCCGGACCAAATTGAGGACTAGCTAAAACAGAGAGGACAGGGAAGCAAGCCACTTTCCATAAGACACGCCCACCAGTGCCATGTCAATTTATCATTGCCATGGCAACACCCAGAAGTTACCACCCCCTTCCATGGCAGCAACCTAAGGACCAGGAAGTTACCACCCTTTTCCTAGAATACTCTGCATAATTCACCCCTTAATTTGCATATAATTAAAGGTGGTTATAAATATGAGTGTGGGGCCAGGCACAGTGGCTCATGCTTGTAATCCCAGCACTTTGGGAGGCCAAGGCAGGTGAATCGCCTGAGGTCAGGAGTTCGAGTCCAGCCTGGCCAACACGGTGAAACACCGTCTCTACTAAAAATACAAAAATTAGCTGGGTGTGGTGGTGCCTGTAATCCCAGCTGCTTGGGAGGCTGAGGCAGGAGAATCACTTGAACCCGGGAGGCAGAGGTTGCAGTGAGCTGAGATCACGCCATTACACTCCAGCCTGGATGACAGAGTGAGACTCCATCTCTAAAATAAAATGAAATGAAATGAAATAAATAAACTAAACTAAAATAAATGTGAGTGCAGACCTGCCTCTGAGCTGCTGTTCTGGGCACACTGCCTGTGGGGTAGCCCTGCTCTGCAAAGGAGCAGTACTTCTGCTGCTGTTTCAAAAACTAACTGCTGAAACCACCGGCTTGCCCTTTAATTCTTTCCTGGGTGAAGCTAAGGACCCTCCTGGGCCGAGCCCCAATTTTGGGGCTCACCTGCCTTGCATCATCAAGACACATGGGATGGCCCCTGCTGTAGGGTACAGTGCTTCTGCAGCTCTTCCCAGTAATTCAAGGCGTCAATGTTACTATGAGAAAACATCAGTCAAACCCAAGCTGAGAAATTGTCTACAAAATAACTTCCAAGTCTTTTCATAAAAGACAAGGAAAGATTGAAGAACTGTCAGAGGTTGCAGGAGATGGAGGAGACTCAAAAGCTACATGCAATGTGGAATCATTTGGCCGGGCGCGGTGGCTCACGCCTGTAATCCCAGCACTTTGGGAGGCCGAGGCGGGCGGATCACAAGGTCAGGAGATCTAGATCGTCCTGGCTAACACGGTGAAACCCCATCTCTACTAAAAATACAAAAAATCGGCCAGGCGTGGTTGCAGGCACCTGTAGTCCCAGCTTCTTGGGAGGCTGAAGCAGGAGAATGGCCTGAACCCAGGAGGCGGAGCTTGCAGTGAGCAGAGATCCTGCCACTGCACTCCAGCCTGGGCAACAGAGCGAGCCTCCATCTCAAAAGAAAAAAAATGTGGAAACATTCAATTCTTGAACAAAAAAGAACTTTAGTGGAAAAACTGTTGAAATCTCTACTTTAATCATAGTAATGTATCAATGTTAATTTCTTAGTATGATCATTATACTATGGCTACATAAGATGCTAATGTTAGGGGAAACTGGATGAAAGGTGTCCAGGAAATATCTGTAGTATTCTCACAACTCTTCTGTAAATCTAAAATTATCTCCATGCAAAAGGTTAAGAGCAGGAAGTGATTGAGAAAAACAAAGGTGAGGGGGTGAGGTACACACACTACCTAATTTTTTTTCTTTTCTTTTTTTTTTTTTTTTTTGAGACAGAGTTTTGCTCTCGTTGCCCATGCTGGGGTGCAATGGCGCGATCTCGGCTCACTGCAACCTCCATATCCCAGGTTCAAGCAATTTTCCTGCCTCAACTTCCCAAGTAGCTGGGATTACAGGCGTGCGCCACCACACCCAGCTAATTTTGTATTTTTAGTAGAGATGGGGTTTCACCATGCTGGCCAGGCTGGTCTCTAACTCCTGACTACAGGTGATCTACCTGCCTTGGCCTCCCAACGTGCTGAGATTACAGGCATGAGCCACCGAGCCCAGCCCACACTACCTAATTTTATAGTAAGTAGCTACTGTAATGCTACACAATCATATTAGTGTGGCCCAGGGTAGAAGGTCCAGGAAGACAGCCACTCGCACATATGGCCAACTGATTTCTGACAACAGTGCAAAGGCAATTCAATAGGAAAGGATTGTCTTTTCAACATATGGTGCTGGAACAATTAGACAAGACACACAAAACCAGGGGCTGCCACCACACCTCACACCTCATACAAAATTAACTCAAATAGATGACACACCTAAATGTAAAACGTAAAACTATAAAACTTTTAGAGAGAGATAATTGGGACTTTGAGTTAAGTGAAGTTTTCTTATATACACCCACTGAAGCAGGGGTCCCCAACCTCCCGGGCCACAGACCAGTACCTGTTCGTGGCCTGTTAGGAGCCAGGCCACACAGCAGGAGGTGAGTGGCGGGCCAGCAAGCATTACCGCCTGAGCTCCACCTCCTATCAGACCAGTGGCTGCATGAGATTCTCATAGGTGTGCGAACTCCGTTGTGAACCGCGCGCATGAGGGATCCAGGTTGTGCACTCCTTATGAGAATCTAACTAATTCCTGATGATCTGAGGTGCAACAGTTTCATCCGGAAACCGTCCTCCTACCCTGGAAAAATGGTCTTCCCTGAAACTGGTCCCTGCTGCCAAAAAGGTTGAGGACGGCTGCGCTAAAGCAGGATCCCTAATAGAAAACAGTGATACATTTAATTTATTAAAGTTTACCTGGCAAAAGGACATTGTGATAGAGAACAAAAAGACAAACCACAGGCTAGGAGAAAATATTTATAAACCACAAATCTGTAAAAGGACTTGTATCCAGAATATATAGAGAATTTTTTTTTTTTTTAACAGGGTATCACTCTGTCTCCCAGGCTGAACTGCAGAGGCGTGATCATGGCTCACTGCAACCTCGATCTCCTGGGCTCCAAGGATCATCCTGTCTTAACCTCCTGAGTATCTGGGACTACAGGTGTGCACCACTACACCTGGCTAATTTTTGTATTTTTTGTAGAGACAGGGTTTCACCATGTTGCCCAGGCTGGTCATGAACTCCTGGCCTCAAGCCATCCCCCCGTCTTGGCCTCCCAAAGTGCTGGCATTACAGGCGTGAGCCACCGCACCTGGCCATAAAGAACTCTTAAAGCCCAATAATAAGCGTATTATTAATTCAATAATAAAATGGGCAAAAAGTTTGAACAGACACTTCACCAATGAAGATATAAGCACATGGCAAATAAGTACTTGAAGGCGTTGGGGTGGATGCGGTGAACGGGACCCTTCTACACTGCTGGTGGGAATGTAAACTAGTATACCCACTATGGAAAACAGTGTGGCAATTCCTTAAAGAACTAAAAATGGAAATACCATTTGATCCAGCCATCCCACTACTGGGCATCTACGCAGAGGAAAAAAAGTCATTGTACAAAAAAGATACTTGCCCATGCATGTTTATAGCAGCATAATTCGCTATTGCAAAATCGTGGAAACAACTCAAGTGCCCATCAATCAACGAGTGGATAAAGAAACTGTGGCATATATATGTGTGTATGTATATATATATATATATATACATACACACACACACACACAATGGAATACTGCTCAGCATAAAAAGGAATACATTAATGGCCTTCGAAGTGACCTGGATGAGATTGGAGACTATTATTCTAAGTCAAGTAACTCAGGAATGGAAAACCAAACATTGTATATTCTCACTCTAAGTGGGAGCTAAGCTATGAGGATGCGAAGGCATAAGAATGACACAGTGGACTTTGGGGACTCGGGGAAAGGGTGGGAAGCGGGTGTGCAGTGTATACCGCTTGAGTGATGGGTGCACCAAAATCTCACAAATCACCGCTAAAGAACTTACTCATGTCACCGAACACCACCTGTTCCCCAATAACCTATGGAAATATTTTTTTTTTTTTGAGACGGAGTCTCACTCTGTCGCCCAGGCTGCAGTGCAATGGCGCGATCTCGGCTCACTGCAACCTCCACCTCCCTGGTTCAAGCGATTCTCCTGCCTCAGCCTCCCAAGTAGCTGGGATTACAGGCATGCACCACCACGCCCATATATATATATTTATATATATATCTAATTAATATATATATTTATATATATTTATATGTATATATTTATATATATTTTTATATATTTATATATATTTATACATATTTATATATATTTATATATATTTATATATTTATATATTTATATATATTTATATATATATTTATATATATTTATATATATTTATATATATATTTATATATATTTATATATATTTATATATATTTATATATATTTATATATTTATATATTTATATATATTTATATATATTTATATATATATTTATATATTTATATATTTATATATATTTATATATATTTATATATTTATATATATTTATATATATTTATATATTTATATATTTATATATATTATATATATTTATATATATTTTATATATATTTATATATATTTATATATATTTATATGTATTTATATATATATATTTATATATATTTATATATATTTATTTTTTTTATATATTTCTATATTTATATATATTCATATATATATTTATATATATTTATATATTTATATATATTTATATATATATTTTTATATATTTATATATTTATATATATTTTTATATATTTATATATATTTATATATATTTATATATATATTTTTATATATTTATATATATATTTATATATATTTATGTATATTTATATATATTTATATATATTTATATATATATTTATATATATATATTTATATATATTTATATATATATATATATTTATATTTATATATATATTTATATATTTATATATTTATATATATTTATATATATTTATATATATATTTATATTTATATATATATTTATATATTTATATATTTATATATATTTATATATATTTATATATATATTTATATATATTTATATATATATTTATATATATTTATATATATTTGTATATATTTATATATATATTTATATATTTATATATATTTATGTATATTTATATATACATTTATATATTTATAGATTTATATATTTATATATATATTTTTATATCTTTATATATTTATATATTTAGATATATATTTACATATTTATATATATTTTTATATCTTTATATATTTATATATTTTATATATTTATATATATATTTATATATTTATATATTTATATATATTTATATATTTATATATATATTTTTTATATATTTATATATATATATATTTTTTTTTAGTAGAGACGGGGTTTCTTCATGTTTGTCAGGCTGGTCTGAAACTCCTGACCCAGGTGATCCGCCCACCTCAGCCTCCCAAAGTGCTGGGATTACAGGCATGAGCCACTGCTCCCAGCCAGAAATAATTTTTTTTTTAAAAAACCAGGTGCTTGAAAAGCTGCTCAGTATCACGCATTAGGAAAATGCACATTAAACCCCCAGTGAGGTACCACTCCACACTGGTGAGAAGAGTTAAAATTAAAAACGAAACAAAATCCCTGACAGTACCGAATGCCAACAAGGCTGCAAAGCGACCAGAACTCTCCTGCACTGCTGGTGAGAATGTGTGAAAAATGGTTAACAGTGTCCCGTAGCATTCCGCACGCATTTGCCACAGGACCCAGCAGTCAGCGTCCTGGACACTTAACCAGGCGAAATGAAACCTGTGTTGCCACAGACGCCCGAATGTCAATGGTTAGAGGAGCTTTATTGACGATCGCTCAAACTGGAAGCAACCCGAATGTCCCTCAAGTGGAGAGTGGATTAATAGACTACAATACGGTCACGCGATGAAGTGTCACTCAGCAAGAGGAAAAGAGGAAGCATCAGTTCACGCCACAACATGAACGCATCTCAGAGGGATTACGCCAATCGAAAGATGCCGGGTCAGAAAGTGCGCACTGCGTCATCCTGTTCGTATGACTTTCGGAGAACGTCATGGACACGATAGAGATGGAGCACAGATCCTGAGTGCCGTGGGTTAAGGAGCAGGGGCGGCTTTCACTGCACTGGAATTGGCGTGGGCAGGGGAAGGGATGGAACCGTTCTGCATTTCGATTGTGGTAATGGTTCCATGACTATGCATTTGTCAAAACTGCATGCAAAAACGTTAATTTTGCTGTATGCAAATTAGAAAATAAAGGTTTTTTGTTTTGTTTTGTTTTTTTTAACGTCAACACTATTGCATGGTTGGGGTCTGTCTCTCACTCTTTCCCTCTAAAACAAGAGCAGCGTGTCCCAAATGGGGAGCCTGGGTCCCGGATAGACCCAGCGACTCCCGGAGACTTGGGATTGGTGTCCAGAGCTGGGTGCTGCCCAGGAGCAGGAGAGACGGGGCTCACCTGGACCTCTTGCTCCCTCTGTCCTGTCTCAGAATCTGGTTCAGCCCCTCCCCAATGCCCCTGGAGCCACAGCCTGTGTTGGCCTGGACACTGCGGTTTGGTCTGCCCAGACCCCTCCCGGCTTCTCCCTGTGGTGAACGCACTCACTCGACTTTGAGAACACCCTCTCCCCTCTGGTGGTTCCACTGCGGCTGCCAGCCCTGCCTCCCATGCCCCTGCCAGAGAAGATGCATAACCTGGCCATGCCAATCAGAAGCCTTCTGTGGATGTTATGCCGGCATTGGAGAGAGAGAGGACATCTCTCTTTCTGTGGATTTGAGCTGTCAGAGTGTGACCTTGAGTAGTTGGTGGCCACATCCTTTGCCATTTGGAAAAGTCCAAGTGACCACCAGAGATGGCAAAGGCACTGCTTCCAATCTGAGGGGCATGCTCCATCCCTACGTCTGCCGGCCGGGACAGCCAAAAGCCCCCCTTTTGTCTTGAATAGCTTGGGACTCCACCTGGAATCCTGAGTCCCTGCTGCTGCTCCCCTGGGCTGTGTGATGCTCCCAGGTCTGCAGCTCTCTCTCCTGGCAGCACCCCAGACTCAGAGCCTGAACTCTGCCCAGCCAGAATGAGGGCAGCCAGAGCCCCAGCAAGCCTCCATGCCCAGATTGGCCTGGGCCAAGCCCATGGCCAGGGCCGGCAAGCAGAGAGGACCAGAATGGCCCGTGCTCTTGGCAAGAGCTGGCGTGGAGCACAGAGGCAGCTGCCACCCTCCCTGGAGCCCCACAATGACCCCCCTTCCCGACTGCATTAATTGGGCCACATCCGGTGATTGCAGATCACTTCCGGCTTCCAGGTCACTCTGGAGGCCCCCACACACCCATTCACCCATCCGGGCTCCAGCCAATCAGGGCTGTGCATCTCACAGCCAAATGGCTCTGCCCTTCACAATGGCCAGCCTTGGTGCAGCTTGCCAACCTGCTCCCCTCTGTCCCAGCCCACAAAAGCCCAGCTGTGTAGCTGCCCCACCCATCCAGGCTGCTGGGCGAGGCACACAGTTGCCTGGACAGGCAGTGAGTGTACATGCACGCCCACACCCCTCGGGACAGACTCTAGAGCCACACTCTTCCCTCCAGCTGCTCTTTCTTCCACCTCTCCCCACACCAGCACCAACACCCAGTGCCCGGAGTACAGACCCCACGCCAGCCCACGCTGAGCTGGGGAGGAATCCGTGCAGAGGAACCCGCTCTGCCCCGGAGGCTCACAGCCTGGTGGAGAGGAGGATGAGTTCACAGATCATTGCAACCCAGGGACGCCACAAGGGCCTCAGTAAAACCAACAAATAACCAAGAACTGGCCACAGGCTTTGCTCCAGACAGTGAGCCCAGCAGAGTAAACCTCAAAGAGCAGGAGTCCTTCCAGGTATCCAGAGAGGCATCTGACAGGGAAGCGGTGCCTGGATTTTAGAGCTGAGCCGGGCTTTCAGGGAAAACCAGGGGAGATCCCCGCAACATCGTCCAGGGAAACCTCCGTCAGGTTGGGCGGCAGCACAGAGGAGTGGCTGGGAGAACTGAGGTCTCACCAAGGAAGCCACCATCAGCCGGTCCTGGGGCCTGAGGCACTGTCATTTGTGGGGCAGAGCCATGGACAAGGCCCACGGGGGTGGCTGGGCATGCTGGGGAGGGGCTCCATGGACAAGGAAGAAGGGGCCCAGAGGGGCGAGGTGGGGAGGTCAGGGGTCAAGGCACAGGGCTGGGAGGAGCTGTGGGCAGTAGGCAATGTCCCTGAAGGAGCCGGGCCAAACACCGAGGCCTGGGCCATGGTTGGGCTGGTGGCCCCCGCCCAGCACTGGACAGCACATACCACCCCTCACTGAGGCCTTGTCCCCCTCCTCACCCCTCTACCCGGCTTCACTCCTCATACAGTGAAATCACTGAATTGTTGCTGCCCCAAATATCATTTTCTGATTTCCAGCCAGTCTGGACTGGAAGGAGCCTTCACGTCCATCCCTCGCAGCTGGCCTGCCGGGGAGTCCCAGGCTCTTCCTCTGCCCTCCAACCACACACCCCGGGGGATACCACCTTTCATCAGCGGGCCCAGGGGCCGGCACTGCCTGGCAAGGGGCCTGCTGCATCTGGGAGCCAGGACGGAGTTCTAGGCTGCCCCTCAGACCCGGCCACAGGGTGCTGCTGCCCAGGCACTGGCTCAACTGTCACTAACACCTCTTAGGGATGGCAGTTCTGCTCCGGGCATTGAGCCACAGACAGAAGATGATCACACCCTCATGGAACATTCTAGAGGGAGATGCAGAGAACAAACGGGAAAATAGGAAGGGTGTGAGGACAGTAACCCATGGTGGCTAGAGTGCAGCTTCCCCAGCTGTGCACTGGGTGCATCGGGCTGTCACCTGTGCAAATGGGTCACCTGTACAAATGGGTCACCTATGCAGATGGTTCATCTGGGAATAACGGTCACCTGTGAAGGAGGGTCACCTGTGCAGGTGGGTCGCGTGCAGGTGGGTCGTCTGTGAAGGAGGATAGGTAGTCTGTGGAGATGAACAACCTATAAAGGAGGGTCACTTGTGAAGGGGGGTGGTGAGATATTGGTCTTCCCTGCCCACAGCAGGGGTTCTGGGTCCTGGAGGAGGTGAAGCCCTAGGCTGGTGGCCGCCTGCCCACAGAAGCCTTGGCAGGGGCTCCTCAGAAGGTGCCTAAGTGGCAGGGTCAGAGGACAAGCCCTGCGGTCCCCGCAGATGATGACCACAGCAGCCACATCAGCACTTGTGCTCAGGGACACAGGAGCCCCTCAGAGGCTCTGCCTCCCGTTACCAACTCCAGCAGCCCAAGCCTCTACTTGCTTCGGGTGAGGCCCATGCCTGGTGCCCCAGGGTCAGGGTGGGGCAGCAGAGTGAGTGGCCCCTAGGGGCTCTTGAGGCACAGCTGCAGGCAGTGAGCATCACAGCCCTTCAGCCACGGAGGCCAGCTGGGCCACTCAGGCTGGGTAATTTGCACGTGGGGGCTTTGCCATTGGCTTTGAAGTTTGTGAAGTGAGAGCAGCCAGTCGCCTCCAGGTTCTCTGCGATCACAGGACATTGCAAGGTTACGTTTTTCAATGAAATAAAAATCATGGAGCCAGCTGCTGGCATCCCTAAATACAGCGCCCGCTGCTGCCGGCTTCTGACGGCTGCAACCCTCATTGAAAATGTTTACCCCCATCAGGGTGGGCTGTTTCTCGTCCACGGTGACCTGCAAGAATTTGAAAATAGAATCATTTAAAGCCCCGATGGAGAATTACTCGGGCCGTCTTACGCGTGAAGCACTGTAGAAAAATGCCCGCGTTTCTCATGAAGTGCTGCAAACTCCGGTTTCTCATTAAAATTTAGGAAAAGTTATTTGGAAGTTTTATACAAATTCAACATGAAAAATTGTCCCAATTATAAAATACAAAGAAAACATAGCGCATTTCTTTCCTCCGAGTCCCCAGGCCGACTCCATTTTACCCAGAGTGTCATATGAACGATACCATTTCTTTGCATGGTGTGCTGAGGAAAAGGGTAGGCAGCCCGAGGAAGCCCCGCACAGGTTGCGAGGAGTCATGGGGGGAAAACGGGGTGCAGGGGGCGTGGTCAGAGCAGCAACGAGGCTGTGGGGCCGGTGCAGAGGCCAAGGAGGTGGTGGTGGAAGCTGAGGCAAGAGGGTCCCGGGCCGCCCCTTGGAGGCCAGGCTGAGTGGCTGCATCTGAGCCTAGGACGGGTGAGCAGGTGGGGGATTTCATAGGGGGCCACAGTTTGTGAGATGCAAAACCCCATGGGTGGGAAGCCAAACCTGCCAACCCCTCAGTCTCCGTACGCTGAGATGTGGGCTGCGTGCAATGGGGGCTGAGAGCTCCATGTTCCGCTGAGGGCAGGTTGGCAAACTTGTTGCTGGCAGCCCCGGGGCCCTGCACGCTGGCCGCTCGACACTTAGCAGGGAAGCCAGAGCCCTTAGGGAGCCATTGAACACTTCTGAGCACTTTGCGTAGGTGACTCCCCCCCTTCAGAGACATGCCCCTTCCCCAAGATGAGCCCCCTTCCCGGGGGGCTAGTGAGGAAGGCTCTGGGCACCTGGGGTGCGCAGCTGGGACGGGGAAATTAGCGCAGCACATTAACACAAGGACATACGAGGATAATGTGCTCTCAGGAAGGAGATCGATGGGCCCTCTCCGGGTGCCTGAAAGGAGTCCAAGGTCAAAGGGCTCGGGACTGCGGGCTGCCAGTGGTCAGGTTTTCGGTGAAGCTGCGCAGACCCCAAGGAAGGCAGTGCTGAAGTTGCAGGTGCCAGGCCAAGGCCTCCCTTCTCAGGCGTACACGGGGCTTCTCCACCCACTCCCCCGCCCCGTCATCCCCACCAGCGCCCCAGGATCCACTCTCTTGGCCCACCCCACCTGTCTGGGAACTCTCACTTTGCCACCTCCCATCCCCCCAGCTCTGCTTTGGGTGAGCTCCCAGAGGGCCTCGATGGCACACAGTGAGGTGGGCCTGCCTTAGATGGGACACACACGTTCTGCTAAACAGGAAAATGCCTTTGCCACCTGCCCCAAGAAGGAATGGATGGAGCTCATTTGCGCCACAGGAAACACAAGACAAACCATTTGCCAGCAACTGTCTGTGTGTCCGACGCCAGATCACAGGGTCACTCCTGGGGTCTTGCCCTCAATTCACGGCCACCTGGTCACTTCCAGGGTGTCATCTCCATCTTGTTGACAAGGGAGAGGAAGCGGCTCCCCCTGGGTGGTGTAGCCAGGCTGGAGTCGGGCCAACCTGTCTCCCCACAGCCGGGTTCTGATCGGATGTGACCCATGGACGTGGCCTCATGCTGATGGATGGAGCGGCCCTCGAAGACAGCCCGTGCTTTGCTCTGCTGAGACGATGAGAAGCTGCCCCATGATGCTGTGGTCACACAGAGAGGCCCTTGGCTACAAGGGCAGGTCAGTCATCAGCAATGGCCCCCAAACACCATCATCCCCAGCTGTTTGCCAAAGTGGTCGTTAGGCAGAGGACGGCTGGTATGACAAGATTTGTACCTACATGGCCCGCGACAACCCAACAGGAGACAGGCACAGGCCAAGCCAGGTCGGGGGACAAGAGTAGGGAAGGGCTTCGGGAGATACTGGAGGGACTGGCCTGTCCTGAACTGGGGCGGGCACATCACAGGAGGGTCATTTGATGAGAGCAACAGAGAGAGAGAGAGAGAGAGAGAGAGAGGGAGAGAGAGAGAGCGAGAGAGTGTTCCATGTACCGTCCATATGTCAGCTGGCCCTTGCCAGCTGCGCACACAGGAACGGGCCCTTGCCAGCCACGCACACAGGCCCTACCCTGCTCATGTTATTCACTCACTGACTCATTCACGCACTCACTCATTCTTTCATTTGCAGACTGAGCACCTGCGAGCCAGGACCTGGGGGTGGGTGCAGCTGTGTGTGAGAAAAGCGTGCTGCCCACGGGGCTCCCTGTCCAGAGGAGGGAGCAGAAATGAAAGAGCCAGACAGCGCTGGGAGGAGCCTGGCCCCAGAGCCCAGAGGACTTGCTGTGAATGTAGCAGACGAGGGGCAGGGCAGGATTTGCTCCAGCCCCTTGGGCCAGGGCCTGCGCAGTCCACACCTCTGTCTCCCTCCACATCTACAGAAAGAGGTGACGTTGGTGAGGGCCAGGACACATGGCCAGGCCTTTGGTGGCAGCATTACCTCCTTACCCTCATCAGCCCTGGCACCTCCAGCAGTGACCCCCATCCCAGGCTCTCAGGGTCCTTCCTATAGAACAGGATGTGCCTTGAACCTCCCAGGAGACAGTGGGCACTGAGCAAATATTCCTCCTGCCGTCCTCCCATGCTAGTCCCCAAGGCCACCAAGCTGGCCCAGGGTTTCCTTCCGTGGGTGTGTTGAGGAAGCATGTCACTGCTGGATTCCACCTGCCTAAGTGCTCCGAGTACACATGCAGGGCTCTGAGGTGCTCCCTGCCCACAGGCGGGGTTCCGAGATGCTCCCTGCCCACAGGCGGGGTTCTGAGGTGCTCCTCAGCTTACAGGTGGGGTTCTGAGGTGCTCCCTACTCACAGGCAGGGTTCTGAGGTGTTGCCCACTCACAGGTGGGGTTCTGAGGTGCCCCCCACCCACAGACAGGGTTCTGAGGTGCTTGCTCCCTGCTCACAGACAGTGCTCTGAGGTTTGTGGGTCTTGCTGCCACCCTCCCAGGAGACAGACAGGAACCCGGCTGGGTGAGTGATTTGGAAGGAGGAGGGAACATCACTGACCCCTCTCACAAACAGGAAGGGCAGCCTTGCTGAGCATTTTACTAAATACCCTGCACTCTGCAGGCATGATCCCGCACAAAATGGATCAAAAGCCGGGTGATCGGGCCATGCCTGTGTGAGCCCCTCATGGCCTCCCAGGGAAGGCCCTTGGCACCCAGGACAGAGCCTCTGTCCGCCCACATCCCCTCACTGCTCCTCCGACCTGCCCGCCCTCACCTTCCCCTCTGTCCTGTTCTGGCCACGCAGGGTCTTTCCACTGCGGAGTCTCCGTTGTTTCTCACTGGGGACTTGCCCCCACTTCGCACCCAGCGTCTGTGTGGTCCAGTAATGCCTGTGGAGGACTTTATGGGCAAGAAGGGTTATTTACCATTTAATCGGGTTTTAACTTAATACACAACTTATTAAAGTTAACATTGAAGTTTCATATTCAAAAAGCCAATTTCCCTTGAGCCTTAAAGCTTGACTTACAAATCTCATTGTACTGTTTATAAAGCTAGTCATTGTTGAATAAGAAAAGTATCTTTTATGTGTTCTTTAAGTGGTATCCAAGTCACTGAAAATAAAGACCTTAGCCCCCTGTACTTTATTTGCCCACTCCACACATCTAATTAATTACACCTTTTAGATTGCATTCATAAAATTAATATTTTTAGAGGGTTTTTTTTTTCCCTAAGAACTTCAAAGGCCTGTCAGGGTATTCTTACAGACCTAACATAAAAACCTTCCAAAGCACTTTAATAGCCCCTGGAAATAAAATAAACTGTATCCATTGCTATGCTATCAATAAGCTCATTCCAATCCTCTCCTTCATTCTATTTAGAATCACTACACTCTCGGCATTGTCTAGAGTGGATGTGGGTTTTTATTTTGTTTGGTTTTTGAGATGGGATCTCGCTCTGTTGCCCAGGCTGGAGTGCAGCGGCACGATCTCGGCTCACTGCAACCTCCACCTCCTGGGTTCAAGCAATTCTCCTGCCTCAGCCTCCTGAGTAGCTGGGATTACAGGTGCCTGTCACCACACCTGGCTAATTTTTGTGTTTTAAGTAGAGACGGGGTTTCACCATGTTGGTAAGGCTGGTCTCGAACTCCTGACCTCCAGTGATCCACCCGCCTCAGCCTACGAAAGTGCTGGGATTACAGGCATGAGCCACCATGCCTGGCTGGATGTGGGTTTTTGTGCCGAGCTCATAGCCTCCTCCAGCTGCCTTCCATCCTAACTCCACCCCCTGGCCCTTGGCTCAAAACTAACCCCCAGGCTGTAGGAGGGCTAAGGATGCTCACCCCCCTTCCTCCATGCTTGTCACAAAACCCTGTGGGCACCTCCTGCCTCTGTGCCTTTGCAGCGGCTGTTCCCTCTGCCTGGCATGCTCTTCCTCCTATGTCTGCTCAACCTCATGGCATTTGGGCTTTGGCTAGAAGGTCCCCAGGCTGGGGAGGCTATCAGGGTCCTGCCCTGAATTGAGCCCAGCCACCCTCCCTGGCTTTACTTTCCCACATGGTATTTACCATCACCGGGCCCTACCCATGGGTCTGCTGTGGGTTTGCTGTCAGCCCCTCCCTGGAGGTCAGCTCCTGGAGGGCGGCACCTTCTGCTGCTCACACCTCTGTCCCAGGCCACCCTGGAGAGTGTCTGGAACAGAGGAGGCATCAGCAAGTGTTGACTGGATGAATGAATGAATCAATCAATCAATCAACCAACCAGATCAATCGCCCTCACAAAGATGATGATCCCTTGCGAGAGGGCCATGCTGCTCTGGGTACTGTTCCACTTCAACGTTCCTTCCTGTTTCTTTCTGTCCCAAGATTAGAACATCACCACCGAACGGGGAGGGTGGGGACACGGCCATCATTTCAGGCCAGCCAGGGTTGCTGCACCAAAGTTCAGGTGGTCGGAGAGCCGTAGAGTCATGGCTGTGTGCTTCGTGACATCTGTCCCAGGTCACCAACTGCTGAGCCCTGGCCACCCTCGCAGCCACCCAAACTCCATTCCTGGTTCAGGCCCTTGGATGGCCAACAGGATTCACACTCCTTTCCTGGGTATTCTTGTCCTGGCCACAAGGCCGAGGTTGCCAAAGGTGGTGACCCCCCGTTCCCCTCCTGCTCCACGCACCCCGTGCATTCACACTCCCAAGGCTGCCCGCCGGCCATATCTGTCTCTGCCCCTGGGTTGCTGGAGACATCTGACTCCCATCCCCCCCTCACGTTTGGGTAAACAGAGCCCCCTCTCTGGGAAAGGGGACAACAGCTGGGCTCCTGGTAGGGATGCATGGAGGTGGAAGTCAAGGAGCCCGCAGGCCATCAGCCCACAGGGGAAGGGTCCCTTGGAGCCTGGCTATTTGGACCCAGTGTGGCCAACACAGCACTCCTCAGGAATGTGTCATCTATTGTATGACACTCTCTATCTAGTGCAGTGTGTGACAGCATATTAAGGACTGCTATTTCAATTACTATGAAAAACAGAGCAGCCTGGGGAACTGACTGCCTCTCAGGCCCTGGAACCAGGAACCCGCAGTGTTGACATTCAGGCACCTTACAAAGTCAGGGACAGAGCTGGTTGGGGGTGAAGAGAGGTGGTGGGTACTCCACGGGTGAAGAGGTGGGTGCTCCTTGAGTGAGGACCTGGGTGCTCCTTGCATGAGGAGGTAGGTGCTCCTTGAGTGAGGACCTGTGTGCTCCTCTGGTTGAGGAGGTGGGTGCTCCTTGGGTGAGGACCTGGGTGCTCCTTGCATGAGGAGGAAGGTGCTCCCTGGGTGCTGCTCGGGTGAGGAGGTGGGTGCTTCTTGAGTGAGGACCTGGGTGCTCATTGCATGAGGAGGTTGGTGCTCCCTGGGTGAAGAGGTAGGTGCTCCTTGGGTGAGGAGGCGGGTGCTCCTTGAGTTAGGATCTGGTGCTCCTTGAAGGAGGACCTGGGTGTTCCTTTCATGAGGAGGTAGGTGCTCCTTGGGTGAGGAGGCGAGGACCCAGATGCTCTTTGCATGAGGATGTGGGTGCTCCCGGGGTAAGGACGCAGATGTCTTTGGGTATGGCTGTCTCCTGCAGACATAGCCATTGTCCTCTGCGTGCTCTGGATCTGTGCTGCAGCATTAATGGTTGTAAAGCCTGTCCGTCCTTCAGTCTCTCTGGAGGCCAGCTCTGTGTGAGGCACATGTCACATTCAGACACGTGTGGGCCCCCGCTGGCCCAGGTCACTCCCTGAGACGGGGGTGCTGAGAGTGGGCCCAGGCCCGGAGATGACAGAGGCCACTTAGGGCAGATGTGGCTGCAGGTGGGGGAGTGGACAGTGCTGCAAAGTGCCTCTCCACTCCTTTTTTCTGAGACTTTCTGGGAGGTTGTCAGGCAGACTGCCAGGGTGACATTCCCCCCTCCAAGGTGGCATTCCCACTGCCAGGATGGCATTCCCACTGCCAGGATGGCATCCCCATCACTACGAGCACAGCGTTTTCCATTTCTCTATTCCATTTGGTCATTTTTTTCCTCACTCTCCTCCTTAGGATCCTGCCAGACAATTTCGCCTTTGAAAGAAGGGCCATGTTCATAAACTGGGGGGAGCCTTCAGGCCTGTCAGGGTCCTCCAAGCAGAAGGGGGACTGGGAGTGGAGTGCGCAGGGGTTGAGAGCAGGGGCTTTGTGGCCAGAGGGCTGTGGGGAAAGCCCAGATCGAACCCCAGGGATGCGTGACTCCGGGCCTGTTACTTAACCTTGCTGTGCCTCGGTTTCTTCACATGCAAAGCACGGACAATGCGTGCCAGGTTGCTATGAGATCTCAGTTTGCTGCGTGCAGTGCTCAGGTCGGGTGGCTCACAGCGGGTGTCCAGAAAGCGGCAACGCTTTGGGCTGTTTCCTCCTCTGCGCAAAGCTCCCTGGGTCAGCTTGCTGTCAGGGGCACAAGTGTGAGGCTGAAATAAATGCCAGTAGAGCAGGGGACGGGCAGCAAGTCAGTGGAGAGCAAGGCCCCCCTCCATGCTCAGATGGGGAAACTGAGGCAGAAGTAGTCCCTTCTATGCAACAACTGAAGGGTGTTATATGGAGGGATAGAGCAAATGGGAAGACTGCCTGCCTGGGCTCCTCACTCAGTTCCCTGGGCTGTCAGCTGCCTTGTAAAGGGGGATGATATTATAGTAATAATAGTCAGGAAGTGGCTTCTGAGAAACGCAGGCTCCTCCTTTCAGCACAAATTTGCTGAACACCTAGCTGGGTCTGAGCCCATGCTGAGCCCTGGCAACAAGCAGGGAAGAGTCCGTGGCCTGGGGGAGCCCAGGGTCCCGCAGTACAGACGGGCAGGAAGCAGGCAACAGTGGCCCCATGCGATTGGCACCAGGAGGCAGAGGGCAGGGGCCACAGGGAGGCCTGTGACCTCCCCAACGAGGATGCCAGGACCCAGGCCGAGAGGCAGGAACATGTGAGCGACCACCACCACTGGGGAGAAGCAAGCGCCTTTCTGCTGCTCAGCCCAGAACGCCCTGCCTTGTGTGTGCTGGGGTGAAATCTGCAGGGAGCTGCTCCTGGTCGGAGCTCCGGCTTCTCTACACCTTCCCGGCTGGGAGCACTTCCCTGCCTCCTGCATTCCGCAGCTGCCTCAGCTGTAAAGCAACGAGATAAGAGGACATCCACTCCACGGCATGGTTGAAAGGTCTCCCTGAAATCACAGGGGTGATTCTAGGCAGGGGAGAGGGACCGAAGTTCGTCGGGAGTCTCAAGACGTAGAGACCTTCCAGAAAGGCTCCTCCCTCTTTATGCTGGCACAGTGCAGGCCCTGAATAAATGTCTATGAGTGTCTGTAATTGTGTTTGGTCCGTGCCTGTGGGGACGCGGGGAGCTGGGCGGTATGACTGCAATAATAGTGCTGAGAGGTAGTGAGCTCCTGGTCAGGGGAGGCATTCGATGGGAGTGTGAGTAATCTCCAGCCCCGCCTGGCTGGAGCACAAACCAGATGGTCTCCAAGGGCCCCCTCACTCCATAGCCTGTGAGTCCACAAGTCTAAGATTTGGGAATTCTCAGGTACAAGAATGCTGATTCCCCAACATGGATTAAACACTTCCTGTGTGCACCTTGGTGGGGGAAAGCAGATATCCTTCCTGCACAGGTGCAGGGACACCCAGAAGAGCAGCAGACCTGTGGAGAGGAGACCACTGACGTTTCTAAGATTCTGAGTCTGTGAGTTTAAGATTCTATAATGTGAATATCCTATTACCGTTATGGTTCATAACAGTAGTTACTCCTTATTGAGCACCTACTGTATGCTATGGTGTGTGGCCTGTTCTGGGGGCCGCCTCTAAATTATTTATTCAACCCTTTCAGAGTGAGAGAGGTACTTATATTTCCCCATGTAGAGAAGGGAAAACTGAGGCTCAGGAGGGCAGGGCCCAGGGGAGCTAGAATAGAGGAAGGCAGAGCTGGTTAGTAGCCCAGGCTGCAACCAAGTTCCTAGTTTTTAAATATAAGACGTTAAGACCTCTTAGGTACAAAACTCTATTAGTCCGTGATGCTCAGCTTCTGACTATCTATTACTTTAAATTTCCATGACTTTAAGCTTATTTGGTATGCGAGCCCAGGCTCCTGTGGTTTAAAAGTGCCAGCTCCCAGGCGCTCAGGGCCTTGGTCTGTCTCCCCTGCCACTTCCCTCCTCAGGCCATCACAGGTCCCCCGGGCTATCACGCTTGGCTGTGGGAGTTGGCGAGATCCGGTTAATTGTTATAAAGCACTTAGACACTCTCAGGCGACAAGAGCCATGTCACACCAACATTATTTCATTACCATTCCTTAGAGACAGAGCCATCAGTGAAGGTCTGAAAACAGGACTCGGGGCCAGCAGCCTGGGCCTCGTCCACCCAGGAGCAGCCCTCTGGGGCTGTGGGCAAGTCATTCAGCTCCTTTTAAAACTCCCCGCTGGTTGCAGCTCAGGCTTCTAACCAGCTCCGCCTTCCTTATTCTAGTCCCCCTGGGCCCGCTCCTCCCGAGCCTCAGTTTCCCCATCTCTACATGGGGAAATACAAGCACCCCTCTCACTCCCGGAGGGTTGAGTAGATAATTTAGAGGCAGCACCTAGTACAGGCCACACACCATAGCATACAGTAGGTGCTCAATAAGTAACTACTGTTATTAACCATAATGGTAATAGGATATTCACATTATAGAATCTTGGACTCACAGGCTTAGATGTTCCTGAGAGCAGAGAGAGGCGGGGTGTCCCTGGGCCCAGGGCCCATCCTGGAGCAGCCAGAGGCCATCGGGCCACCCCACACAGGGCGTCGGGGGGCTGCGGGGAGCAAGCTGCTCCCAAGTGCACCAGACGCCCTGGAGCATCTTCCAGCACAGGTGGCCTCTGTCCACATAGGACGCTGAAGGGCTTTGCAGACACGCAATGGGCTTTTGTTAGTCTCATCCATGACTGTGCATCTAAAACTGTGTTCGAAGCCACGGCACCCACCAGGCACCCGGCTAGACAAGCGTGGGTCAGCTCCATTCATTCCTCCACGCCTTCGTTCATTCATTCAGCAGATGCTATGGGCCAGCCTTGAGCCAGGCCTCGGTGACACTGGGGCAGGTGAATGAGTGAGAGCTCCGGCCCCCGGGACCAGCAGTCTCTCTGGGGAGTTAAGCCTGTGACCATGACTGTGGTCTTTGGAACGAGTGCTGGGGTGGGGTGCAGGGGAGGTGCCCAGCCCGCCTGGTGAAGGCCAGAGGTGGCTCCCAGGGAAGAGGGCATGTGCCGAGCCCTGCAGATAGATGAAGGGACGCAGCCAGCTGAGGGGGACACGGGAGGACAGCATGTGCAAGGCCGGAGCCCAGGGACGCGTGGCTGCAGTGGCATCCCGCCCGGCCCCCGTGCCTCTGGGTAATGTGTGCAGAGCTCCTTGGAAAAGGTGTCTCCTGCCCACACCATCCTCCCAGCGTCCTGCGCTCTGCCTCACTCTCCCTCAAAACTAAAGGACTCAGTCCCACCCTAGCTGCTTCTCACTTCCCCACTGAGGCCACAAAGCAAAGCCGAACCCCAAGTCTGGGGACAGGTCTGCGGCGGGTGGGGGGCAGGGGGCAGGCGGGGGGCGGCACTGCAGCCCCCACCGCAGAGCCTCCTTCCCCACTGCCCTGCCCCCTCCCTTTGGCCTCCAGGGAAGCAAAGCACTTTAGGATCATTTTTCCTGCCAGTCTCCAGAGGTTCCTCCCTTCCTCTGGTCCTTTGCAGCCCCAGCGTGGAGCCCCCCACTCCCTCCCCTTCTATTACACGCCTGAAGGGGGCTTCAAAAGCCCTCCGGCACTCCGCTATACACCGGGTCTCCCCCAGACCAGGGGCAATGGCCTGTGACCCCTGGAGGTGGGAATCCTAACACGGGGTTCCTTCGAGCTCAGTGCCCTTTGCTGGGGGGTGTGGGGGGCAGGCACCCTTTCTCCCCCTCAGCTCTCCCAGAGTCTATTCCATTCCAGGTACCTGGAGATGCTGGGTGAGTCCTACAGAGGGGAGGAGGGGAGGAAGGTAAAACTGTCCCTGGCAATGTGACACACCCTGGCCTTGTCCAGCACTTCTACTATATACACTAAACATAAAATCTCAGGCACCCCACCTACTGAACGGACCTCCTGGTAACCAAGGGGACCCCAGAAACCCCTGAAAACTGAGTGCTCGGCCGTGATGGGATGGGCGGCCAGCCTCGCCTCATTCTACTCCCCTCCCTTCTGCGGTGTAGACACAACTGTCCAGCATTAATGTTAAAATAGAGACCATGAGACCAGCAGAACAGACTCTTGGTGGCAATAAGATGCCAAATTATAAACAGGACCTGAGGCCCTGTGGGGCACGGGTTAAGCCATACACCCTTGCACTTAAAGAATAAAAATGCTCTGGCCGCAAGCATTTTCTTTTTATCCAGCCGCTAAGCAAGCCCTGGCCTGGAGATAAGAAACATAAAAACAATCACAGCTCATCCAGCTCCAGACACCAGCTAGCTGACCCCCTTCTCCAGCAACCTAACACCAGCTTTCACTGAGCGAGAGACCATTTCAGGAACTTTCTCCTGATGAGAGACCAGCAACCACGGACTGGCTCTGGCCGGTTTCCAGAGACTGTGCACTTGCGCACCTCCGTGTCCTGAAAAGACCTTTCCATGTGTAGGGCCTGACTGTAATACACTTATTTATTTTACTTTTTCATAAAATCAGCTCCTGCAGGAGTTGTAATACATTTAAATGTTAGGTCTCCACCTCAATGTGAACACGGTTTGTACATTACATGCATGTTTCAACATGCACGCATTAGGACCACGTTTGGCAATATCCATACCTCCTGCTATCTTTTCCATGCGTCTGTGTAGCCAGTCTGGTCGGCAGAAAGCTCCTGCCCCCACCCCTCCTCCCTCGAAGCACCTGTTTCTCATGCTGGGTGGCCACCTCGCAGGCTGTGACTCTTCAGAAGAAAGTCTCCCTCCCCTTTCCAAATTCATAGATATCATGGGTCTCTCTCTTTTTTTTTTTTTTTTTTTTTTTTTTTTTGAGACAAGGTCTCTGTTGCCCAGGCTGGAGTGCAGTGGCGCCATCTCAGCTCACTACAACCTCTGCCTCCCAGGTTCAACCGATTCTCCTGCCTCAGCCTCTCGAGTAGCTGGGACTACAGGCATGTGCCACCATGCCTGGCTAATTTTTCTATTTTTAGTAGAGAAGAGTTTCACCATGTTGGCCAAGCTGGTCTTGAACTCCTGACCTCAAGTGATCTGCCTGCCTCGGCCTCCCAAAGCGTTGGGATTACAGGCGTGAGCTACCGTGCCCGGCTGGTCTTTTTTTCAGTTAACAAGTAGATCATCTCATTTTGTCAAGATCCCCGCGGGTGGCACGTGCTATGGCTCTGTGGGCCCCTCTCCTCCCTCTCTGCCAGCTTTGTGCCCGAAGCCCACCTGCACAGCACCAACAGGCCTTCCCTGAGGCCAGGGGAGTGGAGGGGCCTGCTTGACTCAGGTCCTCCCAAACGCTCCGACGGCTGCGATGGGGGGCTGCAATCGCATCCCTACTGTGCGCTGGCCAAGGAGGGGGCTGGTGCATTTGGTGCAAGGGCCATGAGGATGAGTGGTAGGAGGCAGCCACGACAGCCGGGGCACCTACGCACGGCCCTTCCTGACCCGTGTCTCAGTTCTCTGAGGTTCCCTTTGTCCTATACATGTGTCAGATGAGGAACGGAAGCTCAGGGGCCGACGGCTCACTCCGATGTTCCTCAGGTCAAGTACGTGGGGAGGACAGCAGGGGAGGGAGATTTGCTGCCAGGGATGCTCCTGGGGAGCAGGGTAGGGGCCTGTCCTGAGGCTCTGCCAGGCTCTGGGTGGGTGGCTGCCATCATCACCCATGCACAGACCCTGCGCCTCCAGGTGGGGGTCTGGCTGGCTTTGTGCAGGACACCTGGTCTCCCCAGACCTGCTCCCTCTTCAAATTACTAATCTTAGGAAATGACGATTCTAGTTCTAGAAATTCTCGCCTTTTTTGGTACTAAAAATCTGATTTCCTGGAATGCAGTGCTCTGCTGGTTTTCTCTAATGCCACGCATCGTGTTGGGGCTGCCAGCCTTTGGGCGCTGACTGTGCCAGGGGCTGCTGCAGGCTACACCCATCCCTTGTGGACTTTGCAATGATCCAGTGCAGATGAAGAAACCAAGGCTCTGAGAGCTTATTGGGGATGTGAGGCCTGGATCAGGGCAGGTGCGGAGACAAGGGGCTGGGGGCTGGAGGAAGACAGGGCCGGGGGAGGTGACTTACGTATAGGCACCAGGGGATGACAGTGGTGCTCGTTCATTCATCCTGCATTCACTCATGCAACAAACACTCACTAAGGACCTCCTGAGTACTGAGCCCTCACTGGGTGCCCCTGAGTACCGAGCACTCACCAGGTACCCCCTGAGTACCGAGCAATCACCGGGTACCCCCTGAGTACCGAGCGCCCACCGGGTACCCCCTGAGTACCGAGCGCTCACCGGGTGCCCCCTGAGTACCGAGCGATCACCGGGTACCCCCGAGTACCGAGCGCTCACCGGGTGCCCCCTGAGTACCGAGCGCTCACCGGGTGCCCCCTGAGTACCGAGCGCTCACCGGGTGCCCCCGAGTACCGAGCGCTCACCGGGTGCCCCCGAGTACCGAGCGCTCACCGGGTGCCCCCTGAGTACCGAGTGCTCACCGGGTGCCCCCTGAGTACCGAGCGCTCATCGGGTGCCCCCTGAGTACTGAGCATCCCCTGAGTACTGAGCGCTCACTGGGTACCCCCTGAGTACTGAGCGCTCACTGGGTGCCCCCTGAGTACTGAGCATCCCCTGAGTACTGAGCGCTCACTGGGTATCCCCTGAGTACTGAGCACTCACCAGGCACCTGCTGTGAGCTGAGAACCAGCCCCCA